>NC_092204.1:24771575-24853706 GCF_043381705.1 Parasteatoda tepidariorum
ATTTCTGGAATAAGAGCAAAATTGATGAAGTTATGACCATTTCAGTTTTGACCACACCCCTTTGTTTACCTTTTTTTGAATGCAGGTAACTGTTAAAATTAGTTTAGTTTAAAATTAATTTTAAATTAGTTAAATATTTTGTTAATTTTTTTAAAGAAATTTAAAGTATATAATTATTAAACTATTTCATTAGACAATATTTATAGGTATTTATATCAAAAACAAGAAATATTTGTTCAGAAGTAAAATTTGCAATGAAAAAGTAGTAAATGTCCTTTTTCTCAAAATGTCTTTTTTGACAAATTTACAAATTTCAAACTGTTCCAGCGTAATGAATTTTCATTCTATTGACCTGAGAATTTAATGCTATATATTTATGAATATTATTAACATATTGTTGGAAAAGTTTATTGAATTAAGTGAATAGAATTTTTTTTATACATGATATTTTATAGAGGTATCATGATTTTTTCCTAAAAATGTAGGTTTTTTAACGTTTTTTTAATGTCATTTCTTTCTATAATAAAAAATTAAAAAAAGTACTCCCAACAATTTTTTCAATATTACCTAATATGTAATATTTTAAAAGAATTTGGTCATTTTGACAAAATTTCAGACCCGAGGAGTAATATAAAAAAAACATAAAAAATTCAAAAATTTAAATTTTTTAATTTCCTAAATTTCGAAATATTTTTTTGAAATTTTCTATAAAAGTTGTTTGTAACAATATAAATGTATTCTGAAAATTTCAAGCAAATCCCTTGATAATTTCAAAAAAAAAATTTAAAGAAAAGGGGCCATGCATATTAAATATTTATGAATGCTTAGTCAAATTTAAAGTTAAAATATATGTATTTTTGACGTAAATTTGATGGTTCTTTGCCACCCTGGAATGATTTCCTTTCAGGATTTTGCAGTTGAGAATAGAGATTTAGACTTAAATGTAAGATCAATAGGCTTTCTTACAGAAGTTGCTCATAACAAAACAAAAAAACAAAAACAAAAAAAACAAAACAAAGAAAGAAAATTTAACTAGTAATGAAAAAAGAATACAGTAACTTGCAAATTGCAAAGTTACTTTTCCTAAATTGCTAGTAATCAAAATTAGTAAATTAGAAATGCAATAACAATAAAGAATTTCAAAGATGAAAGTTTTAAATATTTAATTAAGAATAAAGTGAGGGAACATTAGTTGAATAGTTAATGTAATATTATTTTAATTAACTTTACTATAATCAAGAAATTAATCTTCGTAATTATAATTATATCAAGCATGAAACTGAATGCATAATAAATTTGCGCTGTTTCTGCAAGCCTGAAAAGAATGCGAACTTAGCTTTAATACTCTTCATTGAAATTCTCAAGTAAAATTTTAATTACGTTTCTCTTGTATTCATGTGTGTTTAATTGCGATTTTAAATTTCAATAATCTCTCTCAGCATAAATTAAATAATCACATTGGTGAAGCTTAGTAAAATTTCATCAAACAACATGGTAAACAATATGTTTATCTATAGCAAGAGAATAAAAGCTAATTTTATATTTAAATTGAACGCATGTGCCAAAAAGTACAGAAAATATCTACATTAGAAATAGATTAATTACTGGCGAAACTTTAATTGATAATAAGTAAGAAAATCATACTTTATAATTGCTTTTAGAAACAATAGATGCGTGTACGCATTTTGACCCGGAGCAAATTAAAACTTTAACATTGTAAATACTGAAATAGAATAGCACATTAACGTCCAAATACTACTCACATTTTAATGAAAATATATCCGAAATAATTGTTAGTAGTATATGGGGGGGGGGGCTACAGGACACTTTCGCCCTTCCCTATATACTACTATTGATTTCCTATTTTTATATTAAAAAAATTTAAAATGGACCTATGTTTTACATTTTTATATGAAATANTGCTTTTAGAAACAATAGATGCGTGTACGCATTTTGACCCGGAGCAAATTAAAACTTTAACATTGTAAATACTGAAATAGAATAGCACATTAACGTTCAAATACTACTCACATTTTAATGAAAATATATCCGAAATAATTGTTTAGTTCTAAATTAATTTCCTTATTGGAAATAGAACTATTAAACCGCTTAATAAGAGGAGTAGATACTATTCATGTTGAAATGACTTCAGAGGCAGCTCTGGTTGTCACAATGATGACGTCATAAAAAGTCAATCACAGTCGCTGTCGTCGCATGTGTGAACACAAAGATCATTATGCGACCGCGATGTTGCTTTATCTCGTGATATCACATAAAAGTCTTCGCCAATGTTGCATCTCCCTCCATTAAACTGATAATTTTTATCTTGCAGTAGATAGGGAAATTTGCGCATTTAAGAAGGGAGAAAAGTTTTTTTTAAGTATTTCGCTTGAGTGTATTTGTTTGTCATCGTTCTATTAAGTTTTTAATAAAATGTATTGAAAATGGGCTCGATCTGATTAATTCAAACCAACAGAGTACGTAAAATCTTCCTGTGTCTCTACAATAGGCGTCCAACATGGAGCACTCCCACAAACGAGGACTAATGATTTATACACATTATGTACACCGAAGAGCCATTACATTATGATCCCCCTCCATCTATAACAATGGGCTCGCCCAGGTTTTCATGGTTTCTCGCCCAGGAACAATGTTTTCATGTGGCACATTAGGACCCATAATCCTCATAGAACAATCCCAGACGTCTGTACGCTACTTGAACATAGCTGAAGACCTGGTTCACTCATTCATGGCAACAGTTTTTCCTGCTGGGGATGGAAAATGGAAGATAATCCTTTTTATGGAAAATGGAAGATAATCCTTTTTATAACATGTCATTATTTATTGAGTATTATTATTGATAAATACAGTTTTAGCAAATAATATTCCTGACTTTTTTAAAAAAATAGACTAGGCTTATTGTTCTATATTAATTGAAGTATGTACTTTTGGGGTACACTTTTGGAATGATCCAGATAACCCCGTTATCAAATTAAAAAAAATACGACGATCACGGCTACTCATTAGTTAGTTTACACATAGTATTTGCAATATCGATGAGTAGGTCAAAAAATGTCTCACTGTTTACTTTTGGAGAAGTCACACAATCGTTATTATGAGACATTTAATGTTGTTATGACGTCAACGACGAAAATTTGACATATTCATGTCTTAACAGGTTCACCAAATGACGAAGTTAAGGCGTGCATATTTTGCATTTTCGTCACGCACTGACGTCTATATGGCATTAAATGTCTCATTGGGGTGTCATGTTGAGGTCTGGCTGGCATCATTTGAATCCTTTTCTAAACGTAAAATGTAATAAATACAAAACCGATGGGAAAGAGAAACTTCAAATTAGATTAGCATTGAAAAACGTGGACATAAGAAAGACAGCAACCTCATTTTTCACGATAGCACTTGAGTTGCAAGCTGGGAATAACTCTCACATCTATGATTTCTGAATATCCCTCTCTTTCCGGTTTTTTTCCTTACATATAGTGCGGCTTTGAGGAGAACTCAGCCAGACTAAAAGTCTGGGGTTGTCTGCTGCGATGGTAACAAGCGAGAGCACATCTCTAATGGGGATGAAATGGGGGAAAGAAGGTGACAATTGGTTTACTCACGCCGACCTATGTCAAGATTAACACGAAGCTATTCACCCCACACCCCTATTCGAAATGACTTTTTCTCGTTACCATAGTAACAGCCTCGACGTGAGAGGGATGTCTGGTGGAGTACTCCTGAAAGCCGCACTATATATTCACCTTATAATTCAATCAATATGACAAATGGCAACTGACAACAAAATACTGTGCTGCTATCTTTACAAAAAAAATTATAAACACAATTGTGTTTAAGGAGAGAAAAATGTAATGCCAAAAATAAATTAAGAGTGAAATCCTTGTCGGTGCCTTTACTCAAGAAAAAAGAAAAAACAATGGGTATCATATAATCATCAGGTTAAAGTCAAGAAGTCACGAAAAAGAGCAAGAAGTATTATATAGTCCATAGGTTAAGAGAAATCACTAGCCTACCTCACTAATTAACAAGAGTAGACATGTATTCTCTAAGTCTCGATGTTACATCATCTGAATCGATGTACTGTAATGATTTGTATGCAAACAATAAGTTGATCAAGTGCAAGTTGATAAGTTAAAAATGGGCTTATGACTTGTGTGGTGTGGTATTGATAACGAAAATGAAAAGGTATGCTAATGTGAATTGTTTTCGTGCTTTATTTTGTCTGTCTCCATTGTGTGAAATTTACACATTTGCTACCTAGAGTATCTATTATTTCAAAGTGTCACATTTGTGTGTCGTATTTCAAAGAATGGTAATAAACTTAACATAAAATTGGATGTATCAACGGAAGATAACTTAGAAAATATAAATTAGAAATATAAAGATGAAAAATAACCAATATAGTTAGCAAATAACGCTTAGAATACCTTCCTTTAAATTTTCAAAAATCTTGCTCTTAAATTATACGAAGGTTATTTATTAAAAGAAGCTAATGAAACTTATCTTTACTTGGAGTACACTATTTTAAAGCTGTTTACCTCTAAAATGGCGTACTTTATTTTATCTGCATACGGTTGATGCAAACTGCCTGTATTTATGTGGGCAGAAACACTTTAGAATATTTTGGAAATGAGGCACATACTGAACTATACCCTTTATTAAATTGAAGAAGGAAGCATATTCACTATCTATGCTTTTAGCAATCTATAAGGATGTTCAATATTAGTTTGCATCAGCTATATGTGTATTTATCTTCATATTGATTTCGCTGTTCAGAAATATTGCTAAAGCAAATGCAATAAGTTTTACAACAACTGCAGTTAGTTTACAGCTTAAAATCAATATTAAAACCACGACATTATTTTAAAAAAAATTCAGATATTGGACTAAGCACATTAACACTGTTTTGGAATTCATAGTACATTGACTATTTGAATAAAATAGAAGTTAATTTGCTTTTGAACAAGATTGTAATGGAAGTATATTTACATTTAATCAGTATTAGTATTCATATATACAGTACTTCTTGTGTCTTTCCTAAGATTGCATTACAAAAATAGAATAGAGTGGCATCAATATGAGAAAATGTTTATTAATGTTTTCCAAAAAAACACAGAACGAAATATCTGTTTTTATCACAGTAGCGCAGTGGCTTATCGATTACAAACACAATTTTCATCTACGTGATGACGTTTTTTTGTTGTTTTGTTTTTGCTTTGCATTCATAAAGCATTTAATATTTTATTACTGAAAATTCCATTTAATGCTTTTAGGAAAAAATAAAATAATGACAATTAGAATTTGCAAAATTTAAGCTCTTTTATATCTGCAAACTAAAGTTTATTGCACATGTTTAAGCTCTAATCGATAAATTAATTAATTTTTTTAAAAGTTTTGTTTTTTTATTTAATGTGGCCTATAAATGCAAGGTCACTCTTATTAAAATTTCTAAAGTATTATTCAATTTGAATCAGCAGATTTCAATTTGTTTCGTTAAAATATCATTTTGATTCATTTTGACGAAAAACATTAATTTTCGTTTTTGAATTAGTTAAAAATGTCGTGGGAAAACTAAGTTAAAAAACTCTGGAATTCATTTGATAAAAGTTTGTGTATTGTTTGAAGAAGTTTTACTAACTAATTTCATCAAATTCAATAAAAATCAATTATGTTAAGCAAAATGTCATAAATTCTTGCGCAGAGAAACCGTTATTATATAAATTCCTGAAAACATAGTCTTATTACCATAAATTTAGTAATAAATACAAAAATTAAAAGTAAATTTAGCCGTAAAAGTTGTTTGTATGCCACGCTTATTCAATCATGATAGTCATAAGACTACCAAATTACACCACTTTTACCAAATTTTATCACATATTACAAAATCATATTTTATAATCAAAATCATATAATTTAATTATTGCATTACAAACTATAAATTAAAATTTATAGCATTTTTCGCATAATGAGGGATATTTATATTGTGCATTTCTCTAAATTTTAGCCATGAAACAAAATCCACTGGACTGAAATAATCATACATTTTATCATAAAACTCTCCAAGAAGTAACTTGAATTGAATGAATTTCTCACCTTTTTTTTATAATTTTTCTCTGTATTGAAAACACCCCTAGCTGTGAAATCGAATTCTAATATATTTTCACAGATGTTTCAATTTGTATATACAATAGAGTATATACAATAGAAAAATATTAAAATTCATTTATTTAAATGAGGAAATTGAGCCGTTGTGGCTCATGAGGTTCCAGGGTTCGAATTTCGCACCTGATTCACAGGACCACAGTATTCTCTGTGGCATATATGGCAGTACTTTTACTTTCGTTACTTGTACCGCCGGTACAAGTAAAAAGTACGTACTTTTACTTGTACTTCGTTACTTTTTAAATTTAGTACTTTTACTTGTACTTTCGTTACTTTTTTAGGGAAAAAGTACAAGTATTTGTAACGGAAATGTCGAATGAAATCGTTACTTTTTTCTAAAACTCGGTAAGCTTTCTAAAAAAAAATTAAAAAAAATGCTGTCAAAATGCAATTATTTTGCAAAATGAATAAAAATATTAATTAGCAAGTTATTTTCATTCATTTTCGAGTTTTATGCATTTATTTAATACATTTTAAATAAAAAATGTTGGATTTTGTTATTACGTTTTTCAATTTTCTTTTTGAACTCACTAATAATACATTTTTGTCTTAATACATTTTTTACTAAATACATTTTTACCTAGTACATTTTTTACTAAAATTATGTTTATGCCCGACCTTGTCAAACAACGCCCAGTCAAATCTCTAAGAACTTCAGAACTATTTGTGCTACTGAAAACTATTATAATTACTATTTTAACTCTTGAAAACTCGAAGGTATTAATTTAGCCGCTGATACTAAAATTCGTTTACAAATTTTAATTATTCCGTTAGGCAGAAATGTTCGGAAAATGATTTTCTCGCATGACTTCAGCATTAGCCATTGTTACAAATAAAACTGTAGACTGTTCTGTTTCAACTTATACTGCACATTCAATTATTTTTTACTAGCTCAAAGATCACAAAGCTATCTGAAACCCCGTGTTTGCTTTGTTTATGTTTGTGCTTTTAAAACGCGTTTCTATAGAGTAAAACAATTTTAAATCAATGGTAATTTAAATAAATAAAAATAATAAACTAAAAATTAAAATCAATAGATAAAATTTCTTTTTCGTGCAAATCCATAAAAAGTTTGATATTAAAATTATATTTGATTTTAAAATTATATTATACGATTATATCATAAAATTATATTATAATATTCCGCCGAATTTGAAAGTAAATTAATGTTCATAACTTTCAAAATTAAAAATAATTAAATAAATAAAACCAATTTTGCAAAAACATTGAAGAACATAAGAATATTATTCAATAAAACTTTAGGTTACTTTGAATTTTCGATTTCCTAGAAATGTACTTTTAAATCGTTACTTTTTTTGTTTAGTACTTGTACTTTTACTTGTACTTTTTACTCGTTAAATCTTAAAATAAGAACTTTTTACTTTTTACTCGTTACTTTTTTTAAAAATACTTGTACTTTTACTCGTTACTTTTTAAAAGTAACGTTGCCATATATGCTCTGTGGTTGACGGATCATTGGCTGAAGTTCCCTTGTCAATAGGCTAACCGTGAGAGGTTTTCGTGGTTTTCCCCTCCGTGTAAGGAAAATATAGGTTAGTTCCAATAAAGATTCCTCCACGAAAACAAGTTTTTCCCAATGCTTAATCCAGGAGTTCCCTTGTTTTCCGGATTGGGCTTAAAATCACGAGGCTATGAAGTTGAGCACTAGTAGTCGTAAACTCAAAAATTGGACCAGCTGTAGAACGGCATTTATAAAATTAAATAAAAAGAATAAAATTGCATTAATATTTATCCAATATATTGGACGCTGGTTCTCAGGACGCTAAAATTATTTCTTTGAAAGTAAAATAGCAAATCACTTTTGTAGCTACTACACATTATTTAGAACGGAATTTATCATTGTTTAAGGTTTTAATTATATTACTTTATCAAATCGAAGTAGCTGTTAAAACGCGAATAATTTCGCATCATAAAGCTATGATTTTATTCGAACAGAGTGTAAAGAAAAGTTTTTTTAAAGAAATATAATAAATTGAAACATTTTTCAGTATCACACGAATCTATGTCATGCTCTTTTATTCCATAGCAGTCAAGCAACATTTACTCTCAGTGATTAATAGTTCGACACTGAGAAAGGGAAAGAGAAAAATACTCTTCTTGAATACTCCTTTCGTGCCTCCCAGAAATGTTCTAGAACGTCCATCCTCCCTCCCTAGCGTGCAATCATTCATTCTTGCCATTTGATGTATATTCGCTTTCTCAGTACATTTCTCTGCCATCTGTCACATCTGATGTCAGGTTGCTGAAAAAGTAGTCGCCACTTACAGTTAACTGTAACCGCCGCACTTTCTGAAAAGGAAGGCACTACTGGCTTATTTCTTATAGAAGTTGTAGATTTGAAAAGCTTTTAGAATGTACCGAGAGAAAATTTAAAATACGTCTTAAATCTTTCCAAGGAAAATATAATTAATGGCACTATTTAGCTTAATTTATCAATGACAGGCTGTTAGGAAAGTCAACACACAGTAAAGAAAAAAATATATATAAATGCACTGAGTGGTCAAAAACATATTGTTATTGTTCATAAAGATTATCATTTTTACTCACTGCCATTAAAATCTTATAATATGCTTTTAGTCGGTAATATGTCATAAATTATCCTAATTAAGTAGCAAAATAAATATTATAGGCCTGGCTTATGAAGTAAATTGAACTGACAAATCTAAATTTAGTTTTTCACAGTGCTATTCAAATATTAAGCTCTCTGGAGCTCTCTGTCTAGCTCTCTGTCTAATAACAAACGGACAAGATGTTAGCTATATATCCTTTTAGGGAATTTATTAATTAAATGTCAATGAAAATTTTCCGTTCTACTTGCCTATCACTTTAAAAAAATAACTTATGAAGATACAAGACATTTAGTAATTAGACACTTTTGAGTAATAAGTCATCAAATGTCTTTTATTTATTATTTGTATGTATTGCACCGATATATTTTGGATATATTGAAATAAATTGTATGAAGCTAATATAATTTAACCAACAAGATGCGTATTTTGAAAGATAACAAAATACGGATAACCCTTGTCAAAATCTCATACTCAATATATATTATCTCATTAGTTCACAGCTCAGTAGAAGCAATGTTAGAGCCAATACCTTATTTCATCAAAGTCACAACTCAAAGTTACTAAATCAAATCCAACACAATTGCAACTAAATGTAAGGAAATAAACTACAGTATTTTGTCCTCTATTCGTAAAACTTTTGCGTTCTCAGTGGTTACATAATATATGACAGCCGTTGAACTGCTGATCCAATATTGGGTTCACGATTATCAATGTTCAACTTCGTAGCCTTGTAATTTTAAACTCAATCCAAAAAATGCTAGATTAAGTTTTGTGAGAAATTTGTCTTCGTGGAGGACAATTTGATAGAACTAGCCCGCATTTACGACATCCTAAGGGGAATACATAAGGAGAAAAACAACGAAAACCACTCATAGTTACATAAAATCTCCTTGCCGCACAACTGTCGATGATCTGTCTGCCACTAAAGATATTTTGGTTTTCAGTGATTAGATGGAAATTTGTGATTGAATTTTATGTATAAGGAGTAGGCAAATTTGAAAATATTAAGGAAAGGCAAATTTGGAAACTAATGGCATCAAACAACAGAAGTCCTAATGGTAGTAACTGACTTAATATCATTTCCAGCGAAAAAATATTAATTTTCCAAAAGGATGCCACAAAATAATCTTAATATAATCCATATTAACGCAATAAATCCGACAATGCTGGGAAAAGTGGCAGTTTCGTAGATAGTTCAGTAATTATATGCATTTAGTTATTATAATTTTCTCTAAAACTTCAGTTTTTATTAATAGCTTTGTTCAAAGCAAAAAAAAATATACATTGAAATCTGCCTAGGTATAAAATTACATATAACACAGCGGGTGTTTCAGCACAGCGCTTATAAACTAGACGAACTTCTCTATGACGAACTTGTATCTAAATTATCACGATTTCTTACTAATATGTTGTTCTCTAGTGTCTACAGTTGAAAATTGCAATCGAAAAAAATCGAAAAATAGCTATTTTATTGATATTTATTCATTGTGTGACTGATTGGTGAGTTCTGCAAATTAGTTCTTAAAATAATTTTGCTTTTGGTAAAACACCAACTATATTCCATTACAATATTTGATTATAGTTACTATAAAATGATGTAATTTAGATAAATAAAAGTACTCGTTCAAATACGTATAAACAGCTAACCTCTAGTAGTGAAACACTCCTAATGTATCTCAGCAATAACTCTGGTCACGCGTGCTACCTTATTCCCAAATTTGAATCACATAGTGCAATTTTTTTATTTGTACAATTTTGTACAATTGTACACGTGTATTGTACAATTGTATATTTGATGCGATAAATCTAAAAAAAATATTTGCATTATTTTCATTTAAAGTAGTATCATAAAATTTTAATTGCACTGTAACCTTGCATCCTTACAATGTACCTTTGATTAACTTCAATTTTTAACAAAATAATAAGATTTCACTTTAAGAATACGAAGGTATTTATTTAAGTATATTCATGATTTGCATACATCGAGGTTCAGGCATGGTAACTATTAGGATCAGCTATTGAGATAAGTTAATTTAATTTTGAAACTTGACATGGTCATTAAATGCAACATTATATGTAGTACTATATTGATGTTGAGCAGATATTGTTAGACATAGAGTAATTAAGTCTAAAGTAGTAGATTTTCAATAATCCAAGAGTAGCAAAGCATCTGATATTTCTTACATGAAAAGACGGTACTTAATATAACATTGTAAAGTGCCAATATTTAAGAATGGCTACTGTATTCAAGTTAACTTTAATAAATACAAACTTTTTTTTTACATTATTAATTTGTATAACTATAATGCTTGACTTCGCTTTTTTTCAAAACGTACATTTATATTGTAATCCCATCACATAAAACGCATCCATATAAAGGAGAGTTTATAAATAATTTTACGTTATTTTGATAAATAATGAAGTAATTGTATTTAGCTAATAAATTATGACTACTAAATATTTTACAATATTTATGATGAATAGACTATTCACTTATTTAATAAATTTATAAATCAATTTAGGAAAAAAAATTATAATCATTATAAAAAAATGAAAGGAAAAAAAGAAAGATGGAGGAAAGAAAAAGAAAATACAGTATTTAATTATGGCCATAAAGGGCAACAGATTAAAGATTTCTCAAATTTAGCTGTCTCATTTGTACATTTATGTAATAGATTAATTGTTTAAACTCTTTATATTTATTATTTAGATTTTCAGTTAGAGTAGATATTTTTGCATTTAAGCAGGAATTGAATATCTAGGAATTAAAATGCAAATAAATATTTGAAATTTTTAAAGTATATTTTAAAGCCATGTAGGCTCAGGGAGGAGAGTACTTTAAACTCAATGAAGTGAACCAGGTTAAAATCCCAGCGATGGCTGATAGATACGAATTCTGCATCGACCACATTGCTGAAGTAAATATCCTCAGTGGTGGAAAGTGCATTGGATAGATTTCCTTTGTAATCAGGTTAACCTTGGGAGGGTTTCGTGATTTTCATCTCCGTATAACGCAAATACAGGTTAGTTCCATTAAAAGGATTCCTCCACAAAGGCAACTTTCTCCCTATACTTGATCCAGGAGTTCCTCTATCTTCTTGAATGGGATCAAAGTCACACGACTACGAAGTTTAACGTCGGTTACCATAAACTCATAATTGTGTAAACTGTTGAACGGTGGTTATGTATGGCCTTGTTCAGCTGGTGCTATTTGTTAAAGACATGAAATATTTTTTAATTATTCAACCTGTTCAATTAGGAGATAATTTCTAGATTTAACATGAACATTTTTCCCCATGCAATAGTAATTGCGTGAATAAATTATAAAGTGAATATAACACATAGTCGCCATCAACATTACTAATTCAGAAATGAAACACTGAGAAATGTTCGTATTTTTTTTAAAGTAATAACAGGTATTAATCGAGATATTTACTGAACAAAAATCATATTAAATGAAACATATTAAACAAATTGCATATATTTATGTAACTAGAAAGCTCTGCCATTTGCATTCTCCGCTCGCCAACTCTTGTGGTTGCTACGAATTTATTCTTGTTTGAACCTTCAAAAGTCGGTACTTCCTTCTAACAAATGAGATCATTTTGATGAAAATTTATGAAGATAATAATAAAAAAAGGCTGTTGCGTGAAATCATGGTAATTATATGAAAAGATAAAGGTCAATATGCATTTATGTACGAACATTTTGTTATAAAGTTAATTTAATGGAATGACCAATAAAAAGAAATTTAGAAGAAAAGTCTACCGCACTAGAAAAATACATAAATTTAAAAATACAGAATGTGCTACACAATAAGAAGTAACAAAGAAAAAGTAATTTTGATTGTTAACAGCATAGCGATATCCTTGTGACATATAACAGTTCAAATTGGAAGTGGAATTTATCTCCCTGGAGTCTTTTATATTTTTATAATATTCGATTATAAATTTTATGATTTATGTCTGAAAAGATCTAATCTCCCATTCTCTCTCACAATCTCTAATATATTTTACTTTATTTGTTAACTTTTTTTTCTATTTTTCACACTAAGCCAAACTTAATCTTATAAAGTGAAGAACTCGAAGGCAAAATAAACTTTTCTACGACAATCGATGGATAATTATTAATTAAAGCAAAAAAAAAGGAAACAGAAAGTTATGATTTATATGTTCGATTTACTAATTCTGTTTTAAAGTTTATGATAAAAAAATTATAATTAAATGAAAAATTCAAATTAGAGATTCGCTAAAGTGTCTAGCTAATTTTACAAAAGACATTTGGGGAGTATGATTTCTTAAAAACAATAGAATAATGCAAGAGAAATTGGAACTGTTTTTGAAAAGAAAAATATTGAAATGTATAAAAACAATAAGGTTTGATGAATGGAGACCAGAAATGCTGGTATCACGAAGTAAAAAAATTATCTTGCTTACTCACCAAAATGTCTTTTTTTTCCATTTCAATCTTTTTTGAAGCAATAAACTACAATTTTTGTGTGAGGAAAGGTTTGCCGCAAATTATTTGCTATACAAATTTAATAATTTTCCATTGAAGTCGCAGGAAAAGATGTTCTAACAAATGGATGAATCATTTTTGTATTGATTTAAATATAACCGTAAAGAAGATAAATAAATAACTGTTTCTTTTTCGGAAAGAAATAATGCTTTTTTTTTAAAGAAATAATCTAATTTTAAACCAAGATGCTCAACATATAAGCTTTGAAGTCAAAAGTATTTGAAGCGCATAGTAATAACACACTTCTGCTGACTCTAATGCTTAATTTATGATTTTAACTACTTTACAAGAAGGCATTCGGTGAACGAATTTAACGTAATACTAAACATCAAATTCTAGAATCTATCTAGAACATCCAGTCCAAGAGCAGACCACACATTTTGGCAATCAACCAAGACTGGGTTACATCATTAAATTCTCTTCAGTTGGGAAAATTCCTCGAATGTTTACCAAGTTTTGAAACCTATCGATACCTTTGAGAATTGACCATATGTTCCACGTTCTAGTTTATTGAAGATACCTCGTAATTCATTCTAAGCTCAAGAGGATGTCTAATGAATTAGATATGGTTGGATAAATATTACTTGGACGTTTAAACAACTTTATTACCTTTGATATTGCTTCAAGCAAGTGGAGATTCTGTGAGGAGGATTTGTCGCAAGATTTGTTATCATTTAATCAACCAAATGGTAATAATTATAGATATGCTTGAATTTGTAATGCTTAACAATTTTGTTTTAAATACTTCCTTTTATGTAAAAGAAGTTAATCAATTTTGCCCTTGTATGCAAATATTTCTTCCTGAATGATCTGATTATTTCGTTTTTTTATTTTATTTGAAATGTATTTTAAAGACAGAACAAGTACTACAGATAAAAAGCAGATGCAGTGGAGCATATGTTACCGTGAATGATCGAAACCAAGAGAATGTCGACTTTCATCGGGGAATGTCAACAATCATATAGTCGCTTTGGTGAATGCCCAAAATATAGCCGACAGTCACTAATTTCAATCATTCACAGTAATACAGGGTGATTATAAAGTCCCGGACCCATTTTGATGTTCAATAACCCTTAAAATAATAAAGATAGATTAAAATTAATAACGCAAATGGTTAGATAGACTCAAAAAGTTTCATGATCCTTGTCAATGAACTTCCACGTGTGCCCCCTTCGTCGCACGGAGAATATCAAGTCGATAGTCAATTTCACGCCAGGTAGCAGCAAGCATGTCGGTATCCACAGAGGCTATAGCGGTTGTAATTCTGGCTTTTAGGTCATCAATTTTCGACACGATCCTCCTGTAAACATTGTCCTTTATAAATCCCCGAAGAAAAAAGTCCAGCGGCTTTATATCAGGTGATCTGGGTGGCCAAGGTATTGGACCTCCTTGCCTCAGAATTACAACCGCAATAGCCTCTGTGGATACCGACATGCTTGCTGCTACCTGGCGTGAAATTGACTATCGACTTGATATTCTCTGTGCGACGAAGGGGCACACGTGGAAGTTCATTGACAAGGGTCATGAAACTTTTTGAGTCTATCTAACCATTTATGTTATTAATGTTAATCTATCTTTATTATTTTATGAGTTATTAAACATCAAAATGGGTCCGGGACTTTACAAGCACCCTGTATTTACAATGAGAAAATAAATAACGTTGCTGCAACAATAAAACATTTAAACATGATTTAGAAAAGCAACAAAAGACATATTAAAAATATCAAGGTCTTTAGCGTGTTCGTTAAAGTAAAAAATATAATAGGCTCCAAAATCTGAATAATAAAAAAGGTTTCATGTAATTATATTTTCAAAATGATTTAACAAATAGTTTTTCAGATCGTACATTGTGACGTGTACAAGATGAAAAATTAGGACTGATTAAATTTGAGTCATAAACTAATGTATGTATTCTTTTAGTTGAAATTTCAGATGACAAAAAAAGCAATGGGGCGGAATTTTATGAAGAAAAATGTTTTCCTGACACATGTTTTTAATTGTATCTGAAGCGGTTATTCTTCAGACAACGTTGGTGCGATATTTTATTGAGTGGTATGAAAGTTCGATAAAGATAGCAATACCAAAGTTTACCTTTCAGATTTTTTTTAAATCGAAATAAACTAGGTCAGCAGCGTAGCAATACAAAAAAGCTGCCCCCAGTTGGCTTTCTTACTTGGATTGGATTTGGAAGATATTAAATTTCTTCCTTTCTAGCATGAAAAAATGAATCTAAAGCTCTGTTCATTTTTATAAAATAGTCGATCGAATTGGTCTTTTTACTGATATATTTTTTCTTCAATCATATCAAATAAAATTCTGGGTTCAACTTTATTCAATATAAGATAAACTAAGTTTAACTATAAATGCAATCATTCGAAAACTAGCATAGTAAGGTATTGTTTTTGATTGTTTAAAAGCTAAAAGATTTTCTGTCTAATAAATTTTGTGAAATTTTGTAAATAGCTCATTTCTTTTTCAAATAAATCTTATTACCAGAATTAAACATCACTGGCGTCAAAAATACTACGGTAATTTATTATGGCTGCCATGAAGGAGTATCTTTAGAATCTTTACTCCTATAATTTTGATTTTCAGTACTTAGCTCATTATTTTACTTCAATTACTAACTATTGTCAAAATTAATTAAACTTGTGCATTCAGTACACATATTTTTTTTTATAAATTACCTTTGTTTTAAATTATTTAGTTTTATAGAAACATGCTTTAAAAAAGTGCACTAGAAACAAAATAAACACGTGGTTTTAGATAACTTTAGGAATACTAATCTGGCGACGTAGTCCATCCATGCTGCCTCGTTAACATTGAATTTATCAGAAAAAGTCATCATTGAATTTATCGGAAAAAGGGAGTAAAAAATAATTAAATATTTCAGAACATGCAACGAACACTTTCTTGATCGAATGGAGTTATAAGTTAGCACTTTAAAAGGTGAAGTTATTTTTAAAATATTTCATAGAAAACAATTGCCTTTAGTTTGATTTAAAACAATGACTAATGCTTAGTAAGGAAATTTTATTTTTCAAACGGCTCTCCCGAATGATCTAATTGATAATTTTGAACAAATTTCTGGATTGAGTGATAAATGTTTCGCTTGCAACCACTATTCCACTTTCAGAACGGTAAAACAAACTGTTCTGGAGTTATAAGACAGAAACAGAAACTCTTAATTTTCTATTATAAAATTACTTAATCTATATGATACTTTCAAGTTATAAGTACAAAATACAAGTTACATTGAAACAAATACACCTCTTTTTAAAGTTTTAAACGCTCTTTTTTCTCTAATTATTGTTTTTTCCTCACTAAAAAGATTATTATAAAAAATGAGTGAAAAAAACTGTACTATAACATACTTTGAATTCAATGATTAGAGTTGACGCGTAATTTTATGTCTTCTAAAAAATTCAACAAAAGGCTTAAGCAAGGAAGTTTAAAATATTTCGGTACGATTTATTCTTTTTTATTTAATATAAAGAATTTATACCCGTGGAACATTTTTAGGTCCTGATAGTTTTTTAATGATTGCAACATCATCTTGTTGCATCATTTTTCAGTAGCAGGAGAATTTTGGCATGACGTTAAAAGAACTTATATTTCCAACGTCATGATTGCTTATTGGGTAATAATTGGGATAGAAAAATATTAACTTTGCTGCTTTTAAGGATTTCTTGTTTACTTATATCTTTTCATAGGTCAAATAAATCAGCAATGTGAACGATAATGTCAAAAATGACTAAAACTTTGATAAAAAGGAGATATTTATATAATATTTATAAAAGAACTAAACATTCATGTAGGTTTGTGATTCAGTTTTTTCTAAATTTATTGTTCTATTTTTTTTTCTTCCACTCATTGTTTCATTCTAAATATCATATAAAGAAACCAATTTACTTAAATTGCCAGCAACAAAAAAAAAGCAAAAAATGTGCATAACATAGTAATTAATTTAACATCTTGCTTTCATCTTCAAGAAATTACTGATGCTCTTAGCTCAAGAAACTTAATTAAGGAAGAAAAAAAGTCAAATGAGCTTAGAATAAATCGATTTCAGTATTTAGGATCGTTAAACATCCTAGTTCATAATAAAATATTTTATTATGATCATTAAAGTAAAGGGATTTTACGAAGAAGAGAAATCACTATAATCATGAAGATTTTACCGTTTTACTAACGAGATATTAAAAAGTCTTTACTCCAAAGAACAAAGATAGATTAATTTCAGCAGTGCTTAGACGCATTAAAGAACAATTACTCCAAAAAAAAGAAAAGAAATTTTCTAAGTCAAAGCAATAAAATTTAATGAGGTCTTATCATTCCGTGTGCAGATCTCTCGAAATACAATACATAAAATAGCTCGCATTTCATTATAAAAGTGAATGAAATTATATTTATGTTTTTATTTATGCAAGACGAAATAATGTTCTTATGCATTATATGTAATTGGTATATTTAATTGAAAAATTCGTTTTGCGTTTAGTGTTTCTAAGAATTAAAATTATTTTATTTTAAATAAAATATTTAAATTTTTTAACTTTATAAAAATCTAAAGTGAGTAAATTTTAAAGGTGTTTTTCTATTAAATTATTCTATATAAAAGTAAAGCAAGCAAGTGTATAATTGAGTCATTGAGTCGGTTTATAAAGATTTGAGATTATCTTTCTAAGAGTTCCTTAAAAACCACCCTAAATGCTTGGTTTAAGTATTCACATGACGGTTTCATATGCCGATGTTCCAAAAATGGAACATGGACTTTGAGTTTGGATTTAATGAGGAATAAATTTCTAATTTAAATTAAAATGTACATCATGTTTTAGATATTTTTTTAACTTTTGGCTTATATCAACTCTATTCATTATTCATTTTTAGGAATTTAAGAAATATGATATAATTTGTAAATTTTTAGCCTGCTTGTAATATAATTTACTTTAAAATTCAATTTTTATAATCTGACTGCAATACTTGAAATATTTTAAAGGGATAGTATAACCTTGTGTCTATTACTTATCTGTTTTTTACGTTTCTGTTACATTAAAATTTTAATGTCAAAATTTCCGTTCAAAACTAAATTTTCCATTTTTGGTACATTGTAAAAACCCAGCTTTTATAATAGGATAACAATGCTTAAAGGATTTTAAAAGGGATAACGCAACCCGTTGTTAGACATCAAATTCAAAATTCACTATTAAAATTTTAAAGTCAAAATATTATTTTAAAATCAAATGTTCCATTCTTGGAACACTAGCATTTCAAGGGTTATAGACTATTTTCTTCGGGCTTATTATTTGTTCTGAATTTGTATTTTTTATGAACTTTATTAATTTTGACTTTTTATTAATTTTACCTTAAATTTTATTTGTAACCTGCATATGTTATCTCACGCATCTTGATTGTCATGCCAGATGATTTCCCTTAAGGTTTTGTTTGATTGGACAATTGATATGACTGCTTGGGCAGGCCAGATCGGGTATGATGATAAGGTATGACAGAGCAAATGTAATGATCACTATAAAGAGCTGTCTCATCGGCATCATCATTATAAGATGAGTGGATCCGGAGTAACATTCTTATTTTAACAAACATTTTGCTTTGCTTTGTGTTGCTGTTGTCATCTTGGACTCAAGCAGTCATATGTTATCTCACGCATGTTAGACTCAATAAATGCCACAGGTGATGCCTAGTCGATCTGGTAGGCTGTCTGGGCTTGTGTGCCCTGTGTCCGAATTGAGGTCATCATGGGAGGACGGTGTAGACAGCTAGTTGTCTTCTACGTAAGCCCAAAAGAGTGTAGGGCGGTTACTTTCTAATTATATTTTCACGAACTTCAAAGTTGATATCACTTTGTTCCGACCGAAGATATGTATAAGAACACAACTAAAGTAATCTTCATCACCGTCACTAAGTATGCCTTTATGAAACGCCGATAGTCTAAAAGTGGAACACCGTTAAAAAAGCACTTATTACTTTTTTTTCCACTGCATTTTTTTAATTGTCTTTACTTGCTTTTTAGTAATGAATTTCATCAAATTTCAACGTATTTTACGTAGCCGATCTTTACCCGATATTTAATCAGTCAATATTGAATTCGAGAGGAAAAAAAGAACAGAAATGAACAATCAACAAATTGAATCTGAATCGATTATCGAAATTAAGTTATGCTTAAGTGGAAGTTGAAATGTTGTTAGTTAAAGTTGTTTCGATAAGTCGTTTTTCAACCCCTCTTTGCTTTCTGCTGCATTCAAACTTGTCTTGTTGTTGATTGCATGCGCATGCCTATACTATGATTTGTTAGATATTGAAAGCAGAGCGACGTTTTCTGTGTTTGAATGTTAATTTGTGACCACCAATGTGTTTTTTTTTGTTCTGTTTTTATTTTGGATAAGTATTCTAAAGTTGCACGTTAAGGACATTTTTTATGGGGCACCATATATAATTACTAAAACAGTAATGAGTAAACCTTAATTTCATGGGTAAATTAAAGCAAACATGGGTAAATGAAACTGGTTTTCGATTTTCAACACTCTCTAATACTTTATTGCTTCACTGATTCATTTCATTTGATTCCTACAATGTTCGAAATACTTATCCTTTAAATCGTTCTTCCACTACCTAATGCATTCACCGATTCACTCATTTGCTGATTCACTCGCTTTCGTTCATTTGACGAATCAACTGTTTTTTAATTAACGCAATCTTGTTGAATCACTCAAATATTCATTTCCTCATTCGCTTACTCATTATTATTTCAGATAGGCACATTGTTTCAGAGTCGGACTAATAATTTTTTTTGCTTA
Organism: Parasteatoda tepidariorum; assembly: GCF_043381705.1. Taxonomy (NCBI): domain Eukaryota; kingdom Metazoa; phylum Arthropoda; class Arachnida; order Araneae; family Theridiidae; genus Parasteatoda; species Parasteatoda tepidariorum. Next base: position 24,791,683 of record NC_092204.1, read on the forward strand.
TAACAGACTACCTACGAAATTTTATCCAATGTCAATTAAATGCAGATAATATGAAATAAATCCAAATAATAATAATAATAATAATCAGCTAATATAGTAGTAATACTAAAATTGGTATATTTCGAAGAAAGAGATTGCACCAGAAATAAAACAAATTTATAGTTGAGTTTTCGTCTACTTTCGTTTAAATATCAATTTGAAATTAATTTCTACATTTTGCATTCCTAGAGATCACATTTAACTGTCCCTATTCACTTATTTCTTATCTTCTTTGTCTCATTTGGTTATTTTATTTAAGCTCGTTAAACTTGTCCAATTCATTAAATCACTTCTTTTTAGTTAAAACACTTTTTTCTCCTATTTATTTCTTTTATATTACCTTTTCTCTCCGAAGTAGGTTCGCTTTCATGGAACCGGAACTATATAATACATACAGTACGTCATTATTTGTGATAAATCAGGTTGTTCAGATTCGTTGATGCGCAGCACAGACTATACCCTATCCTCATGTAAAGATTTAAAATGCTCGAAAAAATTTAATATATAAAATAAAATTATATGTAAATTAAAATATATTTTAAATTTGTATTATATATTTTTGTCGATTTTAATCACTTCATAATGCTAAATTTTAAGTAGTTTTAAAATTACAAATTATAAAATGTGTAAGTACTTTTTTTTAAATAATTATTTGATTAACCTTTAGATTACTTAAAAACTATCATAAAATTAATTATATATAAAACAAAACATGCCAGGGATTTCATAAAATTAATATTCAGCAGATTTTTTAAATATAAAAATAAGAAAAGGAGTTCGTGTTTATGTACACGTCAAAGTTCTATGCCCCATAAAAACTAAATAAAACCTAAAATACAAAAGACACTTTGAATTCTGTAAAAATAGTCAAAATAGAAAATAACAAAAACTGAAAATGATTCGCTCGATAATAGTATTTTTTATGCTTTCATGTTTTTCATGGTTTCATATTAATTTATGCATTCTTTCATATTTAGTAATTGTTTTTATTAAAATTATTTAAAATAAACAGAAGATTAAAATGTATAGAAAAAGAAACAAAAGTAAATTAAAAATACCACAGTTAAGGTTTTAAAAAATTTTACAATTAAATTTATATCGTAGATTATGTTTGTTTTTAAATGAAATATTATGAATAACCAAAGGGATTATACACGAGCTTTCTGTAGATTTATTTTACATCAAATTTCATTTTTAAAATTAGTAATGGATAAAAAGAAAAAAGCATTTCCTGCGCCAATCCCTTGAGAAATCTAGAATTTCAAAGATTATTTCACCATAAATAATTAATGCGTTCTTATAAAACTTAATAAAAATACAATTAGCAGTAAAATGAAATTCCTTTTCTGTATATTTTATGGTTTCGAGCGACTTATCTGAGAGCATTTTTGAAAATCTCTTTGTTTATTAAAAAGTAAACAGTAAAATTTCACACATAACAAACTAAAATTTAATATTGGTTCGAATTAAAAAAAAATTTATCTTTGTTTTATAATATTTGTTTTAAAATACTGAAAATAGAAGGAAATTGGCTTATTTGCGTTAGTTTTAATAATGAAATAAAATAAACATTTTTAGATTTCAAAGGCACGTAATAATAATGATTTTTTTTATATTTCCTAAACTAAAATATTGTATCTATGTAAATAAAAATTTTTTATTAATTTTATAAGTTTCATTGAGTTTGTGTTAAAAATATACCTACATTTTTTTAATAATTAGAATAGTTAGAGCTTATTGCTCAGGAATGGTTGCATGGTTATTTTTACTTTATTTTACGTACAATGCAAAGGCATATAAATAATATTTAATATATTTTCATCCATTTGGAATTTTACATATTAACAAGAAATATGTAATCTTACATGTTAACATTATTTTAATATTTTTTTATGATTTAACATATTTACATTAGTCTATGAAACTCTTTTTCTGTATATTTTAATGTTTAGAGAGACTTATAAAGATAATTTTTGAAAATCTTTGTTTATTAAAAAGTAAAGAGTTAAATTGCACACTTGAACAAAAACTTAATATTGGTTTGAATTAAAATTTTATTTGTCTTTGTTTTATAATATTTCATTTTAAAATATGGAAAGTAGAAGGACATAGGCTTACCTGCGATCAATTTTGATAACGAAATAAAATAATAATTTTTAGAACTGTAAAGACAGATAGTAAAATAATGATTGTTTTATATTTTTTTTAAACTCAAATATGTTATCTAGGTAAATGAAACATTTTTATTAGTTTTATAAGTTTTATTGAGTCTATCTTAAAAATATGCATAAATTTTTAAATAACTAGAATTGATAGATCTTAATGTTAATAAATACATGTATGGTTGATTTTACTTTGTTTTATGTACAGAGCCCAACAAATTTGGATCATCCTTAATAACTTTTAATTTAATGATCAGATCCTTGCATTTTAGGACTCATTCTTAATTGTTCGAAGAGTAATTTAAAATATGCTAATTAATTAGTGCAGGCGATAATTTAAATTACGAAATCAAACAAATAACTTGTTTTTTCTGAATAAATTTCTGCAGTAAATTCGGGAATAAATTTCTTCAGATTTCTGACTCAAAAAATATAGGGTGCTTCAGCAGGCTGAGAAATATGATCTCCATAGTATGGTTAGAAGAGAACTCCAAAATTTAGACCCCTTAATGTTAAATTCATGTTTTGCATATTTCACTATATTTCAAGAAGTTTTTAAGTGAATTGAAAAAATTTTATGCACAATTATAAAATTCGCGTATTCAAAGACAATTCCATTACAAATAAAACAACTTTAAATATTTTATTTAAGATTTTTTTTATTATTTTATTAAGAATGGTCTAAATCATTTTGATTTGTAAGGTATACAATTTTTTGCGCAGTCTTAAAGAACGTGATTTTGTATTTCAAAATACAAAATTTGAACAAAATTGGTATTGTCGTTAGGAATTGAATGCAGCTGGTAAATGTTTAGAGTAGTGCAAAAACATGACTTGGAAAAAAATTTTGAAAGTGAATATATTATCATATTAAAATACTGTAATTTACGCTATCAAAAAATATTTTACTTCTTGTTTTTGCTCCATTTATTTACAAAGTTATAGCAGTGTTTGTGCAAGACGATAACACTGGATAGAGTAGTGATATTTAGTCTTAAAATGCTTTAATATCAAAACCAGTTTTTTCCCATTTTACACCTTTTTAAACACGATATATAAAGTTGTTCTTTAAAATAATTGTCTACAATTTTTCATGTGTGTTTATGATTATAGAACACATGCTTTAAACTACAGACTAAGAGAAAAAAGTTGAATTTAATTTTTTATGCATGTTCTTCGCGAAGACACGTGTGAAATTTTAAAAAATTTGTTTTTTCAACTACATTGATCCCTTACTCTATAGTGTATGCATTTAATTTTAAGATAATAGTTCAAAACATAGTTGATAACCCTCTGAATAAAATCCTCGAATGAATTTTTGGTTTTGGAAGCTGGAAATTTTATTACACTGTTTAGTAAATATGCCTAAACAGTGTCTTATTTTTACCTAACACTGGCCATTTAAAAGAGAAAAATGAAATAATATTAATTTTTATTACTGGTTTTATAATTTATACACATTATAAAACAAAACAATTTTTTTTTTTAAATTTCATGTGGATATTTAAAAAAAGTTGTCAAAATTAGTCGCATACTTTAAGATAAAACTATTTTTAAGATACAGAATTGTGCAAGATTCTTTGGATTTAAGACTCAAAACGATAGAATTATTATTCTATGTTTATAATCTATTATTGTACAATCAGCCTTTATTATACAGACATTCAAGATTCCAATTAACCATTTCGGACCATGATCACTCATACGTGATCACGAGATTCTCCCTTCTCAGCCAACACTATCGTATATAAAGCGAACATTTCTGACTTTAGCGACCCAAAGATCACTTGGACGTGATCTCAACTCACTACTCTCATATTTCATATCGTATTAGAATGAATACGTACTCTTTAGTATGTATAAACCAGGACGATGGTGGCAATTTTATAGCTAACGATACTCTTTCTTTGCGAAATAATTTTAACTTGGTGCATATAAGACAAAAATTGTGTTTTCATAACTAACTTATTAATTAGTTTTAATATATTAGGTTAAATAAATTTTATAAGAAACTTCTGTAACTTAAAACTATCTACCTCTTTAAGATCCGATAATGTTAAAATGATTCGCATTTTTATTTCGTTACAGTAGATAGTGTGGAAGAGAGAATGCTTACGACCATGTTAACCTTCATTTATCAAAAGGTACTTCAATATGGAATCAGGTTAACTTGTCTTAGAGAATCGGTATTTCATAATCTTAGTGATTGTGATTGTACCCCCTCCATAATAATCTTAGTGACTACATCCTTCCGCAAGAATTTTATTTGTGCTATAAATCATGAGCGAATACCACTAGTTCATTAATGTCGTCTATTTATTCATTTTCCCCCACTTTTTATAATTTTCTTTCTTTCTTTGTTAATTTTTTTATTTTGCTTTTTTTAACGGATGGGCGAATTGTATTTACTTTAATGGTTGTTTGAGTGCTTTTTTGTGAGCAAATCAACTGATCAATGTGAATCATTTATAAATGTTGACAAGTTCATCTAACGTCCGGAGTTCACCAATGTGAAAAAGAGTATACTTGCGACCATGTCGAACTTCATCTATCAAAAGGTACCTCAAAATGGAATCAAATTATACTATATAGTTGTCTTATACTCTAGGAAATCGCTATTTATTAATCCTAGTGGTAGTTAAACCATGATAGAACAGACAATTATTTTAGATACAAAATGGCATGGAGAGCAACGACCCTCAAAATATAAAAGAGAACAACGCGAATGATGAGATCTATTCCTGGTAGCAAACTCAGATTACCAATAGAAACTAGGGCCCCCTACATTTCATTGTGAAATTGAAATATCAAAACTATCTCGAAAAAAATCTGTTTCGAGAGTTTTCGTAGAAAACATTAAATATAAACATTAGTACCTAAGTTCAGCGACTTCCTAATTTTCAACGACTTTTATCTTATAAGGTGTAGGAAAAAATTAACAAAAATTTATATTTCATTAGTAGTAGGTTCAATTATTGTGTTCTTAGGATGAAAATATCTGAAAGTAACAAGTAATATTCATATTTATATTATATTTTAATAAGTAATATTCATATTTATATCAAACTTTTTTAGTATTTAGGTTATTTATAAACTGCAAAAAATTCAGGATAAAATTATAACGAAACGTACTGGCATCCTTAGAGACATCTGTAAAATTTCTTTAAAATTGATTTCTTCTGTAACATTTTATACCGTAATTTTTACAGAAATATATATTTAATTAAATTACGGAAAATTAGGAAAAGAATGGCTAATGCCAAAAATGTAATAAAATGAAGAAAAGAAATTATCATGTCATTGGACCATGACTTCCTACTACAAGACACATTATCTATTATTCAAAAATCGTAGAAGATACAATACAATGTTCTCGTCATAAAAAAATTACTTTTCGTTTCTTATAATACAAGATTAAAATTTTATATGAAATTTCTAAAAAAAAATTGGAAATGTTTAAGTTGAATTATCTTACAACCTAAAACTTCCATCTTTTTTCCACTTATATATGAATAAGAATTAATTAAATTTCCACCTTCATATATAGATAAATTATTTCTGAAAATATTCAAGCAATGAAAGGAAGTGGTATAGAGCTAGTACAAAGAATTTGTAATATCCGTTATTTATCGAAAGGATGTTAAGGTGAATTCAATATCAAAAAGTTAATTAAAGGGATTTAATTAAATTTGAAAAAGAATGAAATATTTAAGGAACTGAATGAAAGAATATTTTTTATCGTTTATACCAAGAAAACGGCTACTGAACTTTTATAAATTAAATTTTTAATTCCTATTTCTTCGGAGATTAACCTTTAATAATAATGTTTTAAAACTAAAGGATTTTAAATAAAAGTGATTTTTGGCAAATACGCACTTGTGAAAGGTAAAAACAACTTAACTTCAGTAATAAATTAAATATAATTCATATTTTTTTATTTACTTTTATTCTATTATTTCTGTTTGAATAATATTATCTAATTAATACTCATGTAAGTTAATGACACCAATCGTTGGATGCAAAACTGATTTTTTAAAGGCAGGTTTTGAAATAAAACCAATAATTTTATGTATGCATATATATATATATATAATTAGTTCATGTTCATTTTCAAATTATGTTCAGATCATATTTTGCACAGAAAAAAATTTACATATATTTTTTTACATTTCATGAATCTGCTTGCGTTTAATTATGCTTTGACATTTTATTCTTATTCTTTATATATAAGTTTTTCTATGAGACAAAACTGAATTTACATGATTTTTTGAAAATTATGGAGGATCTTTTGTTGTCAAAATAAATCTTTATTAAAAAAAAGTTTAATCGATTTACAGTAAGTTGTGAAATTTAAATCAGCAAATCTATCCTGCATACCAAATTCTAGTTGACTATAGTTTTAAAGAAATTTTAACTTGGGTTGGACAAGAATATTTATTGTAAAAAATTCCAATGACGAAAATTCCATAGAAACTTCAATAAATTAAATTTTTTTTCAGTAGCAATTTAAGTATAATAGATTATTGACTCATGAAACGCGTTAAATTCTTTAATTACGTAATCTTAAAGTACGTAAATTGCTCTTTTGGATAACACAAAATAAGAAAGAAAAGAAAAGCTACTTTAACAATTCGATCACGGTTGTAATGGTCAAAAAATAATAAATCATGGTATTAAAATAATTGCTAATCCAAACAATACTGATTATTGTTCATCACTATTTTTATAGGATTAACTCCAAAAAAAGAAATTTGCTCATAGTTATTACGAAAATGCACCTGGAAGGCAACAGATAATATTAGCTTAAAAAAACGAATTATTTCAGCTTTATTAATTGCATCGGTTTCTAACTTTCAGTTTTCTGCATGAATTAGCTCAGTATTGATTTATTGATTATTTTCTACTTTTCACCCCTTTCAAAAAACCTGCATTCAGATAATAAAAAAATGAAATATTCTGTGTGTAATTTATATTTAATTCATACTGCTTAAAGTTTTTGAGGATGATAACCATTTTAATTTTAAGCACAATGGTTCTATGATGAAAAATTATCTCAAAGAGTGTGTGTAACATATATTCTATTAAAACAGCATACAATTTATGATGCCTAATGAATTCAAAAGACAACTAAATATTCTGATAAATTAATGAAATACTACTTTTATCTTATATTATCTCAATATTTCATATGGTATCTATTATCTTTGATAGTAACCTGTCATCGTTATATTGCTACAAAAACAATCGTAAAACCATTATTTCGTTTCAATGCTCTTATTTCTCATTTTATCCTAGCTACCTCATATCTTTATTATAAGTCCAAATCAAATGATCAAAGCATTCATATATTGATGCTTTTCTTTAACTAAGCTTACTTCTTTGCGACTAATATGTAAAAGTAAGTTATTCGAAGTATGACTTCTAAATCCAGCTGATTTTTTTTACATAAAACTATTATTCTTAGTATTTTCGGTTAAAAATAAATTTATATATTTTTTTTCTATTTAATAATTGATTGTTTTGATATAAATTGCTGAAACATAAGTTGTATAAAAATCTTGTATAGAATGCAATAATCATAAAAGTAATCATGTGTCTGATTTCGATTTAATATACTAATCTGTTTCAATGCCTTCCTCTGCACCGAAGATTTCAATAATATCAATTTACGTGATTTAAATACCCAATAAGAGAAAAATAGTTTTTAAATCACAAAGATCTGCAGTTTCAACAAGCAGTCTTAATAAAAATAATCTGGAACTATCGAAAAAGTAAACTCGCCAAAGAAGAAGTTAAAGAGTTCGCCAAATAAAAGTTATTTGAGTACCCAATAAGAGAAAAGTAGCTTCTAAATCACAAAGATCTGCAGTTTTAACAAGCAGTCTTAATAAAAATAATCTGGAATTATCGAAAAAGTAAACTCGCCAAAGAAGAAGTTAAAGAGTTAGCCAAAGAGAAGTTATTTGAGTACCCAATAAGAGAAAAGTAGCTTCTAAATTACAAAGATCTGCAGTTTTAACAAGCATTCTTAATAAAAATAATCTGGAACTATTGAAAAGGTTAACTCGCCAAAGAAGAAGTTAAAGAGCTGGAGATGAATGTTGAGTTAAAGAAATTAGGTGAACAATCCTCAAATCTAGTTTCAAAAAATCTAAAACGGCTAACTAAAATCTTAAAAAACAGCTTCTCGAAGCAAGTTATTGAAGCAAGTTACGTGTATTAGTGGCTGGGTGGCGCAGTTGGTTTGTCGTCGGCCTTCTGAGCCCAAGTCTGCGGGTTCGATCCCCGGCACAGACAACGGATTTTCGGGATGTGGAAAATCCTCAGCGACCATGTCGTATGATTATGCGGTATGTAAAAGATCCCTGGAGTGCCTTATTGGCTCTTGGCATTTCCGGTAGAATTAAATTCCTATGGCACTTCAGCATCCAAATAGAGTCTCGGTGCTGCCATCTAGTGTGGCAGAAACTAGACTTCCAAATTAACATGACCAACGGTATCTCACCCATTGTGGTGGTCCTGAAAGAGTGGATACCACCTCTGGAGAACACACTAGGTCTACTCATCGGTAAGACCGATTGTTTAGCTCATTGGTAATAGCAAGAAAAAGTTACATGTATTAAATAAATAATTCCAAGAAATTGAAGCTGTACGAAATTATTTGATTTAAAAAAAAAACTTCACTGGCATCTAAAATATAAAAATGAAACCAAAAATTGGCATGTTTCAAGAGCTCAAAAATAAAACCCATTCTCGAGATTTGACGAATGGTTCGCTCTGTGTGTAAGACTCATTCAGTTGAAAATATGTGCAATGATTGCAATGCTAACTTAGGTTCGTGACAAATGTTGCCGGTCAAAGATAAAAAAATAAGTTTTTTATGTTGCACCTAAATCATAACTGAACTAAACATCTATCCAACATTGAACTTATTGGTTTGTTTTATAAGTATCAGTTTTTATAATTAATTATGTTTTTAATTAAGTAAATGTCATAATTGAGTTTTCTAGTAACAAGCTATTATATTTTATTATTGTAACTATATCATTTGCTTAACTCTTAACAGTTCAAAAAATGCACTTTACGTTCTGAAATGCAAGTACTGTACTATACATTCTTACACAAAACACTTGTTTTGGATTACTTAGTATCTATTAATTTGTTTAGTAATTTTTTCTCAAATTTTCTACTTCGATACGGTTTAGAGAGTTGGTGGTACGAATTAGGCAACTGGTTTCCTAAATAGTACCACTTGAAGAACTAGTAAAAATAGTTCATTTTCAGTATTTACTGCAAAACTATTTTTACCAACAATTTATATAAGTAGCTGAATAACTAAATTTTATTTTTAAAAAATTTCAAATTATATGTAATTGATGAAAATAAAAGTCTTAAAAGTAGTACGATTAAAGTAACTCTCCTCTACATTTTTTCTTTTAGTACATAAAATAATACTTTTGTGCTGACTAATTTTTAAACACATGTGTTTTCTTTTTTTTATTAATGCATATTAAGTAATCTTAATAATATGTATGAGTACCAACTTCCTAGCCTGGATTTATTCATTTAAATACGAACACTGATAATGCAATTGTGGGAGTTACTGTGCATGAATTTCATATACTATGAATTAATTTGTAGCAAATATATTTGATAGCTACGTTTATTGAAATTTGTATCTAGCCCATGAACAGTTTTCTGAAAATGTTAAATAATTTGTGAGATGTGTGTTTAGTTTTTAGTTAGTAATGTGAGTTTTAATCTGTTATATACACCATGTTTGATATCTCACTGAATCGAGAATTGAAATTATGCAATATTGTTTAGAGTAGTTAAACTATTTGCGACATCTAATCTACGTCATCGTCCTTAACGACTCAGTTTAACGTAATCCAATTTGAATAGTTAATACTGTTAATGCATAATGTGTTAGAAATAACCTATGTAGACAAACCTGATTTTAGGCACTGGAAATTCAGTTATGAAAGCTGGAAATAGACGTAAATTATTTTATGAAATAATACGTAGCATGAAATTTTAATTTTATGTTATATAAGACTTTAAATATTTTAAAAAAAGTAAAATTAATATCAAGTTTTAAAAAACAATAGTTACAATCACTAAGCAAGTACAAAAAATTGTCATTACATTTTTATTTAATATGTTTTCTAAAACAGAAACACTCAATAAGTGCCTTAAAAATAAAAAGCGTTAAACTTACAGGAAAATAAATGTAAATGTGTATACAAATTAAATAGAGTAAAAACTAATCTAGTTACAGTAACCCCTTAAAATAGCAATGTAAATAGTATATATTACAAGTAGTCGCTTGTTTTTCGAGCGAATACATGGTTTTCAGTTAATTTCAATCGAAAGTCAAGTTGAGAAAAAGAAAATTTTCAAAAACCACTCCTTTTTACTTTCAATCAAGAATTTAATGTCACAAACACTGATCGAGGCATTTGTGCTGACTATGTAGACCAGGGGTGTCAAACTCCCGGCCCGCGGGCCGCATGCGTCCCGAGATGAACATTTTTGCAACTCAGTCAATGTATCCGACGCAAAGCAAAGGTAAAATAGAAATTTGAATTAGAAAGGAAATTAGCATATAAAATTATAATATACTTCATTTATAAACTATATGGATCATTTTAAATTGTACGCACGAAAATGTAAAATTTTAATTGGCCTGCGGTACCTGCCACTCCAGGGATACTACAGCGTATCAAAAATATGCAGAAAAAATTTCAAATCTTAGAACAGAATTAGAAACAAGGTTTAAAGATTTTAATTCCTTGGAAGACAACTTTTTTTTTGTTGTCTTCGATTTTCTCAATACATATAGACTCAGTACCCAGTAATATGCAAATGGAAGTGATTGAGATTCAGTGCGACTCAAATTTGAAGGCAAAATTCATTGAAGTGGGTGTGCCTGAAATTTACAAATATTTACCGGCAAGGAGTGAAAATACTCGAAAATTGGCATATGAAATTATTTCCATGCTTGGAAGTACTTATCAGTGCGAGCAATTATTTTCTGTTATGAATGGAAATAAATCTCCTGTCCGAAACGGTATTAATAACGCTCATGTTGGGTCAATTTTAAAAGTAGACTCAGCCAATAAAATTTCTCCCGAAATAGGAAAGGTAGTAATAGAGAAGAGATGTCAAGTATCAAACAATAATTTTACTTTATATATATTTATTATAATGTACTATTCAAAATAAAAATATTTTTTTCCATGAACACTGATTTTTTCTCTTTTTTTGCGACCCACCTAAAGTTAAGCATTGTTTATTTGGCTAAAGTTAGCTTTTGAGTTTGACACCCCTGATGTAGATTGTTTCCTAGATGTAACATTGATCTCAAGAACACACCTCATATTGGCCGTCCCATTTAATTCAAAATTTCACTACAAAACTACTCGAAATTTTTAAAATGCAAGGCTTACTAATTTTTACAACTTTTTTTACTTTTTAATTTTAAATGAAAAATTCAAAGTTCGAACAAAATGCATCAAAATTGTTGTTTGAACCCTGTTTGTTGCGGCTCGCCAAACCCGATGATTGCTTAGCGATAATTGCTGTTTCATGGCCAAAAACAGCTTTTCTACTAAAGTTAAGAGCATAAAAACATTCACTTAACATGTATGTACTAAAAGGAATTTTGTTTGCTTATGCTTGTGCATGCCCTTTCTAAGTCCAGATATTATTATCCATTAGTATTATAAAGATTTAGATATATTGGAGAGAAGAAATAATTTTTCTAAGTAATCAATTTTTGAAATAATATTTATATTGTTATTACATTATATTAATCAAAAAAAATTTAGAAGTTCACAACCATAATAGCGGATATATTAAATACTATTTTTGCTAACATCTCATTGTGCATGATGCTGATCGTTAAGTTCAAAATAATTTAACTGATTGCATTAATTATAATTTATAATAGTATATTAAGGTTATTTGTGCAAAAATAATAATTTTAAAAATGGTTAATAATATTAGACCACCTTTTTAAATAACTTTATCTTAAAATATGGAGTAGAATTACATTATAAGAACAGTAAAAAAATAATAATTCTCTTAGTTTTAAACTCCTGAATTAAAAGCATATAAAATGCAGTTTAGGAAATTCCGGTCAATAAAAATGCACGTACAACAAAGGAAAACAATTTTATTAATATTAGCACAGTAGGCCGAAGGCACGTATTGCACATGCACAGAGGAATCTTGCAAATAGTAATTGGCTCTTTTTTATTAAATTTTAATCTCGATTGTTGCAGTAACATACTTGCTATCACTTTCAAAATTTGTTTACGTTTCTTCCTAACTGTTATAAGTTTTTTAAATTTCTGCGATTATGTAATTTGTACGGGAAAAGACCAGAAATGCATACTACTTTAGCTGAGTTCTCGCAAATAATACTGGTTTCACTAAAAGGAAAATCTTGAAAAAAGAAGCAGAATCATCAATGTTTGACTTTTTCGAAAAAAATTTAATTTAAAACTCATATGCCAAACTACCAGAAAAATTAACTATCTGAATATATTTATTTTAATACCTTTCCTCAATCTATATGGTTTTCAGCAATTCTAAAATAGTCAATTTTAATGTTTTGTTAGTTAAACTAATCTAGCACTTTAAATGTTCTTAAAATATTAATATTTGAGAAGTTTTATCTTTAATACTTCCAAGGCATTAAGGTTAAATTCATCGTGAAACTCTTCATTTATTTACTTAAACTGAAAGCTATTAAAAAATTTACTTCTTTATTGCCTTTCTTCCATAAAACTAGGAATTATTTAGATAAAGGGATATCAATTGTAGCCTAGTTGGCCTCTGTTTATATTTCCCACTTTCCAGAAATAAAACTTTCATTTTACATTTACCGACGTGCATGCTGAGAATATTTGTTTCTAAATACTTATTTTTTATTTTCGCCGGAGATGAATTGTAAGCGGTATAGCGATATCTCTTTATTCTTCAACTTTTATAGAAAGCATAAAAGTAATTAAAGGCACCATCTTAGTCCAAACAAACATTAGAGGAAATAAAATTAATTACCCAACTTTCCAAATGCATCGATTCCATATGCTGTTAAACGAGCTTTGGCGAGAAGAATAATTTTTGAAACTAAGCTTATGTTTATTTTACATCATTTACGAATCTAAATATTTTTCTAAAGGCATGAAAAAAGATCCATCGACATTCTGAACCAATATAAGACTTTAATCAATCATAATATGTATGTATGCTCGTTGAATGCTGTCATTAGAAGGCTCTAAACTATTTAAGAATTTCTTAGTATTTCGTTATTAAAGCAAGTTTCCATTTTGATGTTGAGCAAATTCTTTTTAAATCGGGAATTCCACATCAATGCATGGTGGTTAAAGTCACAATTGGTTTGATTTGTGACTTCGGAATTCATTAGAAAATAAAGAAAATACACCGCATTAAACATTATCTATTTATTTAACTTCAGTTAAGGAACTGAAAATAATACAGTATTTACGATTTGCATAAATTACTTTTATGACTACGTATTTAAATTTTAGTTCATTGAAACTATATTAAACTAAATTTAAAAAAACTTTCGGATAGATTTAGTTAATATGGAATGCAGTTACAATTATTTATACTTACGAGACATATCTAAAAAGTATCCAACCTTAATTTTTCCCACGCAAAGTAGTGATTCTAAGGCGGCACCACAGTGCACGTTGGAAGGAGGAACCTTAATGCACATGCTTGAATTATTTCACTGCGTTCATTTGTGCAAGTCGCTGCGTGGTAGTCGCCAAGTAAGGTGCTGTTCGTAGTGTTCGCCGGATTTAGTTTACTCGCAAGATGACTGAACGAATTGAGCAAAGATACAGCATCAAATTCTGTCAAAAGCTTGGCGATTCTCAAAGCCAAACAATTCGTAAGATTCAGCAGGTGTTTGGAGAAGAAGCGTTGGGTGTAACACAAATTAAGGAGTGGTTCAACCGATTCTAAGATAGCCGCACATCAGCAAGGAGTGAGCAGCGTTGTGGTAGGCCCCAAACTGCTCGGAGTGCAGCTAATGTTGAGAGGTTGCAAAATTTGGTGATTGAGGATCGTCATTTGACAGTGCGGGAGATTGCAGAAGAGGTTGGAGTGAGTAAAGATTCTGTACAGGCAATTTTGCGGGAAGATTTGAACATGAACCGAGTAAAAATTCGTACCCAAGTTGTTATCACCGGAACAAAAAGACCTCCGTTTTGACTTTGCACATTCTGGACGCCGCCAACACTGATCCTGGGTTTCTGAATACCGTGATAACTGGAGATGAGTCATGGGTGTACGGGTACGATCCAGTCGAAGTGGTCGCAATGTAAGCATCTCGATTCTCCAAGGCCAAAGAAAGCGCGGCAGGTGCGAAGCAAACTCAATGTGATGTTGACTGTTTTCTTTGATGTCCGTGGAATTGTGCATCGCGAAAACGCACCGGAAGGTCAAACAGTGACAAAGGAATACTATCAAGATGTTCTCCGGCGACTCCGTGAAACAGTTCGGAGCTAAAGACCAGACATGTGGACGGTGAACAACTGGCACTTGCATCATGACTACACATTCATCCCAATTAACCAACACTTTCTTAGACAAACATGGAATTACAACAGTTCGCCAACTTCCCTAATCTCCAGACCTGGCTCCTTGCGACTTCTGGTTGTTTCCAAAATTGAAGACGCCATTGAAATGATCCAGTTTTGAGAGTAGAGAAGAGATAATGCGGAACGCGAAGACGGAGCTGAACACCATTCCAAAAGAAGAATTCCAGAGGTGTTTCCAGCAGTGGAAGAATCAGTGGGCTAAGTGTGCAAGCACAAGGGGCCTACTTTGAAGAGGATTAGGGTTCGAACTCCGTCAGGTATTCGAAATATTTCTTCTGGATAAAGGTTGGATATTTTTTAGACACGCCTCGTATATTGTTATATTGTAACCAGAATTATAAATTTGTATAATTTTTTTGGTTCATTCACCATTAACATGAAATGTTACAGACATAAACTAAATCTATTTCAACAATTATGAAGGTTTTGTACTGTAATAGGAGTTTTCGTTCGCTCTCGCTTTCGCTATATAACTTTCGCCGTTAACTCAAACGTGAACTTATAAAGTGAAGCTTGAAATTTATTTTCCTTTAAAATTAGATGAATTTTCATTATTTAAGCCAAAATTAAAAAAAAAAAAAATTGCGAAAAATAACAATGATTTTCGAACAAATTGGAATTTGAAGAAAAAAATAAGTTCATGAATAAAATTGGCCTTTTCAGCTCTTAAAATTGCATCTGCTTAGTTGCATTTCAATCGGAATTATTAGTATAAGTTTAAAAGTTAATAATTCTTGAAAAAAAATCAGATATTAACTTTTTTAGTTCCATCTCTCTCCCATGTTTATTTATACTACATCGTAACTTCAAATTTCCAAGTCTTATAGTTTTTAAGTTGAAAAAGAAATTGAGCGCATATCTGAACTCCCCGAACAATGAAAACCGTGACGGTGGTGACACTTACGATTTTTTAATATAGAGTGACATAACATTGGTTATTATAATTTAATTCAATTAGAGTTGAAACACAGAGTCAATCGAGCTTGTTTTCAGCAAAATATAAGCTGAATTAATATCGTTTGAAGAAAAGAGACGAAAAAATTATCAAAAGAAGCCGTACTATTCCCAAAATAGAAAAATTAACATTCTGAATAAATATTGATCTAATGATTGGAATTTCACGCACTGATCGATATATTACAATCTAAATGGTTCGAGTGGGTGACCTGATTATTAATACTATTTATTACTGTTAATTATTTATTACGAAATGAGTCACAAAAAAAGGGGTGGTCTCAATCATATCCACTAGTTTAAGCAAGAGAGGCAGTAGATAATTTTAACCTATTAATAGTAATTTCACATTTGAAGAAAATGAGGGGACAGCTTAAAAACGTAAATTAGAAAGTCTATTTTATATTTTTATTTATTGAATTTTGAATTCTGGATTAGGCAAAAAATACCTCCTGCTGTACCCCCTGCCGTTGATCTTGAAATAATTGAGACTAACTTATGTAATGAATAGGAATTTATTGGAGTTTTTTTTTATAAATACTTTTTAAAGAAGGGTTATTTTTCAATAGATGGCACCACTATGATAAAATTTAAATGCAATCAAAATTATGATATTTCATGAGAAATTTTTATTTATCCTTTTAAAAGGGGATTTTTGGGGTAGATTGTGGATAATTAATTGTATTAACATTTAAGGAAGATTGTATTATATTTTTATAGCTGATTAGTGGGTGTGTGACTGTTTTTTCTAATGGATCTTTTTTTTTTTTGTTCTGACGTCCACGGGATGCGGGATGATTTTTGAGCCAGTAAACAGGTCAGTATGGATTATTTCGCCTTGCTGAAAAGAGTATAGGAGGCGTGAAGAGTGGCTGAAAAAGCAGTTCGACGGGAGGGCGGATCGTGCCCGCTGGAATGTTGGTTTGAGACATCACCGCTGACAGGATCTATCATGGCTGCTAGAAGTGTGTTCTGAGCCGGTATCATCGAGAAAGAGGTTGGATATAGCTGGAGTCTCGGAGTGAGATGATCTAGGCTGAAATGCTGAAAGGTTGATGTTTGGAAAGAGTTTCTGGATGAAGCGACTAGGTACGCAACATTGAGCGGATGAGCTGTTGTCTGGAAGAAAGTTAATCTGAAACCTCAGAATAGTTGACAGGAAGTGATAGACTGAATGTCGCTAATTTCTAAACCGTTGGCAAGAATTGAGTGTTCCTCAGCTAAAAATCGAATGATTCCCTGGTGCACTCTGTCTTACTAGTGGAAGGCATAAAGAAATTGAAATGGTCGGAAAGCTGGCTGTCAGAAACTCGAAGTTCTCCTTGCCCACAAGTCTAGCTGCAAACCCGGTGGGCGATCCAGAAGGTGATCCGCAAGTTCCTTTTGTATTTATAAACTTTAATTTCTTTCTCTTTGAGTAACTTTTTAGAAGAGCAATTTATCCCGAATTTAAAATTATTTCTATCAGGTGTTAAGATACCTATTTTAAGGTGAGCCATGGATATTTAATCTTTATTATCGGTTGTAGGAATATAATGATCTAAAGTTTAAATGTTTTTGTAGATTTAGAATGAGCTAGTATTTTTATTTCGTAATTGCCTCTTTTAGTGTGGATTAATTGAATGTTATGCATATAAAATTTAAAAGTGCTTTTTATCGGAAAGTTTTATCTTGAGTATAACAATTTGGAAATTTAAAAGTGTATAAATTGGAAATTTTTGTGCAAATGAAGGCATCTGGAGATGATTGAAGTTGTGTTTGTTGAAAATTTATAGTTATAATAAAATTTAATTTATTTTTAATGTTTCATGTAATTCATTAGTTATTTGACTATTTTTGAACCTGGGTAACTGTTACCGAAATTCAATTAAAAGATCACAGCCTTGCCAAAGTTTGAAGGGTAACGGTACACTTAATGACCAGGAAGATAAACTAGCTCTAAAAGAAGTGATAATTGATAATAAGGTGATTTAAATAGTAAAAAAAAAGACCTTTTTCTCTCTTAAGCCCAATTTAAAAACGTACTTAAAAAACATAATTATTTCTCTAAAAGAGTGTTAACGCAGCAAAGTGGTCAAAATTTCCTATTTACACGAAGATTTAATCATTAAAGTTGTAATATATTTTGCTTGGATGTGATCAAGAAACATAGGAAACTCATATTTTCCCTCATAGCAAAGAATACCAGCAAAACTTCAAGCATCTTAGCAAATATTATCATCTTAGCAAAGCTTAAAATATTTCAAACTTATTTTTTAACGTTTTCTTAAATGTTGAAAAATAAGTTTGAAATATTTTATCCTAACAGACAAATAGGCAAGAAAGTACTTTTTTCCAAATGTCTTAAATTCCTAATTAGTTTACAGATATAAAGGAAAAAAAGATTTATATAGGCCTAAAATACGCATGTGAATACATTAAGTGTGAAAAAACTACATGAACCATACACACCACTAAAAGGAAATAAATAAAAATATAAAAGTAAGTATATTCAATTTAATTCGCATATTTGGTTTAATTTTGATTAGTGGTATTAACTTTAATGCTCAATTTAAAAATATATTGAAGAAAAATATATCAAGCGATTGCATTTATGTTGAGTAAATTAGTTCACTTAATTATAACTTAATTCAAAAGAAGTCATTTAACGTAAACTATTGAAAATGGAATGTTGGAAATTAAATTCATCGGCGCCATTCAATTACAAATTAATGAATCATTTCTAATGAAAGTAAAGCTTTCTTCGATATGCGTGCTTTGCAATTAGGTATTAATTTAGCGAAATTATAATTTACGCACTCAAACTTCTTTATTAATTCAAATAATGAAAATAGTTGAACGACACTTCCAAAAGCGGTAATTAGTAATTACACATAAAAGCATTTAAATTCATTTATTTGATAGCAATAGAACGTGCAAGAATTCTCACATCTATTTAGAGTTTTAATTCAGGACATGTTTTAATAACTTGGATAATTGTGAGGAAAGTAAACTTTTTTGTACACACCGTATAACGTTAAAAATAAGGTAACAATTTTTACCTTTACGTTCTTGTGATACTTGTGAATAGAAATTCGTTGTTAGGAATGGAAGAATAAAAAGTGCTCCACAAATATTAAAATTTAAAAATACTTTTAGTGTTTTTACAGATATGAACAAAAAATAATTTATGTACTATATGGTCAGCATCTGGTTGCACATGAATGTGCGGGTGTTTTCATGGTTTTAGCTAAGGTCCTTTAATTCCCCTCGAAGCTTTAGTCAAGATTCGCGAACTCGTTATCACTAAACCATTAATGACATCTAGTGAGTGGTCAGTGGGTGGTTCAGAGAGTAGGAATGTTTCGAAATCGAAACTAAATTTAAAGGTAAATCCTAAAGTCAAGTTTTGCTATTTGAAAGCGAAGTAAAATGTTACGTTAAGCGGAAAAAAGGAGAAAAAATTAAACCGAAGCACTCAAAATTGCAATAACTTTCAAACGAATAAAAAAACTTAGAAAAAAAGAAAATAGTGTTTACGTTCATAAAAACTGGCCTTTTCTCACTGTAGTTGCTTTTTTTCGGTCTATATAGTGGACCGCATAGTATTTTTTACTATAAGTTTAACAGTTATAATTTTCGAACTGTCAAGGAAAAGTAAATTTTTATTGTTAGTATTCCGTCTTAATCTCAATACATATTTCTTACACAACTGTATTTTCCTGTTTCTTAGATTTCTAGTTATTTCCTAGAAAACAAAGTGCAAAGTTTAGTTGAATACTCGCAATAGCACTTCTTTGATTTTTCAACATTGTGAAAATTATTACTTAGTTTTTAAAACTACCATTGTTTGTTCTTCAATTGCATCACTTTATTCTTATAATCATAACAAAAACATTTAGTATTTTACAAATACTTTATAAGTTATTTTAAAGAATTTCAAAATAGATAAAAAAGGAGAATTTTATGGTCGTTGATTATTATCATGTGCTCCATTCCCTATTTTGGAAATTGAAGTAAAGAGTGTAATCTTTTATGTCATCAATTTTACCCAGGATTCCCCTTTTCCTTGCCCTGTGGTAAGTCTTTACGTGAATAGAATTCTATGTGAATTATTCATGACTGTATCATCTTCCTTAGTGGTGAAGGCGTGATTTTTTTCCTGCTCTAACCTTCGCATTTTACCCTGAGAAAATTGTTTGCAATATCTTATCAATAGCTGCTATAAGTTCAAGAAGCAACTTTTCAATCTAATTTTCCTTTCTTTTAAAATCTAATTTGTTTTTTTTTTCGTTTTGTTTTATTTCTTAACGCTCATAAAAAGTTTAAAACTGAAGATAAAAAATATCTGCTATTTGATATACCCAGGGCAATATCAAAGAACTAAATTTACTTTTTCAAACCTATAAAGCAATAAAATCTATTAAGACTCACATAGTGAAAATTTAAAAAAGAAGAAATGACTAAAGTTTATATTCGATATAAGCAATATACAAAAATAGCGATAAAATATAATAGGAAATAGCAATAAGAAATAATAATAGCTATAAAATATATAGCAATATATCCAAATCAAATCGAATAAGGTATATGAGTCACTCACTGAGATCAGAGGATCCCACGAAACAATTAATTTTCAACAAACCAGGTGGCAATAGAAAAAGGAGAAAATCTCTACTTAGGGTTGATGAATTTGAAAGAAAATTTAAATACTAAAAGTTATTGATTGGAAACAACAGGCATCCTACAGACTCCGATAGAAAAAGGTCATTTGAATGACTTTGGCCTGCTTTAAGCTGTACTACCAAGAAGAACGAATTTAGGTTCAACACATAAAATTTAATAGATAAAATAAAATAGAAAAAAAAATTAAAAATTAATAGAAAAACATGTTCCAAATTTTGTTTCACGAATATATTTAATTTTTAAAATGCACACATCTATTTAAGGCAAATACACGTACATCTATTCCTTTTCTGAAAATAAGTTTCATTTCCTTCGTCAACAAACGAAAAATTATATGTTCGGAATCTCGTTAATAATTATTTATTAAATAATATCTTCGAATATTTTTTGTTTCATTTTACACGTTGAAATGGGTTCGATTGAACTTGGTTGGCTATTTTTAAATTTTATGGTTGTAAGTATTTTTTGAATTTTTGAAAATTTCTGGTTTAAAAATACTTGCAAGTTTAATAAAGGTACCGAATATGTTTAAAATTAGACAACTAAATTTAATCAAAATAATTTTCACGAACAAAACAATGCAAAATACTAAAAATAGTTTCTGAATAAATAAAGAAATTCTGATCAAGTAATTCTTAGGGATAGCATTATCTCTTTCTTGCCTGAAGGGGACTCTTGAGTTCTGTCGTTGTAACTACTGTTATAATCGAAACCACAGTCCATTAATCATAATAATTATCAACAATAATTCTTTTTAAAAGCAGTTTTAGAATATAAACAATATAAAAACATGATATGATTAAAATGTTTAAGTCATGCAAAAGTTAGAAAATATTTTGAAATTGAAATATGGAAAGTCCAAATGTGTTAAATAGATTACCACTTATTTCTTAAAAATTTAAAAAAGAATTTAAAAATTAGAAAAAATCACAAATTAATAAATGTGAAAGAGAAGCGAAGAAGTGTCACAATAGTTAAACACTCATATCAGTGTAACTTTCTATTCGCCACATCCACGATATTCTTTACATGTTTAACATTTAAAATATGCTAGGATTAATATTCAGATTACAATTAAAATCTGGCTTAACGTTACTATGTTCTAATATTTTAATAAAAAACATTAATTCTAAATTTATATTTCAAACATACTGAGTATAATAAATATATACTACAGGGTGTTTATTAAGTCCTGGACCCATTTTGATGTTTAATAACTCATAAAATAATAGATATAGATTAAAATTAATATCATAAATGGTTTAGCAGACTCAAAAAGTTTCATGACCCTTGTCATTGAACTTCCACGTGTGCCCCCTTCGTCGCACGGAGAATATCAAGTCGATAATCAATTTCACGCCAGGTAGCGGTAAGCATGTCGGTATCCACTGAGGCTATTGCTGTTGTAATTCTGGCTTTTAGGTCATTAATGTTCGACACGATCCTTCTGTAAATATTGTCCTTTATACTTATGCAATACTTATACTTATACTTATACTTATACTTATGCTTAATCCCCAAAGAAAAAAGTTCAGTGGTTCCCCGCTCAATCCATCTTCCTGGAAAATGGTCTTTGAAAGAACTACGAACGATGATACCCCAATGAGGTGGTGCACCATATTGTTTCAAAAAGAACGTGGCTGAAGCTCTTCTAGTTGTGGAAATATGAAGTTTTCCAACATGTCTAAGTATAAGACTGACGAGACTGACGACTGATGAGACAGGAAGACGGATTGGGCGAGGAGGTCCAATTCCTTGGCCACCCAGATAACGCAGCTGGACTTTCTTCTTTGGGGATTTATAAAGAACAATATTTACAGGAGGATCGTGTCGAACATTGATGACCTAAAAGCCAGAATTACAACCGCGATAGCCTCTGTGGATGCCAACATGCTTGCCGCTACCTAGCGTGAAATTGACTATCGACTTGATATTCTCCGTGTGACGAAGGGGGCAGACGTGGAAGTTCATTGACAAGGATCATGACACTATCTGAGTCTATCTAACAATTTATGTTATTAATTTTAATCTATCTTTATTATTTTATGAGTTATTAAACATCAAAATGGGTCCGGGACTTTATAAACACCCTATATTATTATTATATCTTTTACTAATACATATAAAGTAAATTAAAATATATAGTGAACAACAAAAAAATCGGAAACATTTCACATGCAAAAATAATTTTTTTCTTTCATATCAGTAATATTTCATAAAATGTTAGAAAGTATAATCTATTGTTATGAAATTAAGTTTGCTGTAGTGTGTTTGCGACATTTTAATTTTTACCAAAAAAATATATTTTAGCAACTTACTTTATTAGAAATAAAAAAAAAGCCTTAAAGTGTTAACAATTTTGTTCATTTAACTTTTTTTTTTTGAAAAAAAAAAGATCTATATTCAAACTTAATGATTGTATACTTCACAAAAAACTCTCCATTCCTGTACTTACGTTCATTATAACTTAGATATACTCATTTATCAAAATCTGCAAACACATCAGTGAATGGGAATACTTAAAAATAGTATTTTTAGAAATTTTTCTTAAGATTAAGAATATTACAACTAACAAAGCACTATTTGTCTTTAAGAGTAACTAGTATAATTACAAAAAACAAAAAAAAAGAAGAAACTTTCAAACATATTTCTTTTAAAGAAATTAAAGAAATATTTAACGAGCAAAGTAAAAAAAAATATTCTTGATTTTAAATACGAACTTAAAACCATTTTTACCATTAGCGCTGGAAAATTTCTAGAGAAAAAAGTCTTTTGCTGATGCGTGATAATTTTTATCGCGAAAGGAAAGTTGTCGTCATCACTAATTTGCGGATAGGTGTTTTTTTTATTCAACAGAAAATTGAAGTCATATTTTTTTCTCTTGTATTACGGCAAATTTTAAATCTTTTTGAAAAGGAAAGAAAATTAGAAATGAAACTTCTCAAGATGAAATCCAATCAAATTAAAAGTATTTTTCTTCCCAGAAAAGGGAACTTAAAATAAGCTAATTTAATAAAATACGGCTTATAAATCAGCAGTATAAGTATTTTTTAAAAGCTTTAATTGAAAGATCAGAAATTACAGTTTTTAATAATAAGAGCTTGGTTTTCAGATAAAAATAAATTATTCATTATGGTAAATTTAAATACAGCGACGAGAATCACAAATTCCAGATTTTTTTCTATTTAAATGTCTACATGATAACTTTGTGAAATCCAACTATTAGTTGAAATCAAAATTTTGTTTGTTTTCATAGATATTTTATTTTACAGAGTTAACTAAAATAAAATCTATAATTACTATGAAGATACCCTAACTCTGCGAAACTAAATAAAATAGAATAACGCTTCAGAAAGCTGCCGTACAGCCATTTTCATCATTTCCGAGAACATAGAATTTAACATGAGACGTTCCATGCGTCATTCTATGTCTTGGGTATGATATTGTTAATCCGGTTGTAACCAGATTAAGTAATGCAGAACATCAGCGTATAAGTGAAATATACTATAATAGTATCATGATCATTTCAGAAATATATCTATGTAATTCCATTTCCATTCCTTGCATGGCACATGATAATGTGAAAAAAGTAATAGATTATATACGGATGATAAGATATAAATGATAAATCATGCAATTACCATCATCATTTCTGTGAACATCTAGTGTAAAACGAGTCATTTTATACATTCTAAGTCTTGGGTATGGTAATGTTAGTGGAGAATATCCTGGTGCTGCAGGATTAAATTATGCCGAAAAATAACGTATATGCAACCGATCTTCAATCTGAGGCATAATATGAAATAAGGCGCTCCATGATAATGGATAGCATAAGGACTAAGAGTATCCTGTTGTAGCAGGATTAAGTAATGCAGAAGAACAACGTATAAGTGGACTATACTTCAATAGTATCATCATCATAATTTCTGTTCCATTCTTTGCCTGGCACTTGATAATGTTAAAATGTCAATAGATGATATAAGGATGATAAGATATAGATGATAAACCATGCAATTACCATCATCATTTTCGTGAACATAGAATGTAATACAATATCTACTTCAATATCTATGCATTCTATGTCTTAGGTATGATAATATTAAAGTGACAGTTGATGGCACAAGGATTAAGACTATCCTGGTGCTGCAGAATTAAACAACTCAAAAGTATAACGTGTAAGACAACCAATCCTCATCCCGAGAAACAGAATGAAATAAGGTGTTGCATGAATCATTATATGCCTCAAACACAATGATGTTAAAAGGATAATTCATAATATGAGAACAAAGAAAATCATGTCATAGCAGGAATAAGAAATACAGAGCGACAGCATATAAGACGACTATACTATAATAAGTACCATCATCATTTCCGAAAATCGATGAATCACGATGCAATTCCTGTTTCGTTCTTTGTCTTGTACAAAATAATGTTGAAAAAACAATAGATGATATAAGGATAGTACAATATGGAATACAATTACTATCATCATTTCTGAACACATATGATGTAAAACTAGAAATTTCAACTATCATTTTGTGAACCATTTCTTTCTCAACATATAAGTACACAAAGTTATGATGCAAGTTCTTTAAAAAATTATTTATCAGCATTGTATTATATAATCGCTGTTTTTTTAAGCATTTATACTTGCAACACGATAAAATAAAGATTAAAATATGTACAAAAAAGTAAAAAAAATTACTAATTTGAGCCAATAAAAATCATTGCAAAATTTTTTTTTACTGTGTTGTCCCATCTAGACTAATCTCATAAGATTCCCTAACTAGTAATTTAAATTGACCCCTTAATTCCTGGGTCAATTTATCTGCTTTCATATCTGCCTTTATATCTTTGCCTTGATATTTTTTTCATGATATCTGGACGGAGACCAAGCAATGAATCGAGTCTTCGTTTGATTCAAAGCCTGGATGACCTTTACACGAAAGGTGGTTTGTAATCCCATGAACTATGGTAGGTTTTAATCCTATTAGCTCCTTTTACTACTCTACTGGAATTTTTGTTTGAATTTTGGAGCACACTGACGCTAAAAAGTTTTGTCTAATTCAACATATCATCTGAATTGCAAATCTGAGAAAAGATCAATATTCATATGGATCAAGTGTTCAGTAACAAATTGTCATTTTGAACTAATTCCATACTAGAAATGCCTTTTTAGAAATTTAAATCTGATAATTAACTTTTTTTTTCCCTATTTGTTTTTTTTTTCGATTAAGATATTTCACTTCAGTTATAATCAATAAAGAAATTTGTTGACATTGTATAGAATTTGTTTCAGTCATTTTCCGCTAACACATAAACCATCATACACAGAAATCATTCTCGTAAGATTTGTAAAATACGTTTTTTTTTTCAAATTACTAAGTTGAAGCATTTCTTGGTTTATATATTTAGAATGTTTTTAACGAAGCTCCAAATTATTCTGTTCTGAAAGAAAAAAAAATAGATTGCCACCACGCATGAATGAGACGTTCAATTTTGATAGATGATACTTATCTCGAAACCTTTTTGTTCGACTTATTGAACTTCGTAATAATTCTAAATGCAATTAAAATAGAATGACGCTAAAATTTTCATAACAATCTAGTTTAGAATTTTTTTTCCATAGTTACAGACGCTATTTTTTATTTATAAAAATAATGTTAAACATAAATCAATAAATTTGTTCCTTATTCTTTATTTTTCCTTTTATTTGAAATTATTTAATTTACACCAATGTTATTCAACTCCAAAGTCGGAAGTTATCTTACATGCCCATTCCAAAGCGGAAGCAAAATCCTAAAAATCTATTGGGAAATATTTCAGCGTAATGTCGACTGCACGATATATCTATATTCTTGGTTTCACTTTGTCACAAAATTACTTTGTCCTCGTGGATTTCGAGTCCAGTGTTATACGAGTCGTAAAAGCCTTTCACTTTTGATTATGCACCATGATCAAGTTATTAGATGCTTGGCACAGCATTTGGCTTCCCCGCTTCTGTTTTGTCTGTCTACAATGGCACTTTTATTCAAGCCAAATCTTTAGGGAATCTTTCTATTGCTTTTATTCACGTTTCAAAAGGTTTTTAGCTTTTGTAACTAAACTATTTCTTTTATTATTTTGCTTCTGAAATTAAGTTTTGTCGATTCGCAAACCTAATGCAAACAGAAAGCGTCGAATAATCTCTCGAGACGTAAAAAAAGTAACTTGCAGATTTTTATTTCGTTACTTATACATGTCTTTCCTTATAGTTCTTTTATAACTCTTTCTATAACAAAAAAAGAGATTTAATGGAATACATATTCTTTAAATACTAACAGAAAAATTGCTTAGCTCAATATATTACTATGGTTAATATATACAAAAATCTTATAAATATCATCTCTTAGAGTAGTTATCAAATTATTATATTTTTTGCGGTAAAAATATTTCTTGTTATATTTGTAAGTGTGATTCTTATTATCTATTCTATTAATACTGTACACAATTATATTTCACTGATACGCATACATTTTACTGATACAAACTTCTTTTCCATTAAATAACACAAGTTTAAAGCAATTTTTTATGAGTTTTCGGTAAAGAACTTTTATCGAAAAAAATTTTTTTTATTGAAAAATTATTTTTAATGCAATTTATTTATCGAATGAATTTAATGAAAATTAATTCTTTAATGTAACGAAAAAAGCCGAAAAAATGTAGAGAAATCTTTATTTATGTATTTTTTTAAATCTATTTTTGTTTTTTACCTTACGCAAACATCCCTTCCAACTCTTAAGTTTACGACTATGAATATTTTGAGTTTACGGCTACCAATGTTCAACTCCGTAGTTTTGTAATTTTGAACTCTATCTAGAAGACAGAATAACTCCAGGCACAAGCATTATGACTGACATTCCTTCATACAGGATTTTTTGATGGAAGTAACCCACATTTGCGTTACAGAAAACCGACCACCGTAAACCCAACGTCAAGGGGGGCTAACCCATGGTCCGTCTGCCACTGTTTGTGTTCTACGTAAAATATCGTTGTCGGTAAGAACTGGGGAGAGAACTCGTACCAATTAGCCACCGCTGAACCTGTGTCACCTCATTGGGGGTCAAACGCTCTATTCTCTGAGCAACGGCTGCTCTTTCTTTATGTATTGAATATTGAATATCCAACACTCAGCACATTCAGATAATCAGCCTTCAGAAACTCACAGCTTAGTGACTAACAGAGACTCTATTCTCTTCAGCAGCGTATTTCTGAATAAAGGGGACAGTTTGTTTTAAATTCCTGAGAAAACGTGAGGTGTATAACACATTCCAGCAATTGAAAAAAAGTCTAATACTCTTAGTTTGCGAAACCAAAATTCCCTACTGTATTTAGTACCAGGCCTTTTATTTAAGTTCAATTTTCTGAACAGGTTTTCACTTTATGTGTATTTTCAAAAAAGGTTTTATCAGTACTTTATTGGAACAACGTAATAATGTACCCCACTCGCCTGTTAATGGAAGCATTTTAAGCGTAAAAGATATATTGATTTCTAACTTGTAAAAGTGAGAAAAAAATTTCCTGTAACCCAATTTTTTCATTTTTTTTAATTTAAAAAGCATTTGAAATCATAGATTTAGCAGAATATTATATTACCGGAGTAACTAATGGGTAGAAACTGTTATTTTTCGTCTCGAATATTTCTTCTGTTTCGATGCAATTGCGTCGCAGTTCACCGTGCTTTCAACTGTAAGTTCATCAAGAAAACTCTCAAAACTCTCATGTTCTTCTCCATTTCCGTGACCACATGGATGTGTACTGTTCAAAAACATTCATGTATTCATAGCAGTAGTTTAAAAACCGAAATATATTCCGTGCCTTCATAAATCATAAAGTTTCAGTATCTCAAAAATGGATTCCCATTCTCAGTCTAAAGGTCCCACAGTGGGCTGATCGGAAGGACACGGTTCCCAGTAGAGAATCAATTTCAAGGATCGCTGTCTGCCATCACTTAGCTGGTGGATGACCACTTTGATCAGTCTGCGTTGGGACCAAAGGTGCACGGTATTATTCCTCGTTAAACTGTTCTACCATAAAATGCTCGACTTCACGTGCAGGTTGTCAAACTACCAAAAACAAGGGAGCCATCCCCTCTTCATAGGATCAAAATTGCGATGGCATGTCTTCAGATCCTCATCAGGGATGTTTCCTAGACCGTCACCAATAGCCCATTGTGCTGCTCTAGTGTGATGTAAATAAAGTATCTACCTTCCTCTCAATACTCTCAATATAAAGGATAAAAATGAAATGAGACAAATTGCGGTAGCTGAGTGGTAAATTAAGGTATGATGTAAAGTTTTACTGGGGGCAGAGAGAGAGAAACTCTTTATCAGAAAATTAACTCTCGTGTGAATGAAATAAGATTTTGATGCATCAAGATCAGCTGGTGTGACATAGCAAGAAAGAATTTTTGTTTAATCAAAATTAAATTTGTGTATAAGGTTCCAACAATGTGCAGCAATAGGTAAAGTATCGGTTTCTTGATGATAGATATCCAAAGTTTAAAGTGCATTTGATTTGAATTTTATTTCAATGTATTTTTTTCAATGTAATTTATTATACCACACTAATTCCTTTTTATATTTTTTGAACTACACTTTTTTTTTAAATTTTTTTTTATTTCTAAATCATTATTTAGAATAAAACGGTTTGTTACTTTTCAAAATTCATTTTTCTTTGTCGAGAAAAAGTATACTTTTTTTTCCAATTAATTCAACATTTCGTTTTCATGAAACTGATTGTTCTCGTGTATTATTTAGTTTAAATTGAAATTATTAAAATATATGATAGTGCATGCAATTTGCTATGTTTTTTGATTGGATAGGAACTCGCATCCCAATGAAGTAACTCAGGTTCGACTCATAGAGATGACTGGTCAATAAGAATTCTGCTCCCGGATGGCATCGACCACACATTAAGTATCCTGTGCAGCAACCGTATCATGCATTGGAAACCCCTTGCCATTAGGCCAGCGTTTCTCAACCTTTCAGTATTCGTGGCCCAGTTTTCAATCATAATTTTCATCGCGCCTCCCACTTACAGTAAAATGTATACAACAATAATGTATATGGAGTATTTTGAATTCTGTCTTTAAATTATTTTTAACTAACTGCCAAAACAAAAGTAAAATAAAAGCCAGCAGCAATTGAGATTGTAGAAGCTGTGTTTGGAGTTAATTTTTCAAAACAATTACAGTCCATACCTCTTTCAAATGATACTACTGCTTGTCGAATTGGTGATACAGCTGAAAATGTAGTGTCAGCTTTTCTAGATGTTGCGTGACAAAATGTTTTCAATAAACTTTGATGCAAGAGATATTAATAAAGATGCTCATTTAATTGCCTATGTTTGATTTTGTGATAATATTTCAGTAGCAGAACTACTTTTCTGAAAATCCATAGAACTCAAAACATCAGCGCTAGCATTATTTACTATTTAAAATGATGTTATGAATGAGGCAAACATAGAATGCAAAAATTACATCGGAATATGCACCGATGGTGCTCGTTCAATAGCCAGAAGGTTCTAAAGTATACATGCACTTGTAAAACAAAAATCGCCACAATGCGTCTGGACACATTGCATGATCCACAAAGAAGCTTTGGCTTCGAAAGAAATGCTGGTTTAAATATTGTGTTAACTACGGTTGTAACCGTTGCAAATTATATAAAAATGAGAACCCTAAGATCGAGAATCTTTTCCACTCTTTGTAACGACATGGGTTCAGTACATTCAGAGTTACTATTTAAATGCTGGGAAAGATGTTTATCACGTAAGAAATTTTTGCAACGTGTTTATGAATTAAGAGAAGAAATCGCCATTTTCCTAAAAGAAGATAACAGAACGGAAACCGAGAATTTTTAACTATTGTTTATTTGTGATGAAATTGAGCAACTTGATCGTCATATTCGAGAAATTAAATAACTTGAATCTTCAACTCCAAGGAGCAAATACACATATGTTGGATACGAGTGATAAAGTTAATGCTTTTTGTAGAAAATTGGAATTGTGGGGCAGAAATTTAAAGCAAAAAAACTTAACAATGTTTGCAAATGTGGATAATTGTACTAAAACTTATAAGGCTGAAGAAGAATATATGAAAGTTACGTTTGTAACCATTGAAAATCATTTAGCCATGCTGGCAAAGAATTTTAAAAAGTATTTTCCTGCTCATGACAAACTGCTAGCAAGTTACGAGTGGGTTAGGAATCCATTTCATAAGACTCCCGAAGGACTCTCAATTGATGAGGAAGAAAAATTCATAGACTTCACGACAAGTGGCGAAACTGAAATGCAATTTAGTAATAAATCACTATTTGAATTTTGGCAGGAGGAGGATTTTTCTGCACTGAAACAAAGGGCATTTCGCATTCTATTACCGTTTTCAATATCCTACCTTTGTGAAACTGGATTTTCTGCTGTGGCTTCTTTGAAGACAAAATATAGATCACGGCTAAATATAGAAACAGGACTGAGAGTGGCTATTTCTAATATTAAGCCTCACCTCAAAAAACTTTGCTCTGCAGGACAGACCCAAGGAAGTCACTAAAAATTATTAATTTTTTTTAAAAATTTAGTATGTTTGATTAAGTAAGGTGGGTAAGCCAAAGGTGGCCAGTGCTCCTAACGTAGCCCCCCCCCCAAAGTAAAATGAAATTTATTTTGAATCATAAGATGTCCCTTCTGCATTGTAAATCTTGTATCTGAGGTGCACGAGGCTGAATTGGAAGATATTTCCTTGAATGGCCTCCATTGTATGAAGTGATTTAATTATTTGCAGTTGTCGTTCTAATTTCCAGGTGAGAAGATAATGTGTTTAAATTCTTAGAACTTTGAGTTATAATATGTTTTCTGAAAGTTTATTTCTTTTTCTTTAACCACATTACTTTAATTCGAATTAATCTATCAGATTAATAGTTTTATGTCGTGCAAATGGTAAGAGAGACCTTATGTATGTTCCCAAGTGGCGCGACACTCGGGCCACCTTCGGAAGCAAACGTGAAATCTATAAAAGAGTTAATTATAAATCATTACGTAGCATATTATTTCTCAAAAAGGAATGCTTGAATTAAATGCCAATTGATTTATTTCATTTTAAGCAAATGTGGAACTTTGGTATTTTTTGAACTTTTGTAATATTTTGATGTTCTCTGCACTTTAGTGGAGTTTGCGATATTTTGCTTCAAGTTTTTGGTATTGTTTGCATTTTAAAGTAATTTTTCAGGTATTTTTTTATTTTTGTGGTGATTATGAGTGTTTTTGTGGTCGATTCTGGTATTTTCTTGTAAATTTGAGTATTTTTATACTAGTTATGGGTTAGGTTAGTTAATTCTATTATGGTTATTTAACTCGTGTTAGTTAATCCTTTGAAAAAATCAACTCAGAAATTCTTGATTAATTCTAATGAGTTAACTCAAGAGAATTGGTAGTGACTTCACACAAGAACTATTAATGTAAAATCAATAAACAAATTATACACTCTAAAAACAAATATCTTTTTTATAGTCGGGAAACTTGTTTCAACCAGCAAGCCTTTTTAAAAAGCGCTTGCCAGTCAGAATGCTTTTTCTGAAGATAATTTGAGTAAGTGAAAAAGTGATTTCTTCATCTGGCTCACCTTTGGAACCTGAGGGAAACCTTAGGCGCAGAAACTACAATTTTGAAATGGTACTATAAAATAAATGAAATTTTATTTTACAATTAAAAGTATACATGGTATATATTAGAGATAGGTGTAAGATATTACAGAAAAAAATTCAGCCTCACAGACTTAATCAGAAAATTAGGAAAAATCCTCAAAGCAAAGCTACCCTTCGCGCCCCACCTTAAGTTTTGATTTAATAAGTTGTTTCACTTTAGTAAGTTATTAAATATGTCGAAATGTAATTTGTTTTCTATGTGTATGTGCGATTTCCCTTCATCCAGTTAATAAATTTTTTTAAATAATATTTTTTTTTGAATATTCTCGCGCCACCCCTCTAATATGCTCGCGCCCCCCTAGGGGGGCGCGCCCCACAGGTTGAGAATCGCTGCATTAGGCTATCTTTTGGAAGTTACCGTTGCTTTTTTTCTCCACGCAATGCAAAAGCGGCAGAGTTAAAACAAAAATCCCTCCACGATCGAACAATGAGTAGTTTACCCGATTACTTGATCCAGTAGTTCCCTTGTCTTCAGGATTGAAATGCCATGAAAATGGAGTTGAGCATTAATAGTCACAAACCAAAAATGGGTTAGCTCGTCATTTCCGGTTAAGAAATAAAATAAAAAGCGCATGATATTTAGTTGAATATTTTACGGTCTGATAATTTAATTAGGGATTTAGAAAGCAATATAAATAATATATATATATATTTTCATATTTTTATTATTTTTTTCATTTAGCACAGCTTCACTCATTAATAAAGGCCGAATGCATAAGTTTATTTGACTAAATAAAGATAAAAAAAATTAAAAAAACACTAAGATCTAATTAACTGTTTTTTAAGTAACACTAATGATTTTTAACAGCTACGCTAGATAACTTAAGATTGTTTAAGCTCGTACTGAACAACATTTCTTATTTCTTTATTTTTTTATTTAGTATGTGCCAAGCAGTTCAATTCAAATGCAGATGGATGATTTTTTCAAAATTGCATTTTAATATGTTTTTAAATTATAAAGTTCACCTTCAAAAACCTATTTTAGATAATAATTAACTAACTAAATATAAAAAATAATATTATGAAGCAATAAATCTAATTAGCTGCTTTACCTGTTACCCCTACACTTAAAAATTATTGAAGTTTGGATTGAACAGAAAAAACAAAAAAAATTCGCATTCCAATTTTAAGTAGAGCAGATTTTATGCTTTGTTTTTCTTGAAGAACTTCAGGCCTTACCAGATCCCGGTCTAATTTTAGAAGTCTGCATAAAATTTACATTCCCTATCCTACTTTAATGGAATTTTTCATTCATATTCAGTTTTCTGGAAATTGAACTTAATGCTTTTTTTTCATTTTGTACTTATACTATTTCTTGTTACTTTTTTTAAAAATGTATACTTTTCCTCCTTCATTTTTATAAAACTTTACTATTTTTAAAAATCGTTACTAATGTTAGGTTCTGGTGCATTTGGAAATTTATATATATATATATATATACACACAGTCGGACCCCGATTTAACGAACCCTTATTTAACGAATTTCATGATTTAACGAATTTTTTTCTGCCCCAGCAAAACCAGAGTCAAAAACCCCTAATTTAACGAATAATTAACCCCGAATTAACGAATTATTTCAGCATCCGGAAAAAATATTTCTCATTGATTTTGATCAGAAAAATTATGCATTTTTTTATACTTGGCAGATTCTAAAGGGAAAAAAATCTTTCCTGGGAGGAATAAAATAGAAAAAGTGCATATTCGTCTCAAACAAAAGAAAAGCCCGCAACAGGGAAAAACAAAATTCGTCGTGGGTAGGTGGGCAGAGTCAATAAGACATTACACTTGCTAGGTCGTTTTCCGGGGGTTTGTCACGTGGACTATGAGTCGAACAGGAAATTCCTTTCTTATCTTAGATAGTCGTTTATAACTAGTTATTTTTAATAATACATATGTACAAAAAAAATTTTTTTTTAAACCCCGATTTTACAAATGACCCCGATTTAACGAATAAAATTTCAGGTCCCGATGAATTCGTTAAATCGGGGTNATAGTATATATATAATATAAAATTATATACATTTTTTAAAAATTCCGATTAAGCTAAACATTTAATCTATTTAAAACCCAAGCTAGGACGAAACAAACAAATCAAAAACTGGTAGAAAGTATTTGATTAAAAATGAGTTAGTAACTGAATCTAACCTGATGCCTACATTAAATGCATAAACATTTATATGATTTGGTTGTTATCAATGCATTTTCTCTTTTAAAATGATTAATTTTAAAATGATTAACTTCATTTTTTTATCTACTCGAAATTAATGCATGGCGAGCTTACTGGTCAAATGACGTGAACGGGTTAGGCTATAATGCAGCAATATGCCAAGCATCGTGCAATAGTTAAAATACTATTTTTAACTATTGCACATTGTGTGATAAGTAAGAGTTTTTTTTTTTTTGGCAGATTTGTTACCATTGAGAGACAATGAAATACATAGTCATTAAATATTATTGAAATAGGCATTGAGTAACATTAATGATATCCAAATTCAAATTTAATTCAAAAATATATAGATTCTGGCAATTAATTTATGAAGCAAATTCTTTACTCATGATTAATTAAATTTTGCTGTCGAAAAATTAATCAGTCTCCTTTGTTTTCAGACTTCATTGATTAAAGGAATTACGTTAGATTAACCTTATTTTAAAAATGATGTTTTTGATTAACAACAATTACTACATTTTATTAATCAATTTACGTTGAACTGACCTTTCCATTGACTGGAAATTAATCCATTTCTGGTCAACAAATTAATTTACTGAAATTCTAATATTTCTATAAATATCTAAAGAAACGTAATTTTGTCTCAAATTAATCGTATTACCTTTAGTTGTAATATTGATATGCTTATTTTTTAATAATTTCAAATCTCTACGTAAACTTATTTTGAATAACTGTATCCCAAGTGCATTTATAGACAGATACTTGATTTAGTGGAGGATTGCCTTCCGAGGAGAAGCATCACTAAGTTTCATGCTCTGGTAGAATCACACTGGCATTGAAGGTTTGGTTGGATCACCTTAAAATATAATTGAGTGACTATTTATATTTCCAACTGATTAAATTGGTTTTAATATCGATTTTTAAAAAGCTATTTTTAAGGCTACAACTTTGATTAATTTGTATCTTTATTGGTTACCATTATGACGTATAAGCTAATTTGATACACGAACCTCTGACATTTAACTCTCATCCAAAAGTCACTCACTTAATGTATATAAGTCGAATGTATATAAGTCTACTTCGATTTTCGAAATCGTAGTAAATTATCTTCACCTGACATGCTGTTTCTTGTTTATTTCTCTCTGTCGGGGCAGTTGGGTGCATGGTTGTTTTAAGGAATTCCGCCACCTATCGCAGAAACTGCATCACCACTGACGGCATGGCAATCCCTCCGATGACGCTGTCGCGTCTGTCACTGCTTTCCAGTTTAATTTTTGTTCTTTTTTCGTAATTATTTACTATTGTGTGTTTTTTTTTCTTTTAATTTTGGTTGGCCTATTAAATTCTGGTCTGAGTTTTCAGGTAGAGAAAAAAGCTAAGACAAGATGTAACCGGTTAAGAAAACAACCAAGTAGAGATATGGGAACTATTTGGAATATCAGCTTTATCAACCACGTAGCAAACATGAGCAAGAAACAATGTAATTAATAACGCATGTTTGTTAAAGTAAATTATTTTTAAATGTTGAAACTATATTTGTTACTTTTGCTTTAAAATCATTGCCTGAATAAAACTTGATTATTCCAGTGTTACTTAAAATATAATTATTAGACACAAATAGTAAAGAAAAATGTAACCCTCGTTCAAAGTCCTTTAGCAGTGTGCCAATTTTGTTTAAATTTGAAAGCAGCTACAGCTGGTTAGTCGAATATACAATTGTAATGAAACAAAATAAACAATATTATAAAACTAATAGGTCAATTTAAAATCTAATAACAGTTTTTTTAAAGCAAATTATGTTTAAATGTTAAAACTATATTTGCTATTTTTGTTTTAAAACAAATGCCTAAATAAAACTTGACTTTTCTTGTGTTATTTAAAATATAATTATTGAACACAAGTATTCAAATCATTAGAATTTCAAATAACATGCAGTAGCTCAAAACTAAGTTTAAGAAATTTATAGGAATAGAAAGATGTATTATTGAACTTAATCATTTCATTTTAAGACACTAAAAAATTTTATTTTCTTCGGAAGTTTAGGAATTTTATTACTGTTCAGAACAATCTGTTTAAAAAGTTGTACTTTTCAAACGACTGTAGGGCAAAATAATTCACGGCACAGATTTTATGACTCTAAAGTAAAATTGGTAGGTTACAGATACAGTATATTTTATACTACGGTTTAAAAATGAAGTTACTTTTTTATTTTAAATAAAGGCAGCTTTTTTATTGTCAGAATAGGAATTTTTAGGCTTGGTTGCTAATGAAGAATGGAAGTGAAATCCTGATGTTTAGATTCACTTTTTGAATCTCAATTATGTTCGACTTTTTTATTACTTATAATAAAGAGGATAATAATGCATTTTATTACTTGCTGAATTTATTACTTCAATTTCCTCAAGAATTTCATGTTTTATGAAAGCTCAAAGTCAATATATGGAAAATTTGGGTTTTTACATCTAATTTAAGATTTGATTTAAACAATGTCACTAGAACAATGCGAGAACAAATCATCTTAATTTTATGAACATTGGAATGAAGCTATGGAAACATTTTGATTGAATTTTAAATTTAGAAGTATAAGGTTTTGCTCTATGCTGGTTGGAATTATAAATAAAGAAAAATAATTGAATTGAGTATAATTAACACGCACTTCTAATGAGATATTTTCAAATACACTTTAACAATTCAATTTTACAAAAAAAATATGAAGCAAAAATTGTTTGGTGCATTTTGTTTTATATTATCATTGCTGAAACGTGCCTACAATTTATTATATTTTCGTTTATTCAGTAGAATTCAGTTCGCTACTTTGCTTGTTATATAGCTTGTTATTCAATTTTCTTAATCAGATTTTTCATTTAATTAAATTATTTAATTTATTTAATTACTACTCTTTTAGTAGAATTTAAAGTTTTCATTTTATTGTATTATACATGACTGAAGTTCAATTGGCTGTTGTGAAGATTTTTGTGAGATCTTTATTTTAACATCAGTAGCAGGAGAGATCAATCCAAAGATTACCTGATTTATTGAATATTAACATATATTATGTATCCTAAAACACTTTTGGGGACGTAAAAAATTATGTTTAATAACGCTAAAACCCAGAAGTACTATATATTTCCAAGAAGGTTAATAAACGTGCGTGGTAATCGAAAAACATTATTTTGAAGAAAAAAAATATTGACTAAAAGTATTGATAAAGTTTATTAGTGAAAGTAACAATTTTGAAAAGGAAATGAGGTAATTTAAAAGTATTACTAAAGAAAGTACAAATATAGATATAATAAATTTAGTTTGATAAAAATTGAATAGCGTTTTTTATTTAAACTCTTCAAAAATAATATTAAACTCTTTCTATTTGGTAGCTTGCAGAATATCAATAATTTAAGGGTTCAAAGTAACAAGCAATTCGAGCAGTTTTCTTAGACTTTGCGTAAATTTTCCTAGTCAACGAGTTTTTACAATCGAAGTCTTAAACTCTTATTATGTTTTTAGAAAATTGAATATAAGCACTTATTCAAACTTAGAATAACACTTATTTGTTATTAAATTATTTTATTTATGCTGAGCTAATAAAAAAAATCCTAGACTCTAAGAATGGCCCATTATCGGTTTCACACAGTATTTCTCAAAAAAAGAAAAACTAATTTCATTACTTATAATGTTTATTTTTAATGATTTCCTTAGTCTCTTAGAAATTTCAGATTTCATTTAAAACTTTCTACCATTTTCTCCATTATTTCAAGTAATTTCAATGTTTTATACTTCGGTAAAAAATATAATTATAAAAATGAATTTTGTTGCTACGTGTCATTGCAGAGAAAATTGCATATGCATTTAAATATTGTTTTTTGTTTGTAATTCTGTCAATAATGACTGGAGCCAATAGTTTAGGAGTAAAAAAAAATCCCTAGGGACAATACTTGTCCTAAAATTGAAAAAAAAATATACATATATATACTCAGCTATAATGACCAAATTGCGTGTTTTTTGTTTTTTAATAAAACATCCAAATTGCAGTTTCTAATTTTTTAATATAATTAAAATTATCATGATTTAATTAAAGAAAATTGACTTATTTTGGAAAAAATATGATAGTTCATTTCGTGTCCTTTAATGTCGGCTATTAATGCTAAAAATAGTCTATATTGTAAATTGCTTATTTTTCCTTTATTACTAGAAATTCCAGTTTTAAAAATCTAAAAATATAACTAAAATAATAAATAAATTTTCTCGTAAAAGCTTGCAGGGGTACATCATTAATAAACGTATTCCTAATTCCCTGTAAAAAGAGCAACACAAAGCTTTATATTACGTAACGTATTATCTGAGTTAATAAAAAGATTTTTTTTTATTCGATAGAAAATGAATAGCGAGGTATATGTTACGTATTAAAAAAAATATTAAAATCGTTTTAAGAATTTGTGGCATTTGCGGCTCTCTACTACGAAATTTAAGTGATAACCTCAGAAAAATTTTAAAATAATAACTGCAAAATTGATTAAAAAAGCCACCGTAGCTTTAACAGAGGTAGCCCCTCTCTGTATTTTACACAATAGATTCCTCTTAATATACAAATTTAATTAAAAAAAATTATAAATTAAAATAATGTTTTTAATTTATAAATTGCTTGAGCAGAGAAACTGAATTACATAAAATGAGAAATCAGTACAGTTCAATATAAAGTTAGAACTTTTCTTTTCCAACGACAATTGTATCGTCTTCTTTCTCTAGAATAATTACATTTCATGGTTCAGAGGTTTCGAAACATGTGTTCTTACTTAACGTACAAGCACCTTCAATATTCTTCAGACTTTTTTCCCCTTCCATCTTATACTTGACTTCTACTTTTTTACTAAAGTAATTTTTTCCACTAAGGAAACTCAACTTCTTAGAAAAAATTTAAATCAACTATTGAACCAACTATTTCTTTTTCGTTTTAGTCATTCTGGACACTTTTCTAATAAATTCATTTTTTTAAATAGCTGGGAAGCTTAGCCTTCTGCTAGACATTACGCTCTACAACTCCGAAACTACTTACGCAGTTATTTTCAGACTGTTTAGCAATTTAAACTTTCTTTAAAGTTTAATATTCATTTTTCCCAGACCCTCTGCCTCTGATTATTTTCACATGTATTGAAAAGATACAATATTTATTAAAAATACCATCATAAAAATTGAATTTACTTTTCTGAAACTGGCGAATACATCATTTAATTATGAATAATTGCATGAAACAACGAGGAGAGAAGCTAAATTAGTTAAAATTATTTTGCTAAATTGCTTTGCAATACATTCTAAAATACTTCAAAAGTTTTATTTTCAATGATGCAAATTCAACTATATTCATAAACAGTCACTCGCCAAATTATTCGACGCACTATAAGACTCTGCCGTATCTCTTCTTATGTCTCTGGCACAATTCCTCCCCTAACTCAATTTTCATCTTTATTCGTCGTACGCTAGCTTAAGAAACCTTCCATCTTCGTGATGTCTCGCATTTTGAAAATATTTCAGCATTCACGAGGGCCTTTACTTCAGCTTTTTCATATGGTGAAAGATCACCTTTTTCACCCATGATGAAAATGTTCCATTTGATTATTTATACACAGCACACAAAATAAACAAATAAACACAGCCCATAAAGCCACAGAAGCACGTCTACAAATGACTCACGCAAGAACGCGACTGAAACCGGTTTGCACTTGTTTAAGTTCGTGTATAAATTGGTTAACATTGCTGAGCAATGCGTTAAAAATAAAAACAAATAGGAATTATATAAAAAAATCTTCAGAATAGAAACCCTGTACAAGTATCTGACCTTGTGTTGAAGAAGTATGAGGAGAAATGAAGATATTCAAGGCAATAATTGGTACATTTAGTTGCATAGCATATTTTTGAACCACTACCGTTGCGACCACAAACTTAACACACGAGAATAACCCATTTAACTTTAGATGCCTTCGTTTCAAAGTGTTAACGTATTCAAATCATATTATTAATAGGTACATGCAGTTAAATGACACATATTTCAACTGCAATTCTCTGTGTGGGAAGAGTAGAAATAGACAATGTTAACATTCATCTATGAAAAGGTACCCAACATAGAATCGAGTTAACATGTCTTATATATTACTGATCTGGAAATGTATATTTGTAGTGGTAGATTCACTACAGTACTTCGCCACCAGAATTATAGCTGTGATAGAATTCGATGAATGGACACCACTAGTTTATTCATAGTTGTTCTGTGAGAAGCCAGGAGTGCTATGTTAAGATCACCGTACTTTTTGACTGTTGATCGTGAGCGCTGTATTGAGTTCACGGTCGCGGGTGCTCTTGTGTTGCCTTTCGCAGTCGAGTGAATACATTGTGTGTGATCGAGACTGAGAAGCAACAGCGTGAGGAGGTGGATAAAGTCGCAGTCACATGTAGCAAGTCAACTGTTCAAATCTGGAACATCCATGTGGGTGTTACTGCCAAGATAGGTGTGTTTATTTCAAAGTGGGAATTTCTGTCAAGGTAGGCATGTTCACATCACTTCCGAAGATCACCTATGTGGGGAGAGTAGAAATCGACACTGTCAGCCTTTATCTATGAAAAGGTATCCCAACATAGAATCGAGTTAACATGTGTTTTATACTAGTGAACTCGAATTGTATATTTCCAGTGGTAGATACACTACACTTTGTAACAATTATCTTATGATACAAAAGAAAAATCTAATGATCTTTATCTGTTTGTGCTGTAGGACTGGGAATGTATTAAAACCATATCAGTAATTAGTACATGTAATGGCATAACAATAATTTTGAACTATATTTACATTAAGTAATATTTTTGAACGTTTGTTTGAACTCTAATTTTTTTTTAATAAATCCATTTCTGTAACTCAAATTTCTTTAAATATCTTAATAAGCAGGGAGAAACTCCCATCTCTTATTTGCTAGCATTTTAAAATAGTGAATATATTGAAATCGCATCAGTAATTAGTGCATGTAGTTGCACAACATATTTTTGAACTGTAATTCTTTAATACATATATCGTAACAAACCTGTTTATCCTTAAATGAAAAATGTAGTGAAAATCTCATTACTCTTAAATTTAGTTTCCTTTTTTTTCTCTGAAATAGACTTCATTGCTCAAAAATTTATAAAAGTGCAAATCTAAATTTCCCAAACATTTCAGTTGCAGAATCTTAAAAAATTAAATGTAAAAAAAATCGAAAAATTAACAATGATTTGTACAATATTAAACTGCTACCTCTGGGGGTACTGATCCAGGAGTTTCCTTGTCTTCTGGATTGGTTCAAAATTACAAGGCTACGGAGTTGAACGTAAGTAGTCGTAAACCCATGAAATTGGGTCGGCTGTTCAACGACGGTTACAATATAAAATAAAATATTAAACTGTGAATTTAAAAGTAGAAAATTTGCACATTCACCTCGCTTATGTACCTTAATTCCGTGCTTCCAAAGAAGATTTCTTTAAAAAAAAGTATTGTTTTGTAAAATAAAAGTTTGGAAGAAAATTGATCAAGATAAATATCTTGGAATTATGCGCATTCTTCGGAAAACAATACCTAACACATTCTAAATGATTTTGTAGCATCTGCAAATCTTTGGCAAAAAAAAATTGAATTTTATCTTATAATGTATGCAAATTTCAAGCTGGAAATGCGAGGATTTCATTCTTTTTTTATTTCCATTTCAGCAAGTCATAACTGATAAGACTTTTCAAAAAAATAGGAGAAAAACAACCGTTGAACATTTTTCAGAATGAAAATTATAAATAATTCATTTTGAGTGTTTTAAATTTTGTTCACACTTAAGAACTGAATGGTGTTTTAATTATTTGGGCACTTCTAGATACTTTTTTTATTTAAATCACTAATAAGAATTTAAAATATCTTTTGATCTAAGCAGTTTAAATATTTTTCAGCAGTTCAATGAATCTATTTCACATTTAACATAAAAAAAAATTAAAATTCCCTCTCTTTACTCAATTTAGGAGCACATAAATATTTAAATGGAAAATGATAGTTCCAGCTAAATCAACAGAAACTCCAACGATTTAGGAAAAAAAATGTAATTGATTTATTCACACTAAAATATCTACAGTTTGATTTTTTCTTACGAGAACAACATGTTTCGAATAACAAATGGGGGAAAAGGGGTCTAGTGTGGATAGGCTTTGCATATTGGTTGAAAATAATTATTGATCATTATTTTAAATATCTCTACATAACGTAAAATCATAATTGTCTAACACCGTTTTCCACTGTAGTCGGCGCATTTTTATTGGCAGAAAAATCACTTGGTAGGAACCAGTTTTTCCTCATTCATTTCAATATTGTTTTGGTTGTCATCAGCATAAAACTGACAAAAGTCGTAAAGGCATTGTTTTCCTTTAAATATTTTTGCATCCCCTATTTGAAGTTATTTTCCAGTACTGCTATTATTAGCGAAAATATTAAATTATGTTTGTGAACTCATCAAATTTGTTAGAACAATATGATGCTATAAGAATATAAATGTTATTTTAAAAGATGATTACTTCGAAAAATCATATCTGTTCACCAAGAGATCTAAATGTTTATAATACTAATAGATAGTAATATTTGGATGTGGAAAGTAGGGGCACAAGCGTAAGCAAACAGAATTCCTTTTAGTATTTATATGTTAAGGGAATAATTTTAACTTTAGTAGAAAAACTGTTTTCTGCAAAAAGAAGACAATTATTGCGAAGTAATCATGGGGGTTGGTGAGAGGTAACAAACAGGGGACTTAGCTCCCTAGTATATAACATTTTTTTATTAAACATTGATCGCATATTTTTAGTTTAAGTAAGAAATGGGAGAAATTAGATGTATATTTAACCTCTTCACTACTGAAGTATAAAGGAATATTTCCAAAAAAATATTTTACAGTTCTAAATTTCTATTTTACTGCCATAAGTCCTAATAAGATAAACAAAATATGAATTATTTCTCAGGTTTTAACTAAATAGAAGAGATTAAATATTTCAATCTTACTTACGGGAGTGTAAGAAAGCTAACGTAAGAGAGCGAAATCCCCTAATGAAGAGATTCAGACTCTAGCCTTTATTTCACCACAAATAATTAAAAGATAAATTCTTTTATTATTTAAATGGATTCACAATTTACAATTTTTGTAAATTATATAGTTTGTCAGATTATTTTAGAATAAATAAAAAAAGGGTGCTATTCCTAGAGAAAAAGTCTTACTTTGTCTAAAGAAAAGCATTCCCTAAATATCCTCAGTAAATGACTCCTCTGAGGTTTTGTCTCATCCATAAAACCTATTTTATCCTTTACTTAGAAGCAGTAATCCAGTCGATCGTCACTCCAAAGCCATGAGAACCTCACAGTAATTGCGCTGTAAGAAAAACACAATGTCACAACGACGTCGGTAAACTTAGGTACCTCTTTTTTCCACCCTTGCAGCGTCATTTCTTTCAAGAAAAACTTTACTAAGA
Organism: Parasteatoda tepidariorum; assembly: GCF_043381705.1. Classification (NCBI taxonomy): domain Eukaryota; kingdom Metazoa; phylum Arthropoda; class Arachnida; order Araneae; family Theridiidae; genus Parasteatoda; species Parasteatoda tepidariorum. The sequence goes on from NC_092204.1 coordinate 24,835,556, forward strand.
CTACATTTTCACGCCATTAATTGATTTTAAACGCCAAAAGGGAAATTATAGTTTCCATTTTGACTTTTTAGTTACTCAAAGCAACTTTTTGTTGCTAAAATGGAACTGTTTTAATTATTCCTGTTTTAAAAATGCATCCATGCATGATTTTGTAACTTGCGTTAGGAGGTATTAGTATCAAAGGTTATTTCAGATGCAATATTTCTTAAGCGTTATTTCGATTCTTCCTTCCCTAATTTCAGGCAAGATAACATTTTTTGCACAAAGATTTTGTAACAAACAGACAATAACTTACACCCAGATTTGCCTTATGCAGGGAGTAAAAATAACTTCTTTTAAATTATAAAAGACATCTGGATAATTCGTTGAAAGTTTGGTACAAATAGCAATACGAAATACTTAAGATTTATATGCACAATTAATCTTATCAAAAGTAACACATAAAAAATATCTCATTAAAAAATATTTTAGTTGAATACAATAATTTCTTAAATGGTTTTAAACTCCGTATTTTAAATGTTTTGAGTCATTGAAATGTGGGACAAATTTTGTCATCTTTAATGGGCTTCGAACTTATTTTTTTCTGTCACTCCTTCGCGAGGAAGCAACTTCAGGAAAGAAAAAGATTCGACTTCCAGTTTGTTTCAGTTGAGACTTGATCCTGTTTTTGTTTGCAATACATGATCAAATCCCAGCTGAAATCGATCCTACAGAAGCGCAAAATGTCTTCACTGGTTGAAGATGCGGGATTCTGTGCTGGTTGGTTACGTATAAATTTCATTTCGTAAATTCCTCAACTCCTTGTATCCCAAATATGTGTTAGCTTCATTGAAAAGAATTCCTATGAAACGAATTTTTCCCATTATTAATTTCTGGAGTCACTTGTTTTTTGAGAGAGATTTAATAGTATTAAGCTACGAATCTGAATGCTAGTAGACGCAGAACCGAAAATGTTCTACTGTTAAACGCCAGTAATCAAGTTAAATTATGAGCAAGTTGTTGTTTGAGAAATTTGACCTGGTGGGGAGAGTAGAAAAACGACAATGCCAACCTTCATCTATCAAAAGGTACTTCAAGATTGAATCGATTTAGCAAGGCTTATGTACTAGTGAAATGATGTTTAATAGCCGTAGTGGTAGTTACGCCACTATACTTCTCTACCAGAATAGAATTTGATGGGGTAGGGATAGAATTTGATAGAGAAGGGATAGAATTTGATGAACGGATACCACTTGTTGCCGTATTTGCGAAAGACCGGGAGAGCTGTACTAATTTCACCGAAATTTGAGCGCTTGTGGTAAGAGCTTTATTGAGTTCACCAAGATTAGAGCATTTGATGTGAGAACTGTATTATACTCACGGTTGTGTGGGTAGTCTCTCCTGTGTTGCTATCAAAAGTCGACTGCGTGCAGGTTCCCGTTGCATGCAAATGAGATTGAGAAGTAACAGCGCGAGAAGGACGATGGCACAGTCACAAAGATCAAGGCAACTGTTTAATGTGGACCATTCTAAGTAGGCATGAACATATCACGTTCGCAGGTCACCAATGTGGGGAGAGTAGAAGTCGACAATGCCAACCTTCATATATCAAAAGGTACATCAAGATTGAATCGATTTAGGATGTCTTACATACTAATAAATAGATATTTAATAGTTGTTATGGTAGTTATGTTACAATCTAACTATTCTTAAAAGAACTTTTGACACAACATTTTAAACCCATGCTTTGAGATTTTTACTTAAACCTTTGTGTTGTGTCTTGATAGGTTCACAAACAAAATATTACTAACTTTATTAGAAAAATTTATGTGTGTTAGCCTCCCAAATTTATTATTTCCTATTTAATTATACCAAGACTTCATGGAGAGGTTTTGTGAAAATTTTTGCTAAAACAATTCGCAATACAAAAGAATTTTAAAGAGTGAACCATCAATGTCGTGTAAGGATCACTGAACCAATTTAGTTGTACAGAGATGTAATCTAATTTTTTTAGCTTTTTAATTCTTTTTTTCTGACAAACATCCAAATATGGTGGAGGGTATCAAGCAATGAATATGTTACTGTGAATGACCCGAATTGGTGATTGTTGACTTCCACCCGTGAATGTTGCCAGTCACGTAGACGATTTGGTAAATGTCCAAAATATATAGTAGGTCAATTTAAGTGCTACTGCCTGGTTTACGATACATCAATTTTTAAGGTTCAGTGCCACTGTTCAGTATACAGTTGCACGGTATGCCCTGCATCAATGTTTTTCTAAGGTCAAGTGCCACTGACCAGTATGCATTTGTCCGATGCTCCGAACAGTGATATTTCTTCTAATTCATCCTCAGCAGATATCAAAATATCGAATAAATACAAAAATATCAACAAATGAATTAATATCAAATCGGATATAACAAATATTTCGGACATTCACCAAAGCGATTATGTGATTGTTGACATTTTCTTGATTTCGGTCATTCACTGCAACATATACGAGGTTTAACGAAGTATTAATGGGTAATATAACTCATCCGAACAAACATTTTCCACCAGATTCCAAAGAGAAAACAAAAGAGACACGAAAATGCCAGGGTAAATCCAGTACACTTCATTAGGATTCATGAAAGGGCAAACATAAAGTGAGGTTTGTCTCTGGTTGGTTCGCGTATTCGACACTTAGATCTCCCGATCCAAATATCTAAGTTTTAAAGACATTTTTTCTTAGGACATATTAAAATAACCTCAGTGGTATGAGAGCCCTAAAGAGCCAAGGCCTACTGTGTCGTCTCAGATGTCTTGATCTTGGGCTTCGTAGGGGCAGATGCTCCATTTGGGTGGTTATCTGAATAGTGAACCCCTAGTGTTTAATCCCCAAGTAGGCTTAGAACTCATTTTATCGTTCCACTGAAGAGAAGAAATGATGAATCAACCTTGTCAAGCCCGAGGATTTAACCCAGAATTTATGTCATGTGAGAGCGAATCACTACCATTCTTCCACCGGGCGTCTTTCTCTGAACATAAGCATTTTTTTCTTTGAGGACATCCAAAAAGTGTAATTTACGAGAAGCTGATAGTCAGAACTCATCTTACGTATAAACGCCGCAGAAGCAAATATTAGTGAAACACATATGATCTATAAGAGTTTACTTGGTTGAATTTGACATCAGACACCTTTCAATGTCCGTCTGAATTAATTAGATGCTATAGTTATTCCAACGTAAGCATGATTTAGTTCTATACCAGGTATATTTTAATGCTTGCGTTATTTAACTCCATGCCAGAAATAGAACGGTACATGCCTGATTTAATTCAAAAACAGGGATAATCCAGTGGTTGATGTACATCGTCACTTAATAGTGACTACGCCGCTTTATAGTCTGTAATAGTTGCTTATTCATGTGAAACACCCGTATTCATCTAATGTTTATTCGAAGAATAATGCATTATATGATTATGGTTAGTTTAAAATTTTTAACAAAAATCACTAATAATTTTTCCAAGAATATTAAATTTTATGATTAAACTTTACCATTTATTAAAAAGCAATTTCTGACAATAGTTATTTTAGAACAATCAAGTAAGTAATATACGCAAATTTTTGGCTTGCTTATTTATCATGGAAGCAAATTAATAGAATTCCTTCATTCAGAAAAGTTCATTAAAGAGATATATAAATATATATTTACTGATGTGTGAGCTAATAACTTACCCATAAAGTTTTTTAATGTTCTTGCGAAAAGCAAAATTAGAATCCTTTACTCGTTTTATTGTAGCAAGCATTCATCTGAATTAGAATGCATCCGAATTTCTAAGAGCTCGCCTATTGGACGCAATGCAAATTGAGTAAATTGAAGAGTTTAAAGTGCTGAGAAATAGCACTAACCTTAGAATGTTAGTGTCAGAACATGCATTAACTTTTGAAGCGAATCCAAGATATATAAATTGATTAAAGATTTATCCGAGATGAAAATCTCGAGAGAGTTTAGAATCGTTTATGCGTTACGGCAGGATACTTTTAGAGAAAAGTGTCTTCGAAGGAAAACTCTTTGATAAAATTCCTAATTTAAAGTTAAACAAATCCCTCAAGTCTCCGCTAAGTGCATCTGCCATAGAACCAGAAAACATACCTCGTTTTAAATTTAAATGCAACTATCTTTGTTAGACTATGATTCCTTAGCTTTTCTCAACATTCGATACACTAAAGCTTCTCCAAGAAAATATTTTTAAGAAAAATAGTGAGTGAGTTATTGCTATGGTACCTTACGTTGCTTTAATCTTAAAGTAATATTACCTTTCCATAAATCGAGTAAAAGCTATGAATTTAATGGCAGAATTTCCCGAACTTATTCTATATCAAACTTTATTGGTATTAAAAATCAAATATATTTTATTTAAGTGTATCAGAAAATTGGAATATATATTTAAAAAAAATTACATGAGATAGGAGAATAAGGGTGGATTTTTTATACTTCTTTATAATCACTGTAAATTTTGGATTTGGCACTGTAAGATTTGGAAATTTAAACAATTTCTATGATGTCCGCAGTAGAGTAAAACATTCCCCTGCATCTCGATATGACATAAAAACCAAATGATCTAAAATCGTTTGCCATTTTTTTTCCACGTTCTTATTGACCTGAAAAAGATAGGATTGCATTTTTAAATAACTTATATCTAGAAATCATTGAATGTCATAAGCTTTAAATAAAACTTAAAACTGCACTTATTGGTTTCCTAGTTTTCTACGCAGATGCTATGAAATAATTAAATAATTTTGAAAATTTAACCCCTAGTGTTGTATAATGCAAAAATTCAATCTTCTGATGTTACAAATGCGAAAAAAGTTAGTTCCGAGACATTTGAGGGCGTTTAATGTTCATTTATTGGCAGAAAAGTTTTGCAATAAAAATCTTATAACTCCAACGTCAATTGTGGCAGTGAAGTGTAATGGGAGTATTCTTCCAAAGATCCTTTCATTAATATTTTCTTTCATGTTCAACAAATAAAATTTCCTTTTATCTTGTCACATATATATATATANTTCTCTCTCATATATGTATATATATATATAGAGAGAGAGAGAGAGAGATAATATCTAAAAGCAACGGTATTAGGGCAGTTCTTCCCACCAAAGCTTTACGAACTCTCATATTTCTTTAGTGTGTTTTAGATGATTCTAAAAAAATCCATTTTAGCCATTTTCTTTGTACAATAATGTTGGTTTAAGAAGGTTCATATATGAGGCTAGTTTCTCCAATTGGATAAACTTTTTTCAAGAAGATGATATTAATTATATGTAAATATTTGGAAAATTGATATTTACACAAGATAATGAATACGCGTAATAACGAGGGAAAAATTTTCTTTCTTTCCTTAATCACCCGTCATATATATAATGGATTATCTTAGTGAAAAGCGTTGAAAAAATTATAATTATGAATGATTTTCAATTTATGTAAGAGTGGCTCAATATTCGTTCGTCGTTCAATAAGAGAAAAGAAGTAAACAATTAATCAGTACAGATTGACAGTTAGAACTTGTACACAAAACTGAAAGACACATACCAGCACAGTGCTAAAGTTAATATAATTCCGCCTTTTTTCTTTTATTTATCATAATTATTTTTCTTTAACTGTGGTCTTTTAGTATAATATGCATAACGCATTATAGTAGTTCAGCCCAGCAAAATAAAGATAGCTACTCTAAGTGTTATTTGGCTTGGTGCTGTTCCAGATTCTAACTCATGACAGCCAAAGTTCCGCACAATCCAGCTATTAGCCCTGGTACTTATTCCTTTCTAGGACCTATTTTTTACATTATCTACATTGAAACTGTCCAGTATTAATGAATTTTAATAGTTACCAAATATAATAATTCTACATATATTAGTTCGTTTGAAATCCATTAAAACCACAACTAATATTGTAAAATTAGTAATGACTGTTACCAAAATGAATTAGTTCATTATAATGATTATTTAATAGATTTCAAAAATGTATTACAATTTATTATAGTTTTCCTAGACAAGCTACTGCTATTTTTTCATTAATTTTGCTTTTTAGTACATACCTCTTTTTTTATTTCAATTAGTGCACATTACCGAAAAAAACAATGAATGATTAGCGTCAAAAATAGCATGGTGATTTTTTTCAGTTTCTTATTAGTATCATTGAAATTGGTGTCATAGTATATAGTATCATAGTATCATGGAAAATTAGTATCATTTCTCCATTAATCTGGAATTTTCATGACTTGCTTATTTTTTTCATTTAAAATATATTTCCAAAAATAATTAAGCAATCATTTGATATAAGTCATCTGCATATAGTGATTTTATACACTTACGGTGCTTTTATATGATTTTTTTATTCTTTGACTCATTTTTTCTTTCAATTAGTACTTATTACTAAAATAAATCATTCATCATTTTCATCTATAATGGTCTGGCAACTCGTTATGTTTCTCCTAAAAAAGTTAGTACAATATCCTATAAATTTTGCTAATTATACATAACTTAATTTTTTATTGGAATTACCGTTGAATAAAATTTTTTTCATTTTAAGAAGCGTGCATATTCACGTGGTTAGAGATAATGCTATAAAAAACTAATTTTCTGACGCTATCCACCAAGGAAAATTACGCATGAGTGAATTATTAAGTTTCTTCAACATAACAAGAAGAAAATTAAGCATTAAAGAAACTTCCAATAAAATATCGATATTTCCTGACTAAACATCGTGATATTGTTATTTCCAACATTAGCAATCACTAATGAACTATCCTTTCTTTGACCCGATGCGCATTCGTCTCCTGAAAAGTGAAATAATCTCGCTTCATCGATAGAAATTGTTACCAATTGTTAATTGTTACCATTGTTACAAAATATTTTTGGAATAATTTTTGGATTTCATTTTGGAGTAAGCGGCTGGGTGGCGCAGTTGGTTTGTCGTCGGCCTTCTGAGACCAAGTTTGCGAGTTCGATCCCTGGCCCAGACAACGGATTTTCAGGATGCAGAAAATCCTCAGTGGCCATGTCGTATGATTATGCGGCATGTAAGAGATCCCTGGAGTGCATTATTGGCTCTTGACATTTCCGGCAAAATTAAATTCCTAGTGCACATTAGCATCCAAATAGAGTCTCGGTGCTGCCATCTAGTGTGGCAGAAACTAGACGTCCAATGCTTTTTTAAGCTCGGTATNGCCGCCTAGTTTCTCGATTTAATTTTATTTTTAAAATATTGTGCTATATATATATATATATGTATGTATGTATGTATCAAAAAAACACGCACCTGAAATACACCTGAAAAAAATCATAATAAAAAATCTAAATAATAAAACGGAAAATCGGGATTCGTTATGTGTTGCAATTTGCACTGATTTAGCTTCATGTATAATGTTGCATTTTTAGTACCTACTATTCAACCGCAATCCGGTATGCAGATATATAAACACTATAATTCTTTATTGTATTATATATATTGGTAGATCTAGCTTTAATTTCTTGTTAAAATACCTTATTTGCTTAGGTTTTTGTTGCGCAATATTTAAGTTTTGTTATTTTGTTTCTCCGTTTTTTTTATTACTCATTGCTATTCAAAGTGTGAGAACAAAATGAACTCCCAGAATATTGCTTGAATATTTTTTGAGCTAGTAATTATATCACACATCTTCCTATTTAAAATCTCATGGTCTCTCAATTCTCATGGTTTAAAATACAGTGTTATTCATAATTCCTTCCGGGGTTTCAAAGCGTTATAGTGAAAAAAACGGAGACGAATATGTCAAAAAAGAACGAATGAAATTATTCCGAAATTATTCAAGTTTTAATTTAAGCAGTTGCCGGTAGATGGTAGTAACACGTACCACTGAAGCCAGCTGTAGTAAAGAAAAATGTCGTTTAGAGGCGGAGGGAATTATGAATAACCCTGTATATACCATAATATACACGCTATAAAAACTATGGTGTAATATCTCTCCGAACTAATTGATGAACAAAAAAAAATAATAATTCATGTTAGCATCATATCAAGTTTCCGATTGAACTTTAAAGGGTGCAATTATGTCTGTATACGTATAATGGAAAAAAAAACTTGAACCTGTCTCATGAGCCTTCACACTATTCATGAGTTATTTATGATGTATTTATGATTACGATAAAGTGAATTTTGACATACTTTGTATAGTTTCAGTAGATTTTTGACAATTTAGTAAGAGATTGTATGAATTGGATGCTGTCTTTACGCATCTATATTTCTAAAATAAAGGTTCCACCCTAAACAATGTATGCATGTTATGTATGCTCTTAAATTTGTTATAAGGAACATTATATTTTAATTTTTAAATATATATCAACAGTATTAAATAATTTTACAATAGATAATTTTCACTTACTTCTGATCTTTTAAGCTATTATTATTATCCATGTGTAGATTTGATTTAAAAACTAATTTTGTTCCATAAATTCATGAGACGTATCTTAAACAAATTGTTCTTATTTTAAATTGCATCGTGAAAATAATTTCACTGACTTTTAATTGTGCCATGACCTTAAATTGTTATAAATTCCAGAATTATTGTTCACCGAAAATGGAGACAACTGCCTTACGCCATAAGGGCCTAAAATTATAACGAGTGTATTATTTTTCTTATCTTATCTGATTTTTGGTGCCCTCAATTCAAGAGAAGAAAATTGAAAAGAAATCTATACTTTTAACTAGTGATATTGGTCAACTATTAGAGTTAGACCTCGAATAAAAATATGAATCGTGAATTTGCTGTTTCCTTTTTAGCTTATTTTCTTGAAATTGGAAACCTATTTTTAATGTAACATCATATTTAATCATCAGCAGCAGAAGATTCTCTTTAGTAATTTTAATGAACACCATATATGCTAGATTACATTTTATTTTCTTGAAGTTTGAAATCTTTTCCTTAAGGTGCACTGTGGAAAAGGTTTTCTGAAAATTGAATAAAAATGGTGCAAAACAGCTCCAAATCAAATTTTGTCGACTTTGATTATCCTATGTATTCATTATTGTGCATAGTGATATATTCAAAATTTGAACCATTCTGAGAATATATTTGTAAATAAACATAGTGGAGGTTTAGGAAAGTTCCTAATACAAATCTGAAGATACTGTTTATTCGTGAAATGAAATTGGAATGAAGGTAAGTGTAGTAAACCTTCGTCAAGTTAGATTGTATTTTCGAATATTTGGTCGTTATAAACTAATAAAGTTTGATTAACTCCTTTTTCTTTATCATATTTGATAGTGATGTGTCATTTTCTCATGATTTATTTAACAGACCATGCATGTTGCTTACAAAAAGATTGTATGCTGTTTCAAATTTGAGCATGCTACTAAACTAATTAATGCGCGCATGTGTATTCAAATTCGATTATACTTGTTTCAGAGCTATATTGACACAGTTTTTATCAATATTGAGAAACTCTTTTTATTGTTTAGTTTTATATTTAGCCACTAAATAGGAGAAGAGTAGTAAAATTTTTCAACTTTCAGTATTTAAACTCATTTATAGTTATGTTAAGTTGCATATTCACGTAATTTATTTATTTTTAAATATTATTATCAAGTAGAACAGTAATAATACTTTCACTCATTTCATATTATGAATATAATCTATTAGCATTTTAAATATTTCGACTTATTAGTTAGACATTTTATTAAAAAACGTTTATAATTCATACTTTTGTTCACATAATATTACAAACTTTTTTAAAAACATAGTCTTATTTATTTTGTGAGAAATTTTCTTTTTCAACTGAAACGTGACGTATTGAATAGAGAACTTGAAATTCCTAAGAGGGTGCTCTTCAAAAAATACTCTTCGAGGAAAAAAAAAATATCAGGAAAAAGAGAATTAGGTATGCCCCTATGAAGTATGTTTTGCTGTCCTGATTTCGGTCAAGAAAGCCTCCGGGACAACTTGTCACTTTCTTGACACGTTTATCCAAAGTTAGTAAAAGGCAAAAAATATACAATAATGCTTTCCTTACTTATTCATTCCTTCAATGTAATCTGGAACTATCTTCTATCAATAGCTATCTTCTATCTATGGAACTATCTTCTATAATTTAAGAAAAATAAGTTAGTTATTAAAATAGTATTTATATAGTAAATAAAGAAGTAATTCTGTATTCATTGGGAAAATCGAGCAAAATATCTAGTGGATTATGCATGTTTGATATTATTTCCTGAAAAAGAATAGCATATATTCTTATCAATGTTTAAATGCTGACTATTTTTGGTAACTTGGGTATTTTTAATAAGTTATTTATTTCATCATGTTTCGCTAGCTGTTAAAGAGAAAGAAAAACATAAGAATGCTTTCCCTATTTATTATGCATCCCTTCAATAATATCTGGAGTTATTTCCGATCAATAGCTATACAAATAAAGAAAAACAAGCTAGTATCTAAAACAGTATTTAATAATAACTAAGCGTAAATTAAAAACAAAACAAATTCAACAATGTATTCAAAAGTTACTCATATTTGGTATATTTGGTTACTCATATTGAAATGTTCGCTATTTTTGACTATTTATATATTTATTTATAACTTATTTCTTCATATAATTATATAATGATTAAACGATTCATTATATTCACGATTCATTTTGCATATTTGGTATTTTCGACGTGAAATAATAACATTTATTTGTTCCCATATTGAAATGTTCGCTATTTTTTACTGTTTATGTATTTATTTATAACTTATTTCTTCGTATAATTATATAATGATTAAATGACGATCCATTATATAACGATTTCATAAAAACAAAATTATTAATACTCATCACCCAATACAAAGGAATATGAATAAATAGGAGTATAAACAACAATTTCTAATAATGAACAAACATATCAACAATAAAATGACTTAAGAGCAAAAAAATGTGTCTATTAAATTCTATTTTCAGTTATGTTCAGTTATCTACTTTCAGTTCTGATATACGGTACAGTCACAGTTGCTAATAAGATGCCTATCTAAAATTAACAAACTTTTGCAGTGTTGGCAAGGTTAAACATGATTGTAGATATTTTTGGGCTAGATAATTGATGCTGTTGAACTACAAAGATTACATTTCTTTTACGTTTACTGTAATTTTAATATTCTTACTGTTAGGAAGTTAAAAGATGTTTTGATCTTTTTACTTTTGCATCATACTTTTATGATTGAAAAAAGTGTTTTTTTATCACATCGAAACCGTTTTTTGAATATTTCTAATGTTAAAGTGCTATTATATTATGTCTGCTTTTAACAGATATCATTATCTCCAAATTTTGAAGTGTCTTTGCTTCTTGAATCAGTGTATAAGAAGTAATTTTGAACATAATTCTAAAAAACATATTTCTAAATAAATTATTATATTAAATACTATATTAAATCTTTTAATTTACTGATGGTAATTTGTTTAATAATGATTATATTTTATTTACTATGTTTCATGGGGACACACAATTTTCCCTCACAATTATTACTATTTTATGTAACTTCTGAAACTTCTAACTTTTATGTCTAAATTAGAAGTATTCTCTATATTAGAAGTATTTTGTAATGATGCTGAACATGAAAAAAATGTATTTTCCTTTCAGCAGGTTAATCTCTCAAATTAAGAAATATTTTAATCAAGCAAGATCGAACATCCCTCAAAGGCCGCTGCCACTTTCTCTTTATATTTACTAATTTAATAAAAAAAAATCAGAAATTCAATATTACTTCTAGCCAGAGGGCAACATCTCTTGGTTACTGTCTCCAACAGATAATCATGAAGTTTAATCAGCTAAATTGTTTAAAAGTAGAGAAGGTAAGGTCTTTCGGTGAAATTTATGCTATAATTTATTGATATATTTCCATTTTCTTTAAAGTAATTTATTTTTTAAGAAAAAGAGTGTAGAAGAGAGTTGAAAAAATTTTTCTAGCGAAAAATTTAATCAACTTTGAAGCCACGTGTCATCATATTGCTTAAAGCAATAATTTGTTTATTCTAGATACATAAAACGGCAGTCTGAAATTTAATAAAAAGTGGATTATGTTATCCAAAATAATGTGTAATCAAATTTTAATGTATCTCATAAATGTAAAATTAATTTATAATTATAAGTAAGATTAGTCTCATAATTTGTTGTTTTTTTCACTTTGTTATGAATGTTTAAATATTGTTATTGATATTATAAATAACTAACTTATGAATTTTGGCACTTACTTTCAAATTTGTTTTGCCTGGAAATGAAAATATATTTTATATAGCCTTTAGTAAGGCTGACATCAAATACGAAGATAGAAAAGTATGGCATTAAAATCGTTTTAAAAACGAAAGTTTATAGATGGAAGGAAATGAAATACAACATAGAATAGGTGGTGGAACCTGACTGTAAAAAATACAGTTTATAATTCATTTTAGACTTTACGACATTTAATATCATTTATGATTCCTTTAGGCTTCAGCGCCCCACAAAAAATGCTTTTAAATATCCGATAAACCATTTTGGAAATCTATTATCTCTTTGTCTTAATTTTTTAAAGATCTCTAGACCGTTTAATCCGCATTACTTATATTGTATTGGAAACTTAACTCTAAAAAATATATTGGAATTATATAATTAAAAATATGTTGATCAGAATTATATTAGAATAGAAACTGTAGAATCGTACTGGATTATAAGGATAAATATACGCGAACAAAATAATTGCAAAAAATTGTAACAATACTTTTAGGATCAAAAATGAAAAAATTGCTTCTATCCCAGAACTTTTCTTTTTCTCTCGGCGGCCCCAGTTTCTCTATTTCTTTTTCTCTATTTATACTTTGACAGTATTGACCTTTATTTATATCCATCTGTTTTCCATATTTCAAATAAAAAAAGTAAACTTTGTGCTGAGCAAAATTTTAATTTTGTGTAGGATAAGTATAGCTGCCATAAGTTTATTTGTCATTCCCGATTGGTCAACCTTTTTTTGTTGCAACTCGTTTGTTATTTTTTGTCTGCACATTGAATTAATAAGTACATTTTCGGAATTTCCTCGTATAATTATACATTTATTTGGAGTATTTTTGAAATTTTCAAATACTAAATTTATTGCTGAAATTCTATGCCGTTCAGTAATAGGGTTTCATGTATGTATTACTTTTATTATGCTATTTGAACATCATAAGCAATGCCCAGGTTCTTACGGAAATTACGTTTTTTATACATTTCGAGAGTTTTTTTTATTCAAAGCACTTTTAAAGTTGCTGAGATATTTTCTGAGATATTTGTGCATTGTTTTCTAAGTTTAGGTACTGGCAATTTTTGCAATTTTTTCCGGGCATTAGAATAATTAATGCATGACTGCGTCTAAGAAAAATATGATCATTGAATACTAAGCAACGGAATTCATTTTGTAAGCTTCATGAAACAAAAGTTAATGCTGAAAATAATTTACTTTTGTGCGGTATATTGGTCGAATTAAGCAAATAATTGCTGCTTAAGTTTCTGAAATAAGAAAGCTAGCATTTCAATGTTTGATTGATCAGTGCAATTCATCCATAAGATCAATTAAATCACTATTTGATAAACCACATTATATTTGGTATTTGTGTTTGCAAATACTTCTCCAGAAAAACTTATTAATTTAAAATTATTCTGACTTCTTGCGAGTCATACTAGTCATGTTTTGCCCTGGGAAATCTCCACTGCAAAGAAAGCAATTGCGAATGTAATATTTAAACTGAAAAAAAAATTTATAAATAAAAAAAAAGCTAGAAACAAATCAAAAGATGAAAAAAAGTGTCATTTTCTTATGGCGGAGAAAAGGAGCATCTGTTGCAACTTTTAGAGATTTTCAAGTCATCAAAACCTGGTTAAGTTATTTTTAATATTATTTATGATATTAATAACTTCGCACGGATGAGATTTAATATCTCAATCAAAAAAATCACACAAATATAAATTAACTTTCAACGTACTAACTCCACTATCTTAACTAAATAAAACAACATATCTTATTCCGTAGGTTTCTTGTAATCAAACAATTCATAAATCTTTTAACATCTGGGTATGTTCTTAAACTCCTATCACTAAGTTGATTAAAGAAGTGTAAGAAAATGATTGAAAGAGTTTCATTTCTTAATGGAGAAATTTAATCAGTAGTTTATCGATATCTTTTGAGCAGAACGATTTGTGATAAAAAGTATATTTCTTTGGAATCACAGATGTCTCAAAATAACTTTTCATTTTATCAACTGATGCAGAAAAGTTTCACTGCTTGATTACAGCCAGTGACCTGTAAAATGTGTTCCAGTTATTGATCATGATCATAAAACTACATGAATGAACATGCTTTTTCCTGAAAATGTTCTCCTAAAATATGTTTCACTTACGTTGGGCTCGAAATAGTGTCTTCAGTTCGGGCTTTGACTTGGTTTAAGACTTAAGCGATTATTTTTTTTGTTGTTGCTAGAATCAAGGTAATCCATGAAATGAGGCAAAGTAGCAAATTGCTGTCAACTGTAGCAGATTTAGAGAGTTGTTTTCCCTTACTTTTTTAATCAGGAACTATAATAATTACCGGGCAAAGTGCAGGACCTTGAGATTCGGGAATCTGTGTATAATATTCATGTAACTTTTGGGGGAAACTCTTCATATTCGGATCACTAAACTATTAAGAGGCGTTTAAAAATTTAAATTCGAGTGACGTAAATTAAATATCACTGTTATAAATTTATTAGAGCTGTAACAAACACGTAAGAAAAATGTTTGGGATAAGGTATAAAATTCATGCAAATTTTCGGGAAATCTCGTATTCGGGAGAGAGTATTCAGATCACTAAACGATTAAGTAGTTTTTAAAAATCAAATTTCTAACTACGTAAGTTTAATAATATTGTTATGAATTTTTATGACCTGCAACAAACACATACGAACAATTGTTTAATTTAAAACTCTTTTCAGAAGACTAATTTTAAAAATAATTTACTAAGTTATTTAGGTAAATGGATAATATCACATTATGAATTTATTTTTGATCCATTAGTTTATTCTTAGAAAAAGAAGGAAAAAAATCCAGATTGAGGTTTGAAGAACGGAAACAAATGCTACGTTCATTTTCTTAAACCCTCATTTTAAACTAAGACCATTATCTTAAACTCACGTTTCCAGCTGTGTTCATTTTTTAGACAAGCATTTTGAGCTGTGTCTTGAATAATAGAATCACCAATTAGCTGCTTGTGACGTCTGTGATGGTCGTCAGGGGTCGTAGCTGAAGAAACAGCATGTGATTAGTATCACAAACACACCTTGACTAAATACCGTCTCTTTTTCACAAAATATTCATCACGAAATTTTTAGCGTAAGAAAAAATCTTTCCACCGAAAAGGGAAAAAGTGCTTCGGTAATGTTTCTCAATTATAGTCAGCCAACTTCCTGTTAAACAGAAATATTTAAAGAGCTTTAGAGTAAGCAGTTAGGGTAATTCAGAACTCATTCTCGAGTGTCTCATATTCACATAAGAATTTTATTTTGGTGTTGATGTTTTTAAACTCACTACGTATTAATCTAAGCAATTATAGACTAATTGAAGAACCAGCTAAGATAATTTTTTTTAAATTGAGATATTTTAGGGAAAGTTTTTATTTCAGCTTTATTTAAATATTATATTAAGCTTTATTTTATTTAAGCTTTATATAAACTTCATTCACTTATATTGCTGAATCTATACATTCCAATGATACTCAGTGGAAAACCCGGCTAAGTGACATTATTTGAATATTCTTGGACGGAAGAACCGGCTAAGTAACTTGGCATTAAGTAGTCAATAAACAACCCTAGAAAATATCATGCCTAGCATTCAACACAAATTCACGGGAAGAAAAAATCTGATGAAAATCACAAAAAGTTTAAAAAAACTTGAAACAGCAACTTCCATACATTAAAAGGGAATTTATATATTTTTTTGCGAATCAATAGCTAGAAAAGACGAGAAAAAATAACCCTTAATCAACTTTATTTACATTTTTTTTTTTTTTTGCATCTGGTTCTTATTAGTTAGTATGTTTTTTTTCCTAAGCTAAGTGCGTCACTTGAAAATGAATAATATTTTGTGCTTAGGCAACTTTTGCAGTCAATTATTGTTGTTACAAGCTGGATGTTTTTTTAAATTAATAATCATTAAATAGGTAATGATTAACATTTCAAAATCATTCACAATATTGAAAGAGATATGTGGACTTAATTAACCAAACAACTTTAAAAATACAAATTTTTTTCATTTATTTTTTGTCATTCATTGCTCTCTTTGATGGCTTAAAGTTATTAGATTGAGCGAAACAAGTTTGATATGAAAGATATGAATGAAAGAAATGAAAGAAATGAAAGATAAACCTGATAATCAAAAATTTCAATAATCAATAATTTTTACAGGTACCTGTCCCATTCGGTAGGCTGTAAAAACTTTTTTCCCCAGTACTTACAGTAGGTATCGTGATACGTATATTAGTACATATTAAAACTGGACTAATTAACATAATATCAGTGATACCTATAACCAAAAATGCTTCTATTTTTCGGAATACTATTTTTAAATTGTAAATAAGAAGGGTCTCTTCAACAATCTTTAAGATGTGTGCTCACGCTTAAAATATTAAATGCTAAATCCGAAATGATAGTAATACTTATATGCTTGAAAAAATGAATGGCAACTTTTATATAAAAATCGGTATGGCTCAGCGGATACAGATTAAGTCTACATATAAACGAATCACAGAGGTAGATAGTTAAACTTTATCTTGATCCCTACCAGCAGATAATGCCGTGCTTATGCAAATTATACTTTGGAAGACGCATGTCAGCACTTCATTGCCTTCGTGCTAACCACGATAATCGTCCGTGAAAACAAGCAAATGCTACTCACAAAAATCATTAAAATCTTCCTTTATTAAAGAGTTAGAATTAAATAAATAGACCCCCAAAAATTTCATAAGTTATGTTTTAACAAGCATATCATAAACATAAAGATTTAATGAAAAAACAAAAAGGAGGAACATATAAACTTTAGCGCTCATTTACTCTATTTCACTAAAATGTCTAGTTAGCCGGTTCTTCTACTAAGCTCTTCAATTTATCCATTATGTCGTAGATTGTTGGGTATGGCAAACATTTAAACGGATTTATTTACGATACATAAACACCAACTTATTTTTTTATTTTTTATTTTTAAATAAAATTGTTTTTGCAAGTTAAGTATTAATTATTTTTGAAAAAAATACTTTTTAACAAATAATGTAATTTATCGATGATATACACAACACCAAGTTGTTCCTTGCAGTGTTTATTTTTTTTTATGATAAATTATTTCTTATAATAACGAAAAAATTATGTTTTAATGTATAGTTATTAAAGTAAGATAGGGATTTTTGTATTTTACAATCTGTAAGTGAACTTCTGAGTAAGGAGATATCGCAATTGGGGGCTCATTCTAGAGTTACTTAGATTCCTTTAGGAATTTTGTTTTGGTGGCGATAGTTAGGAATACTCTGTATATGATTACAAATAATTACTGCTCACCATGCATTTCCAATTATTCAGTAATTTATTGATAATTTTAAACATACAAATGTACCGATTGAAGAAAATTAAAAAAAAATTATTATTATAGTTAAAACGATGTTTTTTGATATCATTGGTATAAATTATTATTTGAAATAAAAATTATTTTTGTCAAATAATTTATCATTGATGTACATAAACACAAGATAATCCTTCAAGATTTGTTATTTTTGTAGAGATAAATTATTTCTTATAATAACGAAGAAATTATGTATCAAGGTATAGTTATTAAAGTAAGATAGGGATTTTTGTATATTACAATCTGTAAGTGAACTTCTGAGTAAGGAAATATTGTAATAGGGGGCTCATTCTAGAGTTACTTAGACTTATTTCTGAGTAAGCTGATAAGGTAACACGGGACACCTCCCAGAGTTTCTTATATATTGATTTAAGAACTTTGTTTTAGCGGAGATAATTTAAAGCACCCTGTATATAAGTCCAAATAATTAAGAAACACCATGCATACACCATTAATTAATAATGCAATCAAACCTACACACACGCACATATGTATATATATATGTATATATATATACATATGTATATATATATATA
>NC_092204.1:24854027-24870466 GCF_043381705.1 Parasteatoda tepidariorum
ATAAACACCTACTTTTTTTTCTTTAAAAATAAATTATTTTAATTATAGGTATTATTATTAATTAGAAAATCGAAACACGTTTTGACAATTACTGTCATTTATCAACTTTAAACATAATGGCAAATTCTGGTATTGCTACTTTTATAGGGAAAAAACACTTTCTTTTGAATAGAGTAAAAATGATGTGTTAAGGCTTCCTAATTACGGTCTGGTGGATTCCCTGTAAATTAGAAAGAGTTAAAGAGCTTCTGAATCAGCAGAAAAGGTAATGCGGTACTCATTCTCGAGATCCTCAATGTTATTTAGGAAAGGATTTTCTTCGCTAAAGTAAAGGAAGACTCTTTTCTAGTAGCTTATTGATAAAGCAGTATCCTTCTCCCCTTGATAGACTTAAGGGCATTTCCCTGGAGGTTGAGTTAATCAAATAACTCGAGAATTTTCTTCCGGAATTGACTGCGAGTACCGTATTATATACTAGAATAAAACGCTCTTTGCGGTTTATTTAGCTTAATTTGAAGAAGTTAAATTTCATAAATATTGTCGTACAGGGTAGGGAAAATTATCTCCTCATCTTGAGCGTGCAGTAATGCACTAAATAGAGTACATAAAGAGGCTATGTTGTTACATTCAAATGTTGTGTTTAAACACTTTGTAATACGTTTTTATAAACTCGCTTTTCGATAGCAGTATTTTAAACAAAACTTTGATCATTTCAGACCAGCTGGAGCACATATATTTATATTATATTTCACGCCTGTTAAGGTGTCTATCATTTCTTGTTTCTTGATCTTAGAAAACAAATTCAAACCAGCGAGAATTAATCATTGGTAAAAATTTCGATCAAATCTGCTTAACTAGTTTTTTCGAGAACAGTACTAGTTTCCTTAATCGAGCTATGTGCTTGGTTTTGTAAAGAAAAAAAATAAAGCTAATAATTGTTTTCAGACTGCTTCAAAACAATTTCTGCCAAGTACAGTTTTGACCATTGTTTAGCTACGTAGAGAACTAAAATTATATTTAATGCACTTTATATGGATATACGCAAGTTTTAATCGTTTCTCAAACTCTGCAAGCGAAATTTGTCAAAATTAATTTAAACCTTTTTAACATAAAACAAATAAACACCAATACAATAGGAGAGAATAAAGAAATAAAAAAATTAAATGGTAAATTTTATTGAAATTGATTTAAAGAAATATATATTTTCTTCAGGTATGCTGCGAAAAATATTTTTAAATTACCGTACTGTGTAGTGTGTGGTCTATTTTCTTAAAGTTCACGAAAAATAATTTATTATTCAAATGAAATCGTATTTTTGCTCTGCAACGTTCTGTAAATACATAAGACCTTTGCCCTGGCGCAAGGAATATTATTGACATTTCTGGTATAAAGAAAAACAGTAATGCTTGTAATGAAAAACCAAACTAGAAGTAGTACCAATGAAGAAATTACCAAATGAATTGTTCAAATACAGTAGTATTTGAACAATTCATTTGGTAATTTCTTCATTCATATGGTTACGATCTACCAGAAATTCTGATTTCTAAAATTACAATCATCATTTGAAAAGTACAGAACTGAAGATTAAACTTAACAGAATAAATGATTTTATGTCATACTCTAAAATATCATGATAAAAGTACCAAATTTTATAACATTTAATACATTTTATCACATATTATAAAATTATATATTTTATTACAACCTTTACTTAAATCATTTCCAAATCGCTTCCGTAAAAATTATGTGCTTCCTGCTGTTCGCATAGAGACGGGAAATTTCACTACATTCTGGTAGTTTTGACCATATATTTTCTCAGTACATTTACGTAATAAACTTCTTGCAAAACCAAAAGCCTACCCTCTTGCGTCAAAGTTATGACTTCGCGTTTTTCAACTTGTCTGGTAAAACTAGAACATATATTTTTTTAAATTTAAGTAAAAAATGTAATTCATTTTTAAAATTTGTATTTCTTTTAATATGTTGTTTGGGAAAGCAGAATATTGTATTGATGGTCATATTATTTTTAGGAAAGGTACTGCATATCTGAATAAATGTTGACATATCCGGACTTCTCAGACTTTTTAACTTACTATGAAATGCCTAAATCTGAGAGCTTGTTAAGCTAGTACAAACCCAGGATTTAAAAATGAAAAATTGTCGTTAAATAAATAATAAGCTTTCAATTAATTTACCTTAATTAAAAATAATTTTATTTGTTGTTTAAATAAAATCTTATTTTTGTTCTGCAACATCCAATAAATAAATAAAGCCTTTGCAGAGGCGCAATGAATATTTTAAAAGTCAGTGCAATAAAATCATATGGCTCGTTCTGCTAGTCTTCATTTTAAACTCGTTTTGATGTAACTGTTCAGAATTCGAATTGCGTTGCCGATTTTTATTTTTTTTTTCTGTATTCAATCATAAAACATAAAACTTAATTGATTGAAATACGTTTTATTCACTATTCTATATCGATCTATCTTGAACTATTATGAACACTTATTCAGATGTAGAATTTTTCAGACTAAGAATGCAAATTATGAAGACTTATTCGGATATATGATTAGATTCAAATTTTATATCTATGAATTCTATATATAACTTCAGATATGTTAATTCTACATAATTTTGATAACTGTAAAATGTTGACAATTTTCAGAAATATTAATTATACATCTCTTGTATGGGTTCTTCATTTTTTTCAACTGTATGAATGCTGCATAATTTTCAAATAAATAAATTCTGCATAATTTCAGAGATATTAATCGTACAAAATTTTTAAATTCGTAGTTCGTCATAATTTTTAGATATATAAGTTATATTCATAAACTATAATCATAATTTTTTATTTAAAATTACTCATTACAAGTAACATAATAATCATAAATTAGTTTACAACTATTTTTATAGAAATTTTCAATTTAAAAGAAGTTTGAAAACAGTTTTGCATGAAAAGAAAGTAACAAAAATGTCATTAGCTTCTCGTCTTATCTCCGCAAATATTTTATTCAGAAATTTAGATTTAAATTTATTTTCTTCCAAATTTATTACAATTTTTGTCTGTAAATCTCGTTTAATTTTTTACTATCATCAAATATTTAGATCAGGCTCAAAATCTTCTATCAAATAAAGCTATTTCTTTAATCAAATTTAGTTTAAATTCAATTAAGATTTCGATAAGTAAGTTCGCTTAAATTTGGTTAGAAGCATTATTATCATTTTTCTTAACAATTTTGTATTTAAATGTAACAAAGCATGTGCTGAGTATTGATTTTCAAAAGTGTTTATCTTTCCTATTGTTACTGAGAAAAGTTTTAAAACTCTTCGATAAACTCAATTTTCTTTGTGTAACTTTTATCCGAAGGACCTCACATATATGAAAACTTTTTTTTTCTTCATTTTTTTATCTTCACTACCTTCATAGATTTTTTCCAATATCGGGCAGGGTAAGTGAATTTTGTCTAGACGTCTTAAAAAGGTAAATATTTGTTCAACCTATTTTCTTATAGCTAGGGCATGAAAAAAGATAATTTTATTAAATATCATCAATTCATAGACTAAAACTTAAATTATTGAGATTAAAATAAAATTATAAAATTATTGCCACGACAATACAAAAATATTAATAAATACAATGCAGAGAAAAGTTGCCTAAATCGTACCAATTTCTCACATTTGAATTTTTATCACTCATAAATTTCTATCATCTACATTTGAAGCACTCTAATACGAAATCACTGGTACCCATCTAATTATTTGTGCTTTTATTACATAGAATGAATTGTTTATTTTCAAGGTTTGTGATACAATTAAGGTAACGCGTACTACCAATTCCCTAAATGGTACTGTACCGAATCAAGCAGTACTGAAGAGATAGTTCTTATAAAAAGAAAAGATTTATTTAATACATCAATAAAACATAGAGAAAGCACAGATCATTTCAAATCATAGATAAAATTTATTATTTGTGTTAAATTCATCACATTAAAAATATTTTTTAAAAAAAATGATCTTTTTTTTAGAAATTTAAATTAACTTAATTTTCTTGAAAACATTCATACAACATCACACCTTGGCTACAGAAATTTTTGAAATTTGTTTAACGACGATATAACGATATTGGATATATAACGATATATTGGATATTATAAACGATATTGGACGATTTTATAATACATTGAACTTGCTGAAATTACTATTGTTCCGATTCTGGCAATTAAAAAAAATTAAACAAACATTTGTAAATTAAGGTATTATAATTTAGATCCATGGATTTTTTCTTAAATTTGATTTCAACATATATCGCACGCTTTTGCCATTTAAACAAACAGCATTTTTTTTCTATATGTAGGTAGTATTATACGTTGTATTATCCGTAGTATACCATACGTAATATTATTTACACTTATTAATAAATAATAAAAAATAAAATTAAGTAAAATATTTGTTATTCTAGAGAAAATGTGTTAAAATATTCTATGTAAATTAATCGTAGAAAACAGAAAATTATCTCAAATATATAGTTGGAACAGCCATTTAAGTCTTGGGCAATCTCTTGGTCTCAATTTTTACTGTTCTTTTTGTGCAATAAATAGCTTGATTCCATTAACGGATTATGACTTAATCTGGAAAGTTAGATGCGTCGGAATCAAATTTAAAAATTCTCTCAGACAAATAGTTGCTAAAAAAAGTCAGATCGAAGCTTTTTTCTTCTTCAAGAGGAATATCCACGAGAGATCATAATTTATTTTGTATCAGTATTGAATATTTTTGAAAGGTCATAAAATCGCATTACTTTTAAAATGAACTGAACCTGCTAACCAGCCAATTTTATGTGTGTGTGTGTGTGTTTCAATTACTTTTATCTTTTACATTTTATTTTAAAAAGCTTGGACTTAGAGTATAAAAACTAAAATTCTAATAAACGAAAAATTATTTATCTATAAATATTTGTAATGCAACCAGCAGTTCACAGTCACAAAGAGGCGTTGCGAATCGCTGTAGAAGCATAGCTCGTTTTTGGTGGATCATTTTCCTCATTGTTGAGTGATTAAAACCATTGACTAAAAATAAAGAGGCTCCCCTGTGATGAAATAACGAAGCATTTTACAAAGTTTATTTTGAATATAGTTAAGGAAGAGTCCTCTATTAGTACTAGAGCAGCCAGATTTTTGAATTATCTGAAATCGTCTTTGCGGTCAATTTGACTCTTATAAGAAATATATTTTTTTCAAGATAAATGATTTTTTAAGGGACGAATATTGTTGAAAATGCAATATGTAAGTTTTTAGAGATTAATTTTTTGCTTATTTTTGTTTTTATTATTGCAATGACAATATTACAATACAATATAACAATACAATATAACATTATAATACAGATCACGAGAGCACAAGTGAAATGAAACTAAACAAACAACATGAATCTAAATAATACACACTTGCAGACAAGATACTTTAAAATGTTAAGTCGTTATGTTAGGTTACATAGGCATTAGTGTAAGCGTATACAGTATATCCACGAGACGTGAAAGTGACATTAAAATATTGATAAATGGTTTTCTAATATTTCTCATGGCTGGTATTTGTTTTATTCTATGTCTTGCGTTGTTACAAAGCACGTTTCTTATATTTCAGAGACTGAATTTTATCAATTAGAGGCAATAAGATGCGCACAGTACTAACTTCTTGTTCTTCAACAAACTCAAGAATGGATTCGCAATGAGTAATTGGGGTTTTGAAGAATTCCTTGAAAACAATTCTAGCATTGAGGACAGCAATGCCATGAACGCTGTGTAGAAATACAGCCATCCCTGCAACTTTCACCTCTTATAGAATTATTTTTCAGTATCTAGTCTAAGCTTACGTCATATTTCGTATTGTAATAAGAGATAATGCTATGCTTCTACTCTGTGCTATCATCTACAACACAAATTTGCATAAATATTACTCAGTATTAAGCTATTCTTTTTCTTTTCCACCGATATTGTAAATATAAAGTTGTCATTTTACAGTGCAAAAAATGAATGCCATAACAAAGAAGTAATACTGAAATCAGGAGAAAATTTTATTTTATTCAAACGTAGTGTCCTAGCAATGTAGTTTTTCTTGCGAAAATAATTGTATTAAGAATTTTATTGGGCAAAAGACCGTAAACCCGGTGTGCCTAGCGTTAAGGGGTGGTTCCATAATTAGAGCACTATACTTTTCCTAGGTAGTAATTCATTTGCCCGTTTTTCAGCTGACACAAATAAAAATAGTGCTAAAAAAAACTTTTTTTTTTAATTTACATCAGTTGAAACCAAAGTTATGTTGCATGAATGTCATACAATGAATTTTCATTATTGCTTACATGACAATAATAGTTTCCTAAAAATACTTTCCTGTATAGGATTATAACAAATATAACAATTTATAATCAGCATGTACATGGTTTCTTTCAGGCGAAATAACGAAAATATTATCCAATCGGAACTCAACTCAGTTGCTACTTCGGTAATCGAATATATGGTATTATATAACTTCACATCAAATGTTGCGTGCGACATTTTTAAAGACGGTGGACCCTAATTTCTGCTCTACAGTTCATTTTCATAATATTTGTAGTTCTGCAGAATCAAGAGCAGGCACGAAACTTCCAAAAAACACTTTTCTAAGAAGGTTGAAGTGATATGTTTTGGCTGTTTCTGTTATTTCCATAATTATTTAATTTACTAATCTATAGAGAGAGATGAAATTTTTCTATAGTATACTTAGAAACAATTTAGGATAAATTAAAAATACATGTGCTGTAAAGCTCACATGTATCCGAAGTAATATAAGAAATGGCAAAAAATGATCAAAATGACCCCAACTGTGAGTCCAGTGTTGACCCTAAGAACAAACTTTTAGTAGATTCAGTAAATTTGATGAGAAAACACAATACAGTTTTAATATGGTGCCACTATATTATTTTTACCTACCCTTATTTATCTATTTGTTATTTATTTCTGCTACTGATGTTTTCTTTAATACTGAATATTTACCTTTTAGCATGAAATATGGGTTAATTAAATTTTTTAAAAAAACTTTTTAAAGGTAATAGGGAGCTTTTAGCTCAGGTACTAATGGACAGATCTATATGAAATGTAACTCTAAGATTTTCATATCCATTTTCGGGGCCAGGTTCGTCCAATTGGAAATCGAAAGGTAAAAATACAAAAGTTTGAAACAATTTCAAGCAAAGACAAAGCGCCATCAAAGGAAAAGGTGACTAAATTGTTTCATCAAGACTTTTGCAAATGCTTATGAATAAAAAAAACTTTTTTTTCTTTTTATTTTCTTCATTTCGTTTTACTTGATATTTATCTTCAACAATTAAGTATTCTCAAAAATTTTTATAAAATATTTATATTCAAGTATTACATATTACTAATACATTAACATCCGATCACATAAGACTATTGCATAAACATACGATTACATAAAACTATTACATAAAACTATTACATAAAATACTTATAACTTATTTAAGATGCATTAACTTCAGAGAATCTTTACACTTTATCAATTTTAAAGCATTCTTGATGTTTCATAGAATCTTAAAACAAGATTACAAATTAGTAAGCTACGCAAGGATTGAAAACCGTTGTCTGGATAGGAAAAGGCGCTTAACCATGAAGCTAAGCGACATTACCTTCTCCCCTGAAAGCTGTACGTGCTTTCAGGGTCTTTAACGTGCTTAAACAGCATGAGTGTTTTAATGAGTCTTTCTGAACAGAAACTATTTGTTCAAATACGTATTTAAACAATTCGTTAATTTCATCTGATCATCAATTTTTACTGCATAAACTAATAAGTAAATAGCATAATTTGAGAATAGTTTCATTGTTTATTTTCCTTACAGTACTGTTTCTTTCCCATTAAATTTAATGAATTTTAATTAAAATATTACCAAAGGACGAAAAACGAATAAATTTTGAATTTTGGTTCTGCAGATACGGATGATGTTTTCAAACTTTTCATTATTCAAACTTATAAATACTAATTCGCAAAGCATTTTACACAGAATTTCATTGATATACACCGTTCAACTTTTAGATTAAAAAATGATGGGAAAAATGTAGATAAAAGAACAGGTTGTAAAATCTTTACTTAAAATTAAAATGATGCCAAATACTTGAAAAAATGATGAAAAAGTAGCTTAATGATCTGCCAACAGCCGGGTAGGTAAGTACTTTATTTACGCCATACTAGGGCTGTACAAGGGACTATTGGCGACAGTCTGGGAAACATCCCTGAGGATGATCCGAATACATGCCATCACAATTTTGATCCTCTGCAGAGGGGATGGCTCCCCTGCTTTGGTAGCCTGAAGACCTGCTCGCGAAGTTGAGGTAGAACAGTTTAACGGGGACCGATACCTCTCACCTTCGGTCCCAACACAAGCTGGTCAAAGCGGTTACCCACCCGCTTACTGAAGACAGCCAGCTACACTTGACTTCGGTGTTCTACTAGGAGCCGTGTCCTTACGATCAGTATACTACGGGACACCAACAGTCGGGAGAATTAATTATTTATTTGCACCTATCACAACTAAGAATATATACAATTTAAATACATACATGTCAAGACAGTGTTTTTAAAGTAAATTACTCTTACCAACGAGAAATATGGTAGACTTCCTGTAATACAAAATGATATTTTTAATTCCCTTTTTGAAAATGATGCGATGATTCGCTTCTGAAGCAGGGCTCCATTGTTCGAATCCTGGTGTTGACTAACTGTTTATTCACTCTTATTTTATTTTTCAGATCATTCCGCCCATAAATTTTCAGATTAAGTGCATTAATTTGCACACTGCAAATAATTCCAAATCAAACTTCAGCATAAAGTACCGACGTTTTGGGTGCATCATCTTTAAAATCCATTTTATCATGAAAACCATTTTTTCCTTAAAATATTCCACGGTATGTTTTACATCAATATTTTAAAGTGATTCAGTGATTTCGCAGTATTTATTACGGTATATCAGATTTTTGTACCGTAACGAGCTCTAATAAAAATGCATTTTACGGTAAAAGGTACAGGCACCCTGAGTAGTTTAAAGATTTAAAATAAAGGAACTGATAGACTACACAAGAAGTTTATAAAAAATTTACTTTGAAGTTTACAATGAATGTTAATCATTTCTTTTTTCTGATGATTCGTAATCATTTTCTATTAGATAAAATCTAAAAAATAATATATCTACATTTATGTGTGAACCCAAATGAACGGGAAAGACGTGAAAATATTAACCTTTGAAAACTTAAAGTAATATACCAAACAAGGAAATCTCATATAAATTTATTGTGCAGTAATTTAGATCCTAAATTCCTCGCAGAACTTTCCAAATAAGAGCTCACTCAAACGAAAATTTAAAAAAAATTTCTGAACAGTTAATGACTTTGAGAACCTATTATAAATTCCTTTTTCTCCCTGTAGTTTACTTACTTCAACGTTATGCTTCAAAAAAAAATCTTCATTTTTTAAATATATGGAATGGCATCCCCTTGGCTGCTAGTATATAGTCATCTGCATTGTATTTTTTTTTTAATTTAGTTGTATGCTTTTGTTTTTATATCTCTTTGTCTAAATATTCAATACAAATAGTTAACATGATGGACCGGAGAATCCCAACATGTATTTACATATTATATAAATATTTATGTTTTCAGCTCATTTTCTTTGTCTCACCAGGATGGTGGTGCCGTTAGCGTGCCTGGCTGCGAAGTCAATGGCTGCTGGTTCGAATCCCACTCAGGGCATGGATATTTGCCTCATTGTGTTGTCCGCTGTTGTGTGTGATGTGTGAATGTAGACTAGTCTATGAACGAGTAATTGTGGCAGTGTGGCGCGGGTAATGTTGCGTTCCTCCGTGGATTTGATTACAAGGGGCACACTAGGTGATGCAAAATCAGCAACACTTCCGGCACCTTCTACAGCGAAGAATGATAAGCCATTAAAAAATATTAATTTCATTTTCTTTTAAATAAATCAATAAAAAATATTTGAAAAAGCAAAAAGTGTAAAAAAAAAATCATGTTTTTTTTTTTTTTTTTTTTTTTTTTTTTTTTTTTTTTTTTTTGCAAAATACATTCATTTGGTTTATATCAATTAAAAGGGACATGAAAAAGAATAAATTAATTTTCATAATATTTAACAACAACCTTCAAGTTATTACTGTTTTATCGGTACCAAGAAAGTAACTTTTTAAATGAGCTATATACATTGACAAAAATTCCGGATAAAAACAATACGGTACCCCAGGTATAGTAAAATGTAACGGTACTTTTTACCGTAAAATCCATTTCTGTCGGAACATGAACATATTATGGAACAAAAAATGTGATTCACCGTAATTTTACAAATAATATTTGACTTACAACCATTGAATCACTCGATTTCAATTAGTGAAATTTACTTTACAATATTTCACGGAAAAAAATGGGTTTCATTGTAAAATGGATTTTACGGATAACGCACCCTAAGTACTGGTACTTTATGTCGTAATTTCTCATAGTGCAGAAATGTGTATTAAATGTAGTTATTTTAAATACATTGTAGGGATGTGTTTTAAATTTTGATATGTTTTAAGTAGAGTTTTTTAAAATCACTGTATTAATCACGAATCCTTTGTCATTTTCATTGGTGTTCAATCATATCTCTTTCTTTCAAGCAAAGCGTGCATGTTCCTACTTAATTGTAATTAAAGTAATAATATTGGTAAAGTATAGAAACTTATTAGTGTTATTATAAGTTGTAAACAAAAGAAATTTTCTATAAGTTATATTTTTTTAAGTTTTGTTCCCTTGCTTATGATAGATATAGTGTAATACAAAAAATGAAACCTGCTCAATTTAAAGATTTAAACTCAAAACATTTATAACAAAGGGATTACTACATTTTTAAAAAAAAAATTTGAAAAATGTAATTTATTTTGGAATTAAAGCATCAACCATTCAAAAGGCAAATGGAATTTTCAAATCATGAGCAAAACTCGACGACTTTTCAATTTGTGCAAAAACTATCAAATCTTCTTAACTAAAAGGAATATTGAAATTGAAAGAGTTGTAACTTTAATAAGAATACTCGCAGTATTTTTATTTAAGCTATCTGTACATTATATGCAGACATCTAAGACCTCTAATATAAAATAGAAATTTCGAATTAAAAACTAATTCCGAGCAGCACATAGGATGCTTTTCATATTTCAAAAAGGTATTTTCTCTTCGTACTCATCCTTTTAGAAAATGTAGAAAAATTTATAATTCATTGTGAAATCAATATTTAAAGCTTATCCAATTTCAGATTTTTCTCATATTTTTCTTCTCTTTCAAAACATTCTTAACTAGTTTACTGTTATTACTTTCTTCGCACTTAAGACTTAAACTTTGAATGTAAAGACATATTCTAAACATGCATCGAAAAATTTTCAGAGAAGTTCAGAAGAATAAAAATATTTCAAAGTTTGTATTACATTTCTATATTTTGAAAAGAAGATTTTAAATTTATAAATTTAAAATATAGAGAATTTATAAATTTAAAATGTCGCATGATTATCTTAAAAAGCAGATTTATATCTTTTTTGCCTTTTAGGATAAATTCAAAACTGTAAAGATAATAATTTGTATCTCATAAAATTCGAGATTTTTTAAATTAAATAGTAGGAAATAACACAGTTTGAATAATATGGTGAAGTTTGCACGTACGCTTCCGATTTTCTTGCAGATTATAACAATCTTTATCATATTTTTTTTTATTTCCTGCTTTAAATAATCATCAATTTGTCAAACAACTGAAAGATCTCATAAATCATTAAAAATTCATAAAACAACCACATAGTTATTAAAAATTGATAAAGATATCTATCAATTGTAGAATCATAAGCATGAAAATAATTTCGGAATCAATCATGAGATTATCAGCTAATAAAAATCATAAGCAAGTTAAAACAAAAAGTATTATTGTTTGTTAAATTTTTTTTTTCATTTTATATAACAGAAAGAAAAAAAATTTGTTTAATATATGCTTCCAAAATATGACTTTTCCGAATAGGTAGGTGGAAATAGTAATAAAAAAATGTGAATGCTAACGAAAACAACATAATTACATTTTATTGCAATAAAAATATCAAGTATAGAAAAGAATAATTTATTTATATTTGTAAAAGTAGTTTTTCTTAAACAAGAATTAGGAATCAATGAGACAGTTAGAAAACTATCACAATTAAAGCTTATACCTGAGTTAAAATAAATTTAAACATATGCGTGAGTTAGAATTGAATTTATTAAAATCTGACTTTATTGAATATATAATTTTGTGAAATGAATCTCTTGCCCATGTTGTCATTGTCAAAATGTAAAATAAATAAATACTCACTAACAAATCACATCTTTTTCTTCTTTGTTGGTGCCTGTTTGGCAACGTTCGTAAAATGTGTTCGCAAAAAACAACGTAAGGAACTTTTGCTATTAGCATGGGTATGTATTATGCTCCAGTACAAAACAATTTGTAATATTTATACTGTATGAGCATTAAATATTTTTTCTTGACTCTCTAATCAATTTAAAAGTTAATGCATTAATTATTTTTTGATAATGTTTAATTTTTTTAAAAAAAAAATACTATTTAATTAAATGTGGATTAAATTTCTGCCAATAACTTTTGCTTAAAATTAAATTGCAGTTGGTGAATCAATTTTATATCATTTGTTTATCATAAGATATAAGAACAAACTTTTACTGAGAAAATTTTGTAAGCTTAAGTTGTTTCTTGCCTAAATATAAAATTAAAAACTATTGTAAACTTTACATTTATGATCGCAGCATTTTTATAAAAATAAGAACGAATATTTCTGATTTATTCGACAAATAAAACAGTATAAGATTGGTTCGGATATAAATTAAAAAAATTTTGATTCTTTATAGTTTTAGATACTTCATTACTGAAGTCGTTTTCTAGTTTAAGATGCTAAGTTTCCTACTCTGAAGTTAAAGCTTTAGTCAAATATTAAAAAATCAGAACAAATTACAAATACGCGGGTCAGACAACTGATTTTTTGTATTAAAAATTTTACGCACTGCTCATATTAAAACATAATACATGAAAATTTTAAAATGTTAATAATTTTAAATGTTACATTCAATTAATCTTTTTAACATTTAATTCTATTATTTAAAAGTTATATAAAATGAAATCTTTAAATATAATATTAGAGCAACAGAAATTTACATCATACAGAAGCATAAGTCATGTGCTATCATTTTCACCAAATATTCGTTTACTTTATTTTAAAATATATATGGTAATACATTTCGGAATATCAGAACTTCTCAAGCATAAACAATTAATCTGATTTTATCTAAGATACTATTACATTTCAATGTATGCCAAACAAAATTTATTACGAATCAAATTCTATTCAAGTTACTAGTCATATCTCTTCGACTTTTTATAGTATGATCTTAATTCGGAGAATTTGAAACATCGTAGCGAGGTTCAAACTTAACTAATGCATATTGTATTCTTCTATTTTGAAAGAAATTGAAATAATATTCATACTTATCAAGAAGAAACCAGGATTCTTCATTTCTTTAAAAGACAATCGTAATTTGATTATAACAATGCAACTGAACTTATTGAAATCTGACTCTGAGTGAAGATCTATGCTGTTTTTAAATAAAACTGAACAATAAATTACCTAAATTTGATTTCAAGTTTAATTTTCGCAAGATTCATTCTTTGTATTCATGTTAAATTTAGGAAAGCATTCCTCAACAAATGCTTTGTCTCATTTCGGTATTTATTGTTTTCTTAAAAATTATAGAGAAATATTAAAATCTATTTTTAAATTAACTATCTTATTTTGGCTTATCTTCTAAATATATCTTCAATAAATCATTGAAATAAATTTGAATTTTTTTTTAAACAATGGGATTTGTTTTATGTTCTATCATCGTGTGTTTATTAAACTCACAAATAAATAGCTTTGAACTTTCACTACTTAATAGACTGTATTTGTAAGCTCTTTAGCCAGAATTTTTTTTTGTAAATATAATATAGTATTTGCATATCTGCTTTGAATTTTCATCAATTACTCAAGATTGTTATACCAGGTTTAACCTATCATTTTCTAAATAAGACGCAAAAGGTTCATATAAACATTTTTCAAAAAATCGAAAGTGTTTGCGAGCTAATTTTTTGATACTTAAAAATTTACTGCTACACTATCGTATTTGAGATCATAAAATGTACGAAAATTAAGAACAATTCATTGCTTTCGATAATTTTAACAGCATTGAAAAAAATGTTAGAAAGTTGAAGGTTTTTGTTTGCTTGTTTATTTTTTTAAATATAACCTTTAAAATTGTTTAAGTTATTTGTATGCTCAAAAGCCTACATATTGGTAGGTATTTTGCAAATATGTTACGTTTATTAATCTAGGAATAGAAATGCTGACTTACCCTAACTATAATTGAACCAAATTTCCAGAAAAAATATCTTTATATCTTTTTAAATTTTTAAATTATTTTATATCTTTAAATCTCGCTTTATTTTATAATATTCAAATGTTATTTTAACAATTAACTAAAGCTGAGTTATTGCTGTCTAGCGGAAATACATATTAAACACCATAAAATAAATTATAAATATACCTAAATTAATAAATATATCGAATAAATTATAAATAAACTATAAGAAAAAAATCAATTAAAATAAAATTGTATAAAAAATTTTAAATACGGAAATTGTAAATGTACCTGAATAAAAATTATAAATATGCCCAGTTCATACAAAACCTGATTCATATAAAAGTATTTTTTGCGATATACTAAAAAAGGACTTACGTATACGTATTCTGCTACATTCTTACTTTATTTGCACTTTTGCAAAATCCAAGACACTATCAAAGAAATATACGGATACCACGTTTATAAAAAAACGAGCTTTGATATGGCTTTTTTTTGTCAGATCTGACAAAATTTAATATCTTTCAAATCCCTTAAAGTAAAAATGCCAGCATGTAGATATTTTTTGTAATGCAAGACCGTTGACCCAGTTTTCATCCATTTTAGTAAAATCTGAAAAGTAAACTTCGGCATTGAAAATGTTATCAAACTTTCATGCTACCACAATAAAATATCCCACCAAAACTGTCTAAAAATTCCAACAATTTCTAACAGAATTGGATGCATGTCTAGGGAAATATAAATCTTTTTTTTTCATTGCTAAAAAAGCGAAAGATTCCTTTAGTTTTATTTTTTTTTGTTAACTATTTAATGCTATTTTTTTTCTTCGGTTCCTCTTTTAAGCATTTAAAAATTGAATTAAGTTTTAAAAAAATAAAATAGTTTCCATTCGGGCTTCGTTGAGTAGAATTATTTTTTAAATATATATCCAATGATTTAAAACTCGTCTCTTATTTTCAATATTAGAATTTAAAAAAAAAAAGAAAATCTGAATAGGTTATAACAAAATACATTTAAGCTTATATATACTCTTAATTAACCGGTATCCCCGCAAATCTCAATATTTGGGACGACAAAAAAAAAGAAAAGAGAAGAAAAAATTCTTCTGAATAAGTCCGAAATTCAGCCGTTGAAACGTACAGGAGAACCGTATTATTCTTTACCAGTCCTTCTTATTGTATTGGACTCGTACAATAGGATTAAAGCGCACCTGCAGAAATAATGTTGACTGCCTAGTAAAATTCGTCAAAAAGTAAATGAAAAATGAAAACTAACTTCGGTCAATTAAGTATGACTAATAGCAACTACCCCCTCTCCTCTATATGTAATGCCACCTTACAACAGCCCAATGTTGGCCACGAGGGCCATGGAGGTTGCGGCTCCACGATTTCGTGATCAACGATATGATGGGAGGTCAATACAGCGGACTGTCCACCCTTATTTCGTTTCAACTTTTTTTTTTGTTGTTCCTTACACTATTGTGTTGATATATTTTAAATTGGCCATATGAATACAATATAAGAAAGCACTCTTTTTTGAGGTTATAATCGTATAAGTAGATGGCGAAATTAAATATATTCTTTATTTGGTTTTCCGGTTTTTTAATTTCCTTTTTTTCCTTTTTAAACACTTTAAAAAAATATTTCATTTTAATATTTTTTCTTTCCTTCTCTTTAAAAAAAAACTTTATTTTTTTCCATGTTTTCTTTATATTTTTAACTTAATTTTATCAGTTCTATGTACTTGCAATTTATACGCAATAAATGAAACTTATTATTTCTCTATTTTCTTCGCTAATCTCCCTTTTCTTTAATCATTTTTGTATTACATACACACACGTACATATATATATATATATATATATCAGAGTTTCCAACTGCTCCGGATTCACCAAAATAATTAAAGAAACGGTAAATACCTACCAAATAAATTTTGTAAACATTTG
>NC_092204.1:24870514-24884238 GCF_043381705.1 Parasteatoda tepidariorum
GTCTCATAAGCGATGGATTGTTATCGATTAATCAGCAGCTAATAACATCTTCATCTTAGAGGTAATACAGATTAAATATTTATTTGATAGCAAAGGGAGACCAGTTGATGCAATAAGTCATCCTTACATTATAAATGATAGCACATCTTAAAGGTTAACGCGATCTAAAATTCATGGGTGATGTTCTTAAATGTTAATATATCGTCCCGTTTTATATTTTATTTCTAAATCTCTAGGGAAATACAATTCTGCAAGAGGATAAAAAAAATTTAGTGATGCTAAATTTTTAAAAAATAAATCCATAGAGAAAAAATATTTTCGCTGTTTGTTGATTGTTTATCTGATTATCTCTTTCAGAAGACATGGTAATCTTCTTTCTATTATTATAAAGGCAGGTTTCAGTATATATATATATATGTTACCGGCAAAGTTTGAAATCCGGCATTATATATAATGTCTTTGCCAAGGCTACCGAATGCTATGAAACTTGTCATACTAATGGCTCAAAGCACGAGGAAGGTCACTGTCGACATTAGAACATTCTACGACGAACCGTTCGAATGAGATGAGCGAAAAACAAAATGGAATTTTCTGATGGATTAAAGGTTCGCCATTGTTTTAAATTTAACGAATTAATTTTCACATATTTCAAAGATAACGCCAGTAAAAATTGCCAGCTTATAGCTCAATTTGAACAAAAATTCGCTTATTGCACTCATTTAAGTATTTAATTATTTTATATTCGCTGTCAGATCAATTCAATGAACATTGCGTGGTAGCACGCGTGGTTTGCGTCATCGAATTTATATTTTGTATGATGTACGTACTTTTATTTTATTTGTATTAATTCTTTTTAACGGGCTCCTGAAACATTACTTATTTAAAACGCACGGTAATTCAATAGAAAAAAAAATATTTATGTATTAGAAAAGAAAAATTAATGGGACAGTGGTACTAATTCATTTCGGAGAAAAAAAAATCGACGCCAATGAGGCTTTATTACTTAAAATGATGCTTAATAAAGGTACGCATATTGAAATAAAAGAAATAAGCAATATACTAGAAAGCAAAAGAAATGAAGTGAAGGTTTATTTGTCTAGAACCACATCATAGTGCATCATAGAATACTATTTTACGTTTCAATTTGCATCTAAAAATTTCCGTTTTAAGTTATAGTCTTAGTATACAGTTTTAGACTAGTTTTCATTAAGTATTAATAAGATAAAAGATGCTGGAGCTTTCATCCACTTTCAAACTGCTTAAACAATGTTGCTTACATTCATCCACCGAGAAATACAAAATTTACAGATTTGCTATACACTGTTAGAAATTTCTCGAAAAAAATAGTTAAATAACAATTATTTAATCTTATGTTACCATATTCAAGCAAAACAGTCAAATAATGATAAACAAGATGGTAATAAAACTGTTAACTGTGAGAAAAATTGTTTATTAACTGTCTTGACCCAATACCGTTAAACAACCAGAATTTTATCGCACCAACTAAGCCAACCTAATGAGGCCCCTTAGTTTCTTAACTGCGTATATATTATAGCCAAGAGGGCTAATCTGTTGACAGCGTTGACACCGCATTCCTTTCAACAAAGGAAGAATTTCCAGTGTCCTGCACTCCTTAATTTGTGTTCTACAATCTCCAATGCCTATTATCTAATGAAATGTCTATCAAAAAAGAAAAGCCAGTTAAATTTCTTTTTGCGGTTTTGAAACCGTACCAGTTCAAAAAGTTTTAAAAACCGCATAGTTTTGTATTCATGGTTTTATAACCATACTAGTTCGAAATGGTTTCAAAACAGTAAAATGTTCTTTACCGAAAATTTTACGGTTAATTGGATGGGCAGACTGCTGCCTGTTATTTTGCCAAAACTTTAGAATGAAAATTCAAACAGTATATAACCATACTTGTTCGTATATACGTGTTATATACTCGTGCGTATATAACAGTATATAACCATACTTGTCGTTCATACTTGGTTTTATAACCATACTAGTTCGAAATGGTTTCAAAACAGTAAAATGTTCTTTACCGTAAATTTTACGGTTTATTGGATGGACAGACTGCTGCCGGTTATTTCACCATAATTTTAGAATGAAAATTCTAATAGTATATGACCATACTTGTTCGTATATACTTGTTATAAACTCGTACGTATATTACAGTATATAACCATACTTGTTCATACTTGGGTTTATAACCATACTAGTTCGAAATGGTTTCAAAACCGTAAACTTTACGGTTAATTGGATGGACAGACTGCTGTCGGTTATTTTACCATAATTTTGGAATGAAATTTCTAACAGTATATAGTTAAAAATACTGAAAATATATACATGTTGGGGAGTAGGGGGAGCAGCCGAAAATGTCAACCGTAATCTATCTAAAGGTATATTCAGATCGAATCTAGTTAATATGTTTTATGTACCTGTCAATGGGAATTTAATAGTTGTAGTGATATCTATGCTACAATACTCCCCACCAGAAGTTTATCTGTGATAGAATTCGATGAATGGATACTACTAACTGATTTATTGCAAGGTTTCTTAGTCACAAACTGTAATATTTAGGTACACTAGGTAAAATATCAATTTATGTAATTGTTATTTTATTATATTGAACCACGACAGTCAAATCACCATAAAAAATGTTCTATTCAAACTATTAAGGGTGAGAAAAAGTTTTACTTGTTGCTTTTTACCTAATACAGTTAAACAATCAGCGCTCTATTCCCGTCAATTAGTCCTTCCTTATTAAGCCCTTTTGTTCCACGTAACTGGGTACATAATGCAGCTGAAAGGACTAATCGGTCAATCTTGTGATCGGTTAAACAGGAGCTCAAATCCCTGCGTTGATGCCCCAATTTTTACAAATTCCTTCAATGCATGAAAAATTTCTAGTGTCCTGCTATCTTCAATCGGTAACTATTGGAAAACGAAACTATCATTTACGCGTAAATAGCGAAACACCCACTAAGTTCCAATGCCCGTTTATGTTTTATTTATATGGTTTAGAAACTATGCTAGTTTTAATTGGCTATAAAACCTTAGAGTTTTGTTTTCAAGGACTTGTTCCTAATCATAAACTTTATGGTTAATCGGATGGGCAGACTCTTGTTGGTTATTTTACCGGAATTTCGGAAAGAAAATTCTAACATTGCACATCAGTATAATCAAATTTAATTTTTTTAATACAATTGATCAATTTTAAATTAAGGTATTGATTTATTTTGTTACGATACACGTGTTTAGAAAATTCCTAACATAATTGTAGTATATATCTACCACTTTACAAAGCTATTGTTAGAGCAGTACTATTATATGGCGCAGAAACCTGGAAACAGACTAAGATCGAAATACAAAAATTCGAAACCATTCAAAACAAATGTTTAAAATTTATTTAAAAAATTTTCTGGCCTTACAAAGTATCAAATCAAAATCTATTAAAGAAAGCTAAAATAAAAACAATCGAAGATGAAATTAAAAAAAGGAAGATGGAGCTGGCTCAGACATATCCTTAGAATGCCCAAAGAAAAAATTTCATCTGTTGCGCTTACATAGGCCCCTGATGGTAAAAGAACAAGAAGAAGAAGACTCAGACTCAGACTTAAGAAGACTCAGACTTACCATCCAGCGCATGTTTTTGGGCGAATTAAAATAATGTAGAATATCTGGCTGGGAGGAAGCAAGATCTATTGCTAAAGACAGGAGGCGTTGGGGGGATATGCTAGAGGCCTTAAGTGCCCAAGGCACGTAGAGGATAAGTAAGTAATATCTACCACTACTAAAGTACAATTCCAATTCTTTAGTATATAAGACTTGTTAACTCGATTCTATGTTGGGATATTTTTTCACAGATGAAAGTTGACATTGTCTATAACTACTATCCCCACATTGGTGACCTTCAGGCGTGATGTGAACATCCCTACCTTGACAGAAACTCCTACCTCTATATGAGCACGCCTATCTTGACAGTAACGCCCACTTCGATTTGAACACACCTGCTTGGATGGATGGTAGACATTAAAACATTTGACTTGCTACTTGGGACTGCGACATTATCCACCTCCTCGCGCTGTTGCTACTCAGTCTCGATCAAACACAACTTCGGCCTCCATACACTCAACTGCTAATGGCAACACCACGACAGTGAATTTAATACAACTCACACGATCAGCAAAAATTACGGTGATCTTAATACAACTCTCCCGGCTTCTCCCAAAACAGCAATTAATCAACTAGTGGTATTCATTAATCAAATTTTATCACTTACATAATTCTTGTGGGGGAGTACTGTAGTATATCTACCACTACAAAACTACAATTCCAATTATCTAGTATGTAAGACTTGTTAACTCGATTCTATATTGGGGTACCTTAACATAGATGACGATTGACATCGTCGATAACAATTCTCCCACAATAATGTTGAAAGAATAATTTTACCTTTTGTTAAAGTGTATTCTTTGAGAAAAAATGATTTATATGAAAATAAATAAAACAAGGACTGAGAAGCGATGCCGGATGCTGTTGAATAGTGCGAACAAAGAACGGAGCCCCCCTAGTAATTAAAATATTTGTAAATCCTTCTAAGAACGTATTCCTTTTTTTCAATTTAATTGCTTGTTATTTATTGTAGAAAGAAAAGAAAAAATTACGCTTTGAAAGTTAAATCCCAAAGAAGCCTTTTCTTTATTTATCAAACAACTCAAGACTCGAATGAAACGAAGATAATTAAGGCTAATAATTGAAAAGGTGTGATAAAATTTAAATATTTAGCACCATTCAATTAAGCGTTAATTGCGTGTCCTCAGCTATAATTAATGCTTCTCGTGATTTAGTTACTTCGAAAAGAAGTGATTTTCAGAGTATTTATCTGCTAAATATTCCCATCAATATATTTAATTGCGTGGTAGAGTGGGTTTAATGACAAAATACCTCTTTATTTAGACTGACTGCGCCAATTAAGTGAAGTCATTTATTCGAACAAATTGCCTTATTTGTGTGAAATAGAGGAAGGAAAAGTGGGAGAATTTATTTAACAGGCACTAACTACCTCTAAATATATAGAAAATCTTAAAAATATTAAATTTTTAAAACATCGTAAATGTTGCTAATAAATGGGAAAATGAATCATATTATTATTAAAACAATCGCATGTAATGCGTCTTTAAATATCTGGTCAGATTTTATGCTTATACAATTAAAATAAATTTGAACTTTGAATTGGATATATTTCTTACAGTTTTTTCTAAGAACTAAGGTAGAAGTACAACTTCCAGTCAATTAACCATCTTGTTGTTTAGTTTAAAAACAAAAATTATTTATACAAAATTAATGACAGATATTAAACCTTTTTACCAAACATTTACCATTAAATATCCATTTTGATTATCGTTTTTAACCTTAAAAGTAGCCTACCTAACAAACGTTTTACTTCCGCACTAGAGTAAGTAAAGTTATTTTTAAGGTGCAATTTATATGAATAACTATAAATTTAAAGTGCGTTCACTGAAATATTTTTTAAATAAAAATAGTTCGTAAAACAACCATGCACGCAGCACATAGAAAATATTGAAACAAATTTAAATTATTTAATATAATTGGCAGGTATATGCAAATTATTTTATAAAAGCACAATTTTCATTGTAAAACAACTTTAAATGTACATGTCAATTCTAATAATGGACTAATGTTTCTGTGTGTATTTAGCAATGTATTAGACGAAAACATACTTACATCTACATATGTAAGCAATGCACATTAGTAACAATCCACATAGTGCACATTAGTAAGCAATCAAACAATGCCATGTTATGGTTTTATGAACATACATCAAAATTTGGAGATGAAAATAAATCAATAATGATTTAAAATCATATGAGATTTGTGCATTCCTAATTATAAGTGTTAAGATATAAATACACACTTTATAGTGTATATGAATGTATGCTCATTTTCGACGGTGAATTGCAATAAAATAATTGCTTTCTCAAACTTTTCTATGTTTTTCTACATCTAATACAGAGAGGCATTTCACCACAGTTTTGCGATATCGACACATATAAAGAATAATTTTTATCTTGGGATAATTATTCTTTATTCAGAAATATCGCATTAATTTATACCAATAGATGTGTCTTGATAACGACTATTGGTTTTCCCATTTTCAGTTTCTCTTTATATTAGTTTTGATTTTATTATTTGTGTTTATATATATATATATATATATGCTACAGAACAACTCGCAGGAGGAAAATAAAGTTGCAGAAAGAGCATGTAATTAGCATCAATAAAGTTTAATTAGTGGTTGAAACTTGAAGGTGTAAAAAATAATCATTTCTCATTTCCCACTCTTTCCTTACACATTCAAACCCGTCTAGTTGTTTATTAAATCTACCTTCCTGTACTGTAATTTTGCAAATTTTGAAACTATTTTTGTTTTCTCCTTTAAATTATAAATTTGCTACCCTATGTGTGTGCATTTTTGTTTTCATTTTCACTCTCATTATGGAGCATATATTTAAAGGCAATTACAATGAATAATTGAAATCTGGTTTTACAAAAATATTTCTTGAGCTTAACATTGATTAAAATCTATGTAAATGCTTGTGCTTCTCTAAAATGAAGTGAGAGATATTGAAAACAATAACGGGAAGGGCACCAAACTGTCTTGCTGTCATAATTACATCAAAAACATTCTCAAAAGAATAACTTGATATCAAAGAAAAGTCCTGACATTGCACCGCCCATCAATACATCTTGTATTTAATACTACTGATATTTGCATATTGCTATCCCATGAATTTTGTTACCTCAGCATATATTCAAAGTAGAGTTTAAACGTTATAAGTAATTTCACTAGGCAAGACTAACCAAAATATATTAAAAATTAACATTCAAAATTTTTATTCAAAGCAGATTTATTGCTGCTTCAGGAGTGGGAATGGTTTCAAAATTAAATAAAATAGAATAAATTAGTAAATATGTCAGCGAACCTCGCACAATGCATTATTAAATTAAAACTCGTTATTTTCGTTTTTCTTTCTCACCTACTTCAATTTCGTGTCACGAAAAAAATTCCCCAAAAAATAAATACATTTATTTTTTACATGAGAATCCGTTGTCTCAATTCTATTGATATTTCATCTTTCCTTTGAGAGTAAAAACATAAAACACACTACAAAAATAGTTTTCAATTTCTTTCAGCTAAGTGAAACAAATAGCTTTTTCTTGAAAAAAAAATAATAAAGGCAAGTTCCTGTAAGATAAGAGGGAAACTAGGAAACAGAAAATATATTATTGTTTAAAAATTTATTGTATGACAGGAAAACTTACTTTCTCCCTTTTTTCCTGTAAACAAGGCGAAAAGAAGTAAATCATATCGAGAATACAATATATACCATACAAACTTTCATGATTCTATCAGCACTGTAACAAAAATGATGTGCAAAGGTTAGAATTTTAAGGATTTGTTAACTAGGTCGTCTAATTTAGAGGGAAACTTTTCAATCAGTTTTCTATTGAATAATTTGGTTAAATTAAATTCGCAAACTTTAATTTAAAGCTTTTAATTTAAGACAAACGTTATCGGTGTTGAAAAACAAGATTTTACAAATTCGCCATTAAGTTTGATACGATGCAAACTTGCACTCAAAATTTCGACTACTCGCAAACAATCTAAGGAACTTAAATTTCCTTTAAAGCTTGCTGGCTGGGTTTAACACATTTCCAGATCAAAAGCTTTACCAAAAGTTTTCAATCTTCAATCGAAATTTTGGTAAATTT
Organism: Parasteatoda tepidariorum; assembly: GCF_043381705.1. Taxonomy (NCBI): domain Eukaryota; kingdom Metazoa; phylum Arthropoda; class Arachnida; order Araneae; family Theridiidae; genus Parasteatoda; species Parasteatoda tepidariorum. The sequence continues at coordinate 24,878,315 of NC_092204.1, forward strand.
CCAAATATCTTGAGCTTTTAAATATTAGTTAAACCTATGCTTTTATGACAAGTTAGAATCATTTCGTAACAGCTATAAACAGATTTAATCATTATATTATCACTTAGTGAAATTTCCATCTTTTTCCAACTAGCTAGTGGGGTCAAATTTTAACTGGAGCTCTTAACTATATATCAATATAAGTGGCAATCGTTTATTAATCGCATAATTAATGTAATAATCATTGTTGCGAGCAAAAGTTATGTCCCTCTGATAGCAAAAAATTAATTAACAGACACAAAACTAAAGCAAAACTAAACTATCGGAAAATGGTAATGGGATAACTACAAGTGACGTAGTTTGGGTACCTTGAAACTGAATGGTTGTTAAAACTTGGATTTGTTTACGTTAGCAACGGTTCTTTCCATTCTGCTTCGAGTAAAATGAGCTTGTCAAGTATCAGTTCTCTTGAGTGACACATTCTATATTCTTACACAAAGATTCTTTTACAAAGGTTTCGGTTTTTTCACAATATGTTTTTTACTTTACACAAAGACAGGCATGAAGCTATTTAGAACATAAATATTTTACTTACAAGAACTAATTATACATCAAAGCTACCAGGTATACATAAGAAAAATATATCCCAGTTACAATAAAATACATAAAACAATAATAAATCTAATTCAGGTAAAAGACGTAGACGAGAAAAACATTATATTTCAAGGAATTTGACGTGTGACACAGCGCTATATTTAATTAACTTCAAGTTAATTAACATTTAAACTTATGTGGAGTAACTTAGCTAGAATTTAACACACCATTTTGCTGTTAAGTGAACAGTTGGCGGGGACGTCAGAGGTCACATGCATGGTTATGAGTTATTTTCTTCTTGATATCCAAGTACCCAATTAGCTACATTTTACACGGAACAAAAAAGGATAATTAAATTTCATAAAATTTTTTTCAATTTAAGACCTCTAAACCAAAACATCGGGTGCACCATTGCATCTGCGTAATTAACTTTGATTACAATTGGATGTCCCGTCACCCTCGTCGTCCAACAGTGATGCGCTTTGCATTTTTAGTTTTTCAACTGACAAAAATCACCAGAAGTCACATAAATGGTTATGGGTTATTTTATTCTTGAAATCCAAGTACCCAATTAGCTACATTTTACACGGAACAAAAAAAGATAATTAAATTTCTTACAAATTAGTTTAATTTGAGACCTCTAAACCAAGTCCTCTAAACCAAAACATCGGGTGCATCATTGCATCTGCGTAATTAACTATGATTACAATTGGATGTCCCGTCACCCTCGTCGTCCAACAGTGATGCGCTTTGCATTTTTAATTTTTCAACTGACAAAAATTATTCTTTTGCCACTTCAATTCGATAGAAAAATTTAGTTGTTTATAAAATTTGAATTTTAACTATTAAATAGAAGACAATTAAGAAAATTGTGAAGAAAAAGTTTTACTATAATTCTTGAAAAAATTAAGTGTTACGTTTCTGAACTCTTGTTTCTTATGGAAAAATTCAACCATGTTAGTCACTCGTAAGTACAAGCTGTGAAAGCATTACAGATGTGTGAATCTTTTCTTACGTCATACGCACGTGTTTAAGCAACAAAGTAACAGAGCTAATGACGTAAGAAGATTGTGACGTCATGTCGTAATCTAAGAAATTCTATTATTACTTTTTCGTTAGCATCATTCGTTACTTGTAAACGAATAGGTATTTCTTTATCACATGCCCACTGCTATCTTTTCCTAAATTTTTCACTTCTCTCCAACTGACTGAAATTTAAATATTCAATTCAGACATATTTTTTGAATATTTCTGTTTCATTTACATATTAGTTTTATGAAAGCTGCATTTGAAATTTTTTCCAAATCATATACGTGTGTATAAACAACACAAAAATCTTTGATTTTATTTTTACTTAGAAAACGTGTTTAACTATGAAAGATTTACTGAGCAACAACTATGAAGATTGATTAAAATCTCTTTGTGTTACCTTAAAAAAGGACTTAATTTTTATATAATTGTATTTTTTAAATTTGAAATGAAGTAAATAATTATAAAATGAAAAGGAAAACAATACTCTTATTGCATTATGCACATATATATCTATAATATCTATAACTATAACTAGAAATAATATCTATACTATAATATCTATAACTAATATCTATAACTAGAAAGCAATTTTTTAAGCGTTATTTACAGATTTTCTATGAAAAAAGGCTAACTTGTAGGAAAAAACATATAAATGCCAACTTTTAATTTACTATTGCATGAGAATATTTATTAAAAAAAAGAACAATTTAACAGATATAAATACTTAATATTGCATGAGTACAACAAGTTTGGTGGGAGCTTCCAAAAACAAACAAGAAAATATATAAATTTGGGCTGAATTCGAGTAACGTGAAAAGAAATTTAATATTGCATGTTTTTTTCAAAAGAAAATGGAGATTACTATATCAGGAAAAAAAACTAGAAAATTATATTCTTTTGATTCTTTTTTTAATTACACTCTCAAAATCACGAAAAGTGCTAACATTGTGTATAACTTTCTACTTTATCCTATACCTTCTTGTGGGACTAAAAAAAAAGAAGTAGTAATCAATTATCTACTCAAAGTAAGATTTTTTTTCTCGACTTTAGATACTTATTTTTTTAAAACAATAAATTTTTTAACACTTGAATTTGCGCAAAAAGGTAACAGATGTAAAATAAACAAAAAAAGAAAAATAATTTTATTCTTTTGGAAAAAAAAGAATAAATTAAAACGTTTCCAATTGTTAAATGGAGCATGTTTTCTGCTTTGAAAGACAAGATAAATTGCTTTAAAGTGCAAAAAAACTTGCTTTAAATTCAAATTGTAATGCGATTTTTGATTCTAAATTAATGAATTCATTTAATTAAAAAGGTTTTACATGAAGGTTTAAAATTGAAACAAAACTGGATGCAGATTTTTCTTTAGATTCTCTTAACGAATAATTAATTTATTTTGCTTAAAGCTACACAATATTTACAAAAAGAGCAAATTTTCTTTTAATTTTTTGAAGATAAAGTACCATTTTATTTTTAAATTTAATCAAATCTATGAAACAAAGTATATATCTGTTAAATAATAAATGACGAATATCTTAAATTTTTTATTTCGAAATACTGCATTATTGCTTTCTCAGATTCAGAGAAGTTACATTATTTTTTTTTCAATTTATTTTTCACAATTTCGGCATAGATTTTGATTAGGATTTTTTTTCTATAATGGAATAAAATTTTATTCAAATCATATCCTGTGATAGCGAATTTGACTAAGCCTATAACAGAGACTGATGCAGAGACCTATTGAAAATTATACTTATATGTACATGTATAATGGCCCTATTGAAGAGGTTAGACTTTTTTTCAAATTAGTAGAGCCAATTAGCACTACTTTGAAATACTCGAAATGATGACGCTAATGTAAAAATCACTTAAAAAATAGCCTTTTTAATAGTCATGAAACTTAAGTTGCACTAGTTTTATAAAAAAGAAAAGACATTTTAGACACATTAAAATATTAATATTAAAAAAAGAATTTTTAAAAAAAAAGAAATAAAAAAATAGAATGTCATTATTATTTCATAGACTCGAAAGTTGTTACCGAGTAACAGACAAATAATATCTAAGCAAAAAGCTTACTGTTCGCAACATATAAATAAAGCTACAAAACATGAAAAGTGCACAGATAGTTACTTATAATCAAATTTATACCATTATCTCGGTTTTGCAAAAGAATTCTTATGTATTTAAACACAGTATGAAAGTTGTAGACTTAGACAATCTGAAGAAAATTACAAACAATTTACTACAAGAAAAAAAAGGGTGGGGTGGACAAAATATTTGGACAAAAGAAGGGAAAAAGGAAACAAGTGCGGGGGACAGGGATAGAAATCCAAATAGATCGAGAAATTTATAGAAAAGAAATACTTTTAGACTTTCTATTTCCTTTTCAGAGGATTGAGCGTTCGCATTCCAATGAGGTGAGCAGGATTCGAATCCCATCGATGGCTGGTTCATATGAATTCCACGCCCTTCTCGCACCGGCAGCAGTGCTGACGTAGAATATCCTCAGTGGTAGACGGATAATGGTTTGAGTCCCTTTGCCGTCAGGGTAACTGTAGGAGGCTTTCGTGATTTTCCTACCTGTGTAAAGCGAATGCTGGTTAATTCCCTCAAAAATTAATCCACGAAAGCAAATTTCTCCCACTATTTGATCTAGGAGTTCCCTTGTCCTCTGGATTAAGTCAAAAATTAACGGAGTTGAGCAATGGTAGTCGTAAACTCAAATCTGGGTCGGCTGTTCAACGACGGTTATAAAATAAAAATATTAGCATTTAGTGCCTAGATAACCATATATCATTTATACTTTCTTTTAATACATGGGTTGTCTTAGTTTAACTATTTTGTTTCATTACTTTCGATTATCTTTTTTTTTTTCAATACGGGAATCATATTAGAAAATTTAATTTTCTCTCAATTTTCACATCTTGCAACGTTTGCATTTCACCCTTTCACACTTGTTTCTGATCTATTTTTTTCCTAAATTGAATATCATGTTCAATCTTGTCTCCTACCGTATTGGGCTATAAGACAAGCCCACCCTATTTTTTTTTCCTAGATGCTATTCAGGATTTCTATGTTTTGAAAGTTCAATCTGTGTTTAGAGTGTGTGTATACATAATGTATATATAAACAGCAAACTATGTGCGTATAAACTATGTAACTAATTGCAGAACTATGATAACACTTTCAGTCTTTTGATAAAATTCAGACAAATAAACATATTCAAAAAAATTCTGAAATCTATTTCTGAATGACTTTTTTACAAGTTCAAAACTTAATTTTAAATCTGACTACACTTGTTCTTCATTTTTCAATACACTTCAAATATTTAAATTCAATTCAATAAGTATTAAAATAATTCATGAAATTCGAAATTTAGTGTGAGAATCTAATTATAATAGTTTATCCAAACATGTGTTAAAATATCTTAATAAAATTTTAATTAAAAGTAGTAAAGTTTAAATTTATCAGTCTTTCGGCTCATAAGCTTCTTTTATTTTCTTTTTCATTTATTTATTTTCGCATTATGCACGAAAAAAAAACTTTTATAAAATTACTGTTATGTACTTGGTAAATTTAAATTTCGAGTAAAAAAAAAATGTATTTCGAGTAAAAAAAAGCAAAATATTTTTATCATTTATGCACTTAAACCATTCTTTTAGTCGTTTTTTCGTTCAAAAGTTTATGGTTTACCGGAAATCCTGATTTTAAAAATTATAATTCTTATTACCACACATTTAAAACCGGGTGTCTGTTCGCCTCGCTCACCAACCCCAGTAGTGTCTTCGCAATCCTCACTGAAGATCAAGGGGAAAGAAAAGTTTATGTCCATATTTTTACAAAAATAATTTTTGGATTCCCAGTTGTTGCAGTTTGAGGATAAATAAACTTCAACAAATCAATTACATAGAAAATCGGTAAATCCCAGAAGTTATTGCTCAGTGAAGATGGGTCGTGTTATATATAAACACACCCTGTTCTTGCGCATTTTGCTTCTTCCGAGAATCACCTTTAATGGAAAAAAAATATTTCCTTCTTGATCTTCGTAAAAGTTTTGTTTTTAATTTATTTTTTACTTATTTATGTTTTTATTATTTATTGCTATTATTTTTTTAAAATCGATTAAAAAATTTTCAAAAAAATATAAGTATTACAATTTTATGTAAGCACGTGCTTATTTTATTATTACGTTAATCGTCACGAAATGAGAAGATAGCGGGATTTTAACTCGGAAAAAAAATCAACATAAGAATACCGAATATGCGACGTAATAAGCACTTATAAATTAAAGGTAATTACTTTTCATATATATATATATA
>NC_092204.1:24885057-24929617 GCF_043381705.1 Parasteatoda tepidariorum
ATATATATATATAAACATTCTTTATGATAATTGTGCATGTATGTGTAGTATGTAGAGAAAACACAAAAAAATTACAAAACAATGAAAAAAAAAGGGGGGGAAGTAGCATTAAAAATAATAAATAATGAAATATACAATTGTTACAATTTACATATGGCAACGTTTGAGCTATCTCTTCTTTTTTTTATTTATAAATTTTTTTGTTACTTTTGAAGTCAAGCGAAAGCTGATAAAATGGAAATTGCGAGATTAATTTTTCTGTGACAATGGAAAATTAATAATTATCTACTTAAAGTAATTCACAAAAAATAAATGAATAAATAAAATAAAACAACACTTAAAAATGGCAAAAACATTCGAAGAATAGGACAATAAGTTATAACTCAAAATGGCCATATCAGGACTTCAAATTTCAATTTAGTGGTTACATCTCAGGAGGATCAAAAATTATATTTTTTTACTGCAAGTTTAATAGTTTATAATCAAAAAGTATTTTTATGCCATTGAACTGCTTGTACATTTTCCCACGCTCTTTAGTAATTTCAAGTTTCTAAGTTTTATAGAATTAGAGCAGAAGAGCAAAACGCCACGTAAAGCAAAATCAATTCTATAAAAGGCGCAACGAAAGCAAATAAAATTACTATAAATTTTGAACAAATTGAAATTTTGAAGGAAAAAAAATCCCTCTCGAATATGCTTATTTCAGCATGTCAAATTTTAACCCTGTTGTTTAAAACTGTATGGCCTGCAAAGGGTTCCGTTTGGTATACTATACCCAACTAGTTTAAGGGTTAATAATTTTCGAAATAATTCATTTTTTATTTTATCTAAATTCCTGTATACTTACTGTACAGTTCAGTAGTTTTATTTTTTTAAGTCTTACAGTTCATTCGCAGTAAAAGAAAATGCAATACTAAGGTGAACACCTAATAAGAACAGCAGCGGCTCATACAGTTTCTTAACATGGAGAGGAACATGAATCTGAAAAGAAAATTTAGATGGTTTCTATTCCATGCTATTTCGTATCATGTTAAAAATACCAGAATTTATCACACATTATAAAATCATATTTCATTGTTAATTTTACCAAAATCATTACCAAAACGCCCCAAGAAGAAATACCGAGCTTTTTGGTGCGCCCATTGATCAAAAAAACATGGTTAATTTTACCACATTCTTGTTGATTTGACATTAGTTTTTTCCTCAGTATACATGCAAAAATGTCTTTTTGTTTTGGATTTTTATAAATGTTTTTTTATACAATAAATAAAACAATTCCTATTTTTTTAAAATACAATACCTTTTTTGAATGTTAAGTAGAGGAACAGGACCGTGATGCACAATGTATACAAAAGAATTTCATTTCAAGGGTATCTAATAATTGGCGAAAAACAGTTAATTAAAGATGCTGAATTGCCCTGCAAATAGAACGTTACAAAAACGTAGCAGAAACTTATAAAAGCATTTTTTTAAGTTGCTTTGGGTGTCCACGATAGGCTTAAAATTAGGAATGCATTCAATGTTACCTAAATAATAAAACATGAAAACGTGATTGTTTAAAGGAAACAATGCTCATTATAATAAAGTTATTGTGAGTACTATAAAACGCATTTTTTGATTCGCATTTTTCCTTAAAGGCGTTAACTTTTGCAGATAAACAAATAAACAAAATTTGAAACAAGAAATGCAGTTTACAAATAAGTATATCAAAGATAAAATCAATCAATCTGTGTAAACAAAATCCTACTTAACAGTGCATTGGTTTTGATAATTTATACATTTTATTAGAAATTATACTACTATTAGTTTACTTTAAATTACTTTTAATGAAATCGCAGTCTAAGCATTGCTTTGGTGATGGAATGCTTTGCTCAAAAATAAATAAATTTAATAAATAAATAATTTAAATTATGCACGTATATATATATATATCTTTAAGACTGCTGAAAACTATTTTTTTCCAAGAAATAAAAAAGTTGCAATGAGCTAAGAAATTTCATTGGTTCAATAATAGATAAGTTTTACACAAAGTAATAAACTATACCTATTTTAGTTTAGAAGATGACATCATAAAAGACGAATCTAAGCAAAAACAAATACACCTGAAGAAATAAAAGATCAAATTATCTGATAAGTGTTTAACAGCAGGTTTAAGTGCTAAAAGCAATTATTTATATAATTTGTCTAAAATTCCCTTTTTTAAAAAAATAACTTACCGACATTTAAATAATAAATATACCATAAATGTAAGATTAAACTGCAAAACAAATTCATTAAAAATTTTAATTCATTAAACTAATCGACAAAGACTTTAATAATTCAAATTTTGAGAAAAATCACATTTTTTTTCCTTTTAAATTACCAAGATTGCATCACATAGACATAGAAGTAATAAATATTCGTAGTAATGGATAGTTGTATCAATATTTAATCGATTTATATTATTTAGAAAAAAAGATCAACCTAGATAACACTTGTATAAAAGCGGAAGATGAATGTTTTCAGTTGCTATTTTCTTCGTCTTCGATTTACTCAAAACCAAAACTACCAAAATGAATCAACAAATATTGATGGTGTATTTATTCGTTCTCATTGCTGCATTTGCAATTTCAGGTAAGAACACTTTAATATATTTATTTTCATTTTATTTTTCGTAACTTAAACCCGTAAATAGTCTGACCAGACACACTTCAACTTGAATATTTATATTTCATTCAGTATGCTTAAAATACGAATTGCTGATAATGAATTGTGACAAAATGTATTTTATCTTGTTCGCAATCAAGCTCGTGTGCTCGTATATTTTGCAACATCGAGACAATGCATGTTTTACCTAGCTCCCAACACGCTGACTGGTTAGCTGATCATTGCAATCGTAGCAATAAACACAGCAATATAGAGTTTGATAGATCATGGTTCAGAGTCCCGTTACCATCGCAATACCATTACACGTTTTTTTTTCTCTCAAACCTGGATTAGATTCATCGAAAAAAATTCGTCAACGCGATGTATAATCCAGGAATTATTTTCATTTTAAATCGGTTACCATCGTTGGCATCCTTAAGTCAAGGTACAAAAACATTGAAGAGGCAGTACGTAAAGAATTTTATTTGCATTTTTGTAAGCACAAACTACCTAGAATGTCAGCAAAAATTATTTTCCTGAAATGCGGCAAAATTGGACTTGCTAGAATGCCAAAATTTTCATTAATTAAGAATGACGATTTCAGTTTGTGGTGTTTAGAACTGATTACATATGTTCACAGCAAAACATCGGAATGATCGAATGGCTTAATTCTGAATAATGGCTTAATAATGGCTTAATTCTGAAACATGAAATGACTTGTATATAAAGGATCATTCACGTAGAAACGCGTTTTTAAAATTGATTATGCTCATACTTTATAGTTCAACTGTAAAACGTGTTCGTATGACCGAGGTAAGTGGTGTAATTCTGAAACATGAAGTGACAAACCTAAGGGATCATTCTCATAGAACCGTCGCCAATAGCCCATTGTGCATCTCTAGTGCGACGTAAATTAACAACAACAACAACAACATTCTCATAGAATCCCATTTTCGAAACTGATTACGCTCGCTATCCAATGTTGCAGTATTTCGCATTGGAATGACCAAGGTCAAATCTGAAAAATGAAATCTTGACTAAAAAAACATTTCCATTTCGAAGTACAGATCTGTTTACTCTTTCTGAAAATCAATTACTTTGCAGTAAAACCTTGATTAACGAGTAAACAGTTTACTAATACGAAAAGATAAAAGTAACATTATTATAAGAGAGTAACGCTTTCCTGCGGAAAAAGAACTATATTTGAAGTTACTAAACGAGCAAGTAACAAGCATATTAATTTAAAACGTGTAAGTTAAAAATAACACTTCAATGAAAATGTCGTGTCTATGCATGCAGTGCTAGTGCAAAGATTAAAGTCCTCCAAAAGTCTTGATAACAAGATCTGCAAGTTCTGGAGCCCGATGCCGTGGAGAATTTCGATGGGGGGGGGTTGCTCCAAGTTGAAAAAGGGAGCCGATAATGGCCTGGCAGTCAAGAACATGGTCTGGAGTTAGTTGCAAATGAGGACAGTACTTGCAGATGGTATAGGCTTTATATTGGTGTGAGAGATCTTCATACCTTTGAAATGTCTAGTACATAGCCTAGCTATTGTGGAGGAGAGGTTTCTTGGGCAGTTTAGATCGGGGATTGTTGCCTTATGTTCTTAAGGAATATTTATGGTGGCCAAATATATATTTAAGTTTTCTAGAGTTTTAATTATGTAAAAATGTATATTTTCATTATTTTGAAAATCATTTTCTGGGAAAATGAAAATTGAAGCATTTTTCTTTCAAACAGCTGATAGATTCAATTGAGAATTAACCTCTTGCGACGCATCACACGCCCTCCCCAGATAACATACAAGTATCAAAATTTGAGTTGTCCATAACTTCCCCGGAGATGCATTTTTTTAAGATTGCAATCCTCTCTTTTGCCCTTCATGATTCCATTTTGGCCGTACTTTGATGTTTAAATGTTTATTCTACTAACGGTATTAAAGATGTTAAGTTAATGGCGTAGTTAATTTTCGCGATACATACGAGCATGTTTTGTTGCATTATGTGACTTTTTTAATGGGGTACTGTCAATTGCTTAAAAAAAACTGACGATGTCAAAAATATTTGCTAAGAAACGCAAATTTGGAGCAAATATTAAGAGGTACGAATTTGCCTCGAGCTTTCGTTTCGTAGTTTATCATATTCAACTTCGTTTCCAACAAATGTTTCGCAAGTACTTTGAGAATCGCTAAGTATTTACTAATCAATAAAGTGGAAAACTAGTTCTCCCAAAATTACACACGGTTTAGAGTGGCTGATCCAGAAAAAAAATTGTTCTTGTCCACTCGGACAAAGAAAAGAATAATGAAGAAGAGGACGGGAGGAGAGTAGTGGAAAAGTTTTGATAGAAGATTCATATTGGAAAAAACATGCCCCTTGTTCAACTAGATTTTCATGTTCTACTTCTTTTCAACATCAAAAATCACAAATTTTGTTTTGAAGCTTTTGGAGGATGTAAATAAATTCCTTCGACATTCAAATATATCTCTATTTTTACAGTTTCAATTAAATGCTTGCTTCTGAAAATTCTCAAAACCACAAAACTCTTTTATTTAGAATCAGTTCTTATAGACATCAACATTTTTTCCCCATCTGATCTATTTTTTTATCTTCTTTTACTCGATACATTAGCCATTTCTGTTATTTATAAGCAATATATAATTCTAATATATATATATATATATATATATATTCATGAAATAATGAAAAATAATATAACAACAGGGTACAAAATTCAGCAAAAAATAAGAACAAATAATTGGAATAAAAAATACACAAAATTAGATTGAGAAATTAAAGCTGTTGATGATGTAAATTACTGTTTTTATCTCAGTGGATGTTGGTTTGTATGGAAAGGAAGGTGAAGATTAACATTAAAGNTATATATATATATTAATAATATAATTATCTAATGGAATATTTATTTAGAAATAGCCATAGAAATTGCTTTATTCCATATGTAATAAATTTTAAGTAATTTTATTATTGGAAATGAATTAATTTGCTTTTGGTATTTTTTAGTTGCATCTGCCATGGGTATGTTATTTTTTGCTTTATACATATAAATTGCTGTACTTAACATTTTCACAAGATAATAACTCAGGGAAATGAAGTGCGTATATTTATAGAAAATATACAGGAACTATAATTTTACACTTTTTCTTTCCTTTTTGAAATCTAAAAGCAAATATATAATAAAGACTTATTAAAGTATGGAAAAATGGAACTTAAAATTACCATGCATGTGAATCGCTTCATGTTTGCTCAGAAGTTCCGGCTTTTTCTTTTCGCAACCAAAAAAATAAAGGGGTAGAAAATTTTTAAATTTGAACTATAAATCCTTTGAAAAATATAAATGACTCCTCTCTACCTAAAAATACTAATAAATCAAAAAGATATTTGCAAATTTCAAGTATATGGAGATTGTTTTAGTGAGATTACATTTGATTTTTATTTTTATGATTTGTTATATACATATTAAATTTGAACAACATTCTGACCATCTACAGCACTATAGTCCAAACAGTCTTCTCTTAATGATCTTATGTCTAAGGAAAAACTAAAAACGACTCTTAACTATTGATGGCAAAATACATCATTTATGTATCACTTGCCCAATTTAACAAAAATCGCACCGAATTTATTAAATGAAATAAAATTAAAATCATAAAATTGATATTTTTAACGAACTACGTTTTAGATTATACAAATTTACAGACATAAGACGGAAAAAGAAAGCAATAGAATAAAATAAAAATTTTAAAAACAACTTTTTTTAAAATGGGCTAAAAAGGATAAAAATTAATGGGCTAAAAAAAACATTTGTCACAACTAAAATGAAAACAGCAGGAATAATGCAATTTTTTGTAAACTTTCATTTCCCCTTAAACAAGCTAACAGTCATGAAATTAAAAAGAATAAATAATGAAACAAACAAAAAAATGAAAAAGCTACTTTTTTCTAATGGGACTAAAAAGACAAATAGAAAAAATTATTTTTTTCGCCTAAAATGGAAAGAATAGGATAAATATCTTTTTTTTTGTTTAATTACCAACCAAAACTATATCCTAATTTATTGAAAGCGATCTCGATTACGTTTTTCGTTTTAAGTGTGGCAAAATCGAAGTATTTCATCCTTTTTAGTCAACTTAAAAAATGTAGTTTTTACATTTTTTATTTTATTTCATTATTAGGGTCTATTGGCACCGTTGAAAAACTTCTAAAATCCCCTTTTAATATCATTCCAAGGTATGGGCAAGGTAATTTTATTCGTAAAATTTATTTTTAGACTTTTAATCTTATTTATTAATTGCAAATATTGATGGTGGGTGAAATTCAAAAATTATTTGCGTAACTATTCTCTTATATTTGCACAATTTCTGTTCCTCGTCTTTTTATTTCATTTTAAATGTCTTTCAAAAATGATTTATAAATTATATATACTACCCAAGAAGGACCGCCCTTAATATACGATGTGCAAGAAATAAAAAACCACCCTTATTGGAGATAATAAAGTTAGTTTAATCAAGGAATGTAGAGAATCAACTGTGAATTATTCTCTTTCAATACAGAACCAGCAATTTAATACACACAAAATTGCATTTAGTTTACAGTTAATTGAATTTTACGTTCAAAAGTTTATAAAAGAAGTATATTTGATTTATGTGCATGGAGTTAAATCATTGGCATTTAGTTAAGTGTGATAGAACTTATCAGATTCAATTGCTGGTATAGAAATTAATTTCATGTGAGGCAGTCCCCAGACACCTTTTTTTTTTCTAAGTCCTTGCATGTCATCCTTTACACGAGTCCTTGTCTGTATTCCTTCACACATGTCCTTGTATGTCATCAATTACCCAAGTCCATGTTTATCGACTAGCAGTATTTTCTTGCACATTAATTTGAAAAGGCGTCTAAAATACTTCGCTGATTTTGGATGCCTGTTGCACCACTTTCATTGTGCATTTCAGGTCACTCCAGAAGTTCACTGATGGGTGTAAGTCTAGGCTCACTGTTGGGAAGTTCTTTTAATTTGTCCCATTCTTATCATAAGTATCCAGGATCCAGGATAGCCTGGTTGGTTGGGCACACTAGGCACACGTCCAAGAGGTTGTGGGTTCAATCCCTGCCGGCGAAGACTCCACGTGTAGTAAATGGTGACTGATTTCACGCTAAATCTGTCGAGTCACAAAGTCCTCCATGTTCCCACAACAAATCATACCTCTGGGGGTACTGATCCAATAGCTTCCTTATCTTTTGGATTGGTTCAAAATTACAAGGCTACGGATTCGCCTTGTAATTGTTGGAGCAAAATTGGATCGACTAATCAACAGCGGTTATAAGATATGAAATAAGTATCCAGGATGAACCTCGCAACTAGTGTTGTCGTGTTGGAAATAACTAGGGTCCAACCCGTAAAACTGCCTCAACGTACAACTAGGGATAATAAAGCTACTTTTACTTACTTCTTAAAGTTACTTACCAATGGTGCAGAATGGTGCACTATGTGTCGGGATTGAGCTTACCATAAATTAAAGCGATATTCCCAATCTAATCGAGGAAAAATAAACCCATAATAAATTAGGAATGTATGGGCTTTCAAATATTTATTGGTAGATAGTGATATTCATTGGTAAATCTTGAATATTTGTTGGTAGATAACTGAGGAAAAGAACGGTTAGAGTGTACAATTAAAAAATGTGACCTCAATACTTTACAAGAATAATATAATAATTTTCAATGAGTTTGGTCAATAATTTGATATTGTTTTATGTTTAGATTTGCATTAACACGAATAAAATAATTTAGCAGTCTACGTAGGCTATGCTCTATGACCATTAGAATAGTTTGATTTCCGATTTTAAAAATAGCTTCTCGTTTCGAAAAGAAATTTTATGTGTCAATTTATCCCGTCTAGCATTATTTTTAGTACTAATAATGATTCATATTTCTGTACTAATAAGTTCTTATTTCCGAATGCTTATGGCTTGAAATTCGTTTGTTTTCCTTCTAATAAGTCAGTATTTCACACTGAGTACTTTATACTTCTAATAAGTCAGTATTTTACACTGAGTACTTTATACTTCTAATAAGTCAGTATTTTACACTGAGTACTTTATACTTCTAATAAGTCAGTATTTTACACTGAGTACTTATTTAAACACATCAATAGCCCTGTATACAAAATCCATATATACCATTCATAATTAATTCATAATTAGTCCACTAATAGTTCAAAATAATTCGTCCATAGTTAGTGTGGCGTGATTATGGGATCACCACAATGTTTACTTTTCATACTGGGCTGTCTCCAACAGCAGCGCCCTCTTCATTGCCTTTGCAGGATCTCTAGGGCTCGACTCATAGCTCGCCTTTAGAGATTCTTGCAACCGCTAAGGAGGGGACGCTATCTTTTGGAGATAGACCAGTATTCCCCGTGGATCTCGAGTAAGTCGTTGCTTCTTTAGCAGCAGGATATTAATTTTTTCCTATTCAAAGGGAGAATTTGTGGTGTGATCATGGGATCACCACAATGTTTACTTTTCATACTGGGCTGTCTCCAACAGGAGCGCCCTCTTCATTGCCTTTGCAGGATCTCTAGGGCTCGACTCATAGCTCGCCTTTAGAGATTCTTGCAACCGCTAAGGAGGGGACGCTATCTTTTGGAGATAGACCAGTATTCCCCGTGGATCTCTAAGTCGTTGCTTCTTTAGCAGCAGGATAATTTTTGTTTTCCCCCCCTGTGAGCTCTAGAGTTTAATCTTTGATTTTTACCGTTATAAGTTTCTGCTACCTTATCTTCTAATTATTTATTTGATGCATCATGTAATTCTACAAGAAAGCAATTATTATTTCAATGACTTAAATTAAATTACTATCTACTTCCTGGAGTACACAGGGAGGGCCCAGCTTCCACATGGTGGATTCAGTTTCTTGTGCATTGGTGAGCTGTATACTGGAAATGAACATGTTCTTAAAACCAAAATAAAATAAAAGATGGATGAAATATTATCTACGAAAACCTGTGTTTTTCTTTTGAAAAAAAAAGGTTGTACCAGTCATCGGCGTGATTTAGAAAGGTGATATACCAAATCTATCACAAGCAGTTAGCGGATGATCTACATCTCATGTCCCTTCCTTCAATCACACCCCCCGACAATTAGTTTATACAAATTTTAAATTTGCGGGAAGATTACTTGTTTCAACACTAAAATCGGCAAAGAGTCGTTCAAAAGAATGACGACTTAGTTACCTGGGCTAAATTGTAACCAATTTTTCCGATAATCACAGAGTTTTCCTCCTAAACCAATTATCATTTTAAGTTTGCCAGTCTTCTTTTAAAAACAATGCTTTGAGAAAATTTTAAAAAATTTATTTGTGTCAATCAATATTATTTTGCTTAGCTCCTCAATATTTGATCTATTTTTATGATTGCTGTGCACGTATTTTAAAGCGGAATGTTTAAATTATTAATAAAGATGCATGAGTTTCTTTTATTATTATTATTCATTACTATTTTTGTGACATATAGTCAAGTTGTAATAAAAAATTTCTGATAATAGTTTTCAAGATTTAAATCTTTAATAAGCAAAATCACTAAAACATTTATTGGACAAATGGTTAATTACAAAGCAATATTACTCATGAATAAATGCTTTACATTAATAACCAATAGGAGATATTTTTAATTCGAAATATGTTTCCTGAACATTTTTTTTAAACATTGTAAAAGATATAAATTACGAGAGTTATTCTTTTCGAAGAAATTAATTTTAAAAAATAAAACGTTCCAAATCTCAAAAGTTAAAATTTTACTTAATAAACTATGCATTTTTTAAGTAAATGCGTGCGTGTATGCTTGCTTTACGCGATTCGGTATAAAAGTAATACACTTTCGTTTGTAGGATAAAATACGGGAATGGAAAAAATAGAGATGATTAAAATTTGACTGAGGTTACGTGTTACCACTGAGATAAATTTACAGTTAAAATAGTAAAAATTAAAACAATAATGATTTTCAAATATTAGACAAATTTGGTAAAGCAGTAAATTCATTAAAATGCAGTTTTTGCTTTTGATGCTGCAGTAACTCTCCAAATGAGCTTCAGATCAAGGAGTGCTTTAAAATAGTTATAATAAATGACAACTCATTCGTTTTACAGGGGTTTTTTTAAAAATATAAAAATTAATTTTAATTTGTACTTTAAACTAATCTTTCCAAATATGTTACTTAAAATCTTTACATTTCAATTTGGATTTTTATCCATTTTTCAGAGATGATGTCTAGTGGCATATCTGATACAGTTGGTATGTATAGCTATTTATTGTACATCTATTTATTGTACATATGGTTTTTTGTACTTCTCTTATACGCCTCTTGGATACATTAATTTAATCAACCACTCGAATATTTACATCAATTTATGGTAAAAGAACATTGGTTAACTGTAACACTGTGTACAAACAATCATTCTGAAAGTCACCTTATAGGCAGTCATTTTATAGGGATCATTCTAGTCGTACAAAATAGACTCGCTGTAGTTATTTATATATTTAATTTATTCATTTATATTTATGGAATTCATTTTACATATGACGTTAAAGTATTTTTGACCTTTAAATTTAAAAGACAAATCTTTTGTCAATAATGACGCCGTTTATTCCCCTTGCTTTAAAACCGACCCCAAGATTCTTGTTATGTATAAAAAATAGATATGATGGAATTAAGCTTTCTTTTCTTTTTAATTTTGTACAATATCTAAATATGCTAAAGATTGTTTGTAAATTATTGCTTTATTCATATGTGGCATGAGTAGTGGCATGAGTACATGTGACTTTATAGTAGAAAAAAGAAAGCATATTGCGCAAGATAAAAAAACAGACCACCCTGAATAACATTTGATCCAATAATCAGATCTTCATATTCTACAACTTAATCTTACTGATTCGAGGAAGTGGCCTAAAATATGCTTATTAGTTAGTGCATACAATACTTTAAGTTACGAAATAAAACACAAAAGCGTACTTTCTTTCAATAATCCTTTTTTTCCCGTCAGATTTGGATTTAGGACCCCCAAACTATTGCTTAGTCATGAGATCGGTAACTTTTATCTCATTTTTTGGCTACTTTCGCTACATTTTGATTATATTTATTTATACGAATTTAAATGAATGCAATGTGCTTCATGATATGTCAGTGCAGCTGTCACCATATGAAGCTTCTTAACACTCACTGGTCTCGGGTGTACAGCTATGGTAGTTAGAGCATTTTATGAAGAATCCTGTATTCCTTGGCTAGAATATTGTTACCTCACACAATTATCTTGTTTGAGAATATGCATTTTGCTAAAAAATATGTATGCGCTGTTTCAATTTTGAATACTATTGTTTGTTTCGGAGCACATTTTGGTACATTTTTGAGAACCAGTTTCGAGAAACACTTTTCTTGCAATGCAATTTTATTTACATATCATATTTATTATTTTTTTTTACTATTTTCACCTAAAAATCTTGTAAAGACAATAATTTTATTATATACGAGAATGAAAATATTAATTAAGTTTATTTCATTGCTTCTCTTTCAAATAATTAAAAAGAAGAAGAAAATTCTTCAGTATAAGCAGGCTTGGAGAGGAAATTATTGGACCTCATGATTAATTTTATAATGTACATTTTAGTTATAAAAATACTCATTAACCACATGAATTTTATATAAGTATCTTCGAATGCTAGACTTGCCCTTATAATACTGATTTAAAAGTGTTAAACACGTTGATTTGAACAAAAGTACACCAATTAATAGATTTTTGCCTTCTTCTTTTTCAGAACAAAAAGTTGAAGATCTTGTAAATCACATAGAGAATGTGGTGCAATAGGTAATTTCATTTTATCTTTGCATTGAGCTGTTGAGTTTGTTTAGATTCAGTGATCAGTGTGGTGTCCTCTGCCATGAACCAATCATTTTTCACTGAATTATTTGTTAAGTATTAGAGCCTCGATATTCAAAGTGGATGAAAGTTACGAAATATCACAAACGAAAGAGTTAATAAAGATTTACACTAAAAGTAACTAAAATAACTGCCGAAAAATGGTCAGAAATTAATGCGAAATTACGATGGAATCGACATAAATCGTGAGTGCAAAAAAGTGATTACTAAAATACAAAATTCGCTTGACATATCATTATTTTAAAAAATCAGAATGTGAAAAAAAGGAAACAGGTGGGTATAGCAAGGAAACAATTATATTTAAGATAAAATTATTGTATTTAAGACAAAATTATTCGGATAAATGTATTTAAGATAAAATTATTTGGATAAATGTATTTAAGATGTATTTAAGATAAATGTATTTAAGATAAAATTATTGCGAATTGAGCGGATTAGAAAGTGACTCTTTAAATTAGATGGAATTAGATAGAAATGGAAGCTTCTGGTAATATCATCGAATTAGAGAAAGCAAGAGAAAATGGCTGAAAAAAAGATTGGAGAATGAGTTGGATTTACAACTGAATCGTTGCCAGGGGAACACGTCAGAGAGTGATAACTCAAACTCGAAAGTCGTAATATCATCATATAAAAATTGAAAACCCATATGAAAAAGGGAAAAAATATGCAGTCGGAAAAACAATCATTTAGCGACGGTGAAATTACAAATTGTCATGAATAAATATTTTAAGAAAGCTCAAATTCGCTCATTTAGAACCCTTACTTAAGTTACCCCTCTATACGGAGTTACTTACTTTAGCTGTTAGATTGTTTTCTACAGAAGGTATATATCAATTTATAAAAATGAACTAAAAATTAAGCATATTCTAATTCTTAGAGTGTTAAAAATTTTAGATGTTTAAAATTTCATTATTCAAATTATAAATCAAATGGTAGAATAATAATCAATACAATAATTTTTTTATCATTAGCTTAAACTTGAAAATTCATTATTTAAAAGTTACTTATTCAAGTGTCTCCCGAGGCCATATTTTTAGTTTTAATTTCGGAATAAGAAAGGTAAATTTCTTGTGAAAAAAAAGTTCTACTGCCTTTTGTGTTATTTTGTATGGAAAAGAGCAATGGGTTTAAAAATATATAAAATAAAATCAAAATGGAGATATATTCGATAAAGTAAACCAACCTTTAAAGGACAATTTGTGAACCAGTTTAATTTGTGCATATGGTATAAATTTAAGTGAATAATCTTTTTTTTTTCTTTTAGGACTGACATCATTTTACAATGTCTCTGAGAAGATTTGGCGGAAATTATGTATTTTTGTTGGAATTTCGATTAATATTAATAAACTAAATTTTGCTCTGATATTAGTAGTTATTTTACTTGGATAAAGTGAAAATACATTGTGATTTAATTACTTCTGAATACCTAAATTTAACCTAAGAAGACATTAAGACATGCTTACAAGTATATAAGAAACAAAGATGAGACTCGGTACATTTAGGGATTTGTCTAAGAAGGGTAGTTCGTCGCTTCTTGCATAATTGACAAATATTTCTTCTTAAATTCTATTTTAACATAGAAATATTTTTTTTTAATGTTATATGTCCCAATTACTTATACTACATAATTTTCAATTTTGAAAAAAAAAAAAACAACAAAAAATCTATAACAGCTGTTTTTTATAGGATTTCAGAAAATGAAAATATAATGAATAATAAAGTCATGGGAAAAAACTATCGGCGTGTAGCATGTTACATGAATTAGGAAATTTTATATTTCATCCAAAATTTTCTACCATTTTAATACATAAATATTGTTTGAAAACCTAAAATTCTTAAGTAATGAAAATTATTTTAAGGGAGGATAAATAAGCCCAAAATACTCATTTTAAAATATTTTTGTCAAAATAATAGCTTTATTTCGTACCTTACTTTCTAAACATATATCGAAACACCAAGTTGCATACTCCAAAAATTTCCATCATCATCCGTAGCAGCCCATCTCAACAGCGGCCTTCCCCGCTTTTTTGAACGAGTAGGCTTAAAAAGCAAAAAAAAATTTACTGAATTGACATTACTAATTCGATTCATAGTGACCATCCAATTCATTCTATTTATTTTTATGAATTGAATAATATCAGGTTGTCAGAAAATTTCCTACCAGTTTAATAACTTATGTATTAAAGAAATTCACTAAGGTTATCATTATGTATTAAGGACCTCCTTAAACTTTTCCCCGTTGTTAATTTCTTGAACACTTAGGCACTATTTAAAAGAACTTTTTTTTTGTTACATTAATTACGTTTACTTATGATTATCCAAAATTGGCCGTTTCTGTTGTGCAAAGTATCCTTAAGGCAATTATCGAAAACTTCCTATTACTGGACTTTCCGATTATTTGAATTATACATTAATTTCAAATTTTTGCTGAGAATTAAATATAACATTAACAATTACAGTTTAAATTTGCTTTATCCTCCCATCTTTAAAGAACTGCCAATATCTAATAAATGTATAAAGATTTAAGAAAATAGTTGTAATAAACTGAGTTGACAATTAGAATGTATGTGCCAGTCGAATAGCACTTTGCTTTATATACACTTTAACAGATTTAGAGGAAGTAGAGTGTAAAGATTTAGAGAGTTATAAACACTGAAAAGATTTACAGTTACACCAAAAAATGGTGAAGTGAAACACATGAATATTCTATTACACTTTTCTTGGTGGAAAGTAGTTGCCGCCATTTTTGGTATTCTGTAACACAAAAAGTTATATTGAGAATAAGAATTTTTGTACACCTAAAAATTAATGAAACTTAAAATACAAGAAACTGTAAAAAATATCGATTTTGAATGTGTACACTTACGAATACCTTTAATAGCAGTTTTTAAATCAAACTTACACACAGCGCAGAGAGAACACTAAAATAAATTCAAATTAGGCTTAATAAAACAGAATATTTAAGATATACAGGCAGGTAATATTTAAAATATTTTATATAATTCATTAACGTATGTTCATTATTTTAAGAGAGCAAATTAAGATATTTTTATTACACAACTAAGAACACGCATGCCTTTCTCTTTTTGTAACAGTGGACTTCTAAATGTTAGGATTTTTAGTACCCTTCAAGACGTCCACAAGCTTACACCTTCTCATGCTCGATTGCAGACAATTACCTGATAGTTTCCATAGGTGTACCAAAACCAGAGTCTTTGGGAATCGGAAATTTAGCGAATGGTGTAAGTAAATTTCAGCTTGATTCGTCATTTGTGATTCGAAATAAATACACTCTTTAAAGTGTATATGAACTCTTGATTTGATGTTAGCTCTAAGCTAAATATTCGTCTTTCATAAATTAAATATTCGAATATTAAATATTTAGTTTTTCTGTTCCAAATTGGAAAAGATAATTCATCGAAGTTTTTATAGGTTATGAATAAAGTTAAATGACGTGACTGAAGAACATATAATTAAAAACAGGTAGTACATCTTCCTTAGTGTCCAAATATAAAATGCGAGAAACAGGGAATATAATACTTGATTGGAAAAAGTTAATTAGCTTAAAAAATATAACGATGGGAAATAACAGACGGCATGTCTCAAGCCCTCAAGAATAGACCCGAATTCTCAAGCATTGTCGGACGTGAATGAGAGAAAACAAAAGGGATTCAAATATAAAACGCAAAGTTGTCAACAAAAATGTAAAAAAGGGGTGAAAACAAAACTAGAATATCCGCAGTAGGCGAGAATGAAACAAAAAAATTATGTAGGTTGCCCGAGAGCTGCACAACGAGCTATTAGCGATGATCTGGGAAATGAGGCTAATTCGAAGACATATCCAAATGGGATACCTGCAGGTGATGTATTTGAAGTGTGGGTATCTTGATCTAGACTGATTGTAGAAAAGTTGCTTTGTTTAAACTGCCAACTGTTCTTTCAATTCTATCTCGAGTAAGCCAAAACTTCAAGTATCAATTCCTTTCCGTGGCACATTCTATATTCCTTTACAAAGATTCTTTCGCAAAGATTTCAATGCTTTCGCTAGATATTTCTTACATAACACAAGGCTACGAATATAAACAAACTAATTATTCATTGAAGTTGCCTGTCACTAGTAAACAAAAGTATATCGTGGTTGCAATAAAAGATATAAATGTTAAACCGAAGCTTAGTAGAAGACGTCGACCAAAAAGAATTATACTTCAACGACTTCGAAGTGCAGTACCACTCTGTGTTTATTAAATTCACGTTAAATGATCAACTGACACTGACGTCATTGGTCACATTTGAGGGTATCCGTGCTCTTCTTTTTCTAGAAGTACAAGGATCCATGTGATTCTCGGCAGAGGGGATTTACAGAAAATATTAAAAATGCAAAAAAACTGGGAGAAGCATTTAGGGCAAAATGCATTTCCACTTAGTATAGGGAAGTGGTGAACAACTCATGCAATTAAAAAGTGAATTGGCATTCATATGAATAAAGCAAGATTCCAGGGCATCAAGGTGAGCTGATGTAACTGGAATGGAAATAATTTTGATATTGTCGAAATTGAATTTATGCCCAAGATTCCAACAGTATGCTGAAATTCATGATTTATCATGTTCTTGACAACAGGCATATGTATCGTGTTCCTTAAAGCTACATTTCAAAGCACACCTGGTTTGTTCGATATAGCTAAGATTGCAATGACAATATCTGTGGTAAATGCCCCAGCGAATTTCAACGAATTTCAAGCAACTGATAAGATCTTCAAGTGATTTAAATTTATTTGTGTTAACAGGTTTAAAAATAAATATAACACCGAAACGTGATAGGATATTACTAATTTTGCAGCAAACGAAAGCAAAAAAAATATAGCAGTATAGTAACTAGTTCTCTATAGGGATCAGAAGAAGATGAGTTTGGGTCTAGTGAGCAAGAACTGAGTCAAATCAAAGAAGGATTTGTAGCAAGCGAGTGGTGGAGTCAAGTTCAGAGTTTAAAAAAGAAGAGTTGGGCACTGGTTAAGTGCAATGGAAATGAAAGTAGAACACTCAGAGTTTTCTGACAATTGGGCGTTTAAAAAGACGGCAAAATGTTTTCGCAAAGTGATTAAATTGTACAAATAAATTAGTTTTCGACAAAGCCAAAATTATTTCTAACCCAGTCACGTCAACTTTTCTTAATGCCCTGGAATCTTTATGTTTTATTTGTCGAATGCCAGTTACATTAGCCGTTAGACCATTAAACTTCTAGCTTGCCAATAACGTTGAAATATACAAGAAAAATCTGCCAGTGCTTCACACTCGTCCAAATGTTCTGCCGCCATTGGCCGTCCACTATCACATATAACACACAAAGGTGAATCGGCTAGTCCAATGGGAAATAAATGATTCTGTTGACAGCTATGCACCGTTAATAGTCTAAAAGATGCAACCGCAACTGATCGCGGGTGGTCAAAAATAAACGCTAAGTTTGTGAAAAGAACAGTCCAAGTCTTGCCTTCGTAAACCAGAGTGGCAAAATTTCTAAAAGTCTTGCCCTGGAATCTTGTTTCATTCATATGAATGCCACTTCCCTAAATTCCTCACCACTTCTCCCTAATGCGTAGAATTCAATTTAGCCTGATTTGTCTTTCTTAGTCGCTGCGGTTTTTCAATTTTTTTTTTCTTCCCCGTCTTCTAGTTTCACTCTCTTCTTCTGTAGTTTTTCTTGTTTTTTTTCCTTATTATTTTCTATTTTTCTTTGGTAAACTTTAAGCTTCATATTTCAAATATTTTTTTTGTTTTTCCTCGTTGACGTACAGCAAGCCATGAGAAATGGCGCCTATTTTTTGGTGATTGGAAACATGACCAAAGTTATTTCCTTCTTCGAATTTTTTGAAGCCAATGAAGTACTTTAATCAAGTATATCGTACTGCTTTAGTTTTCTACCTCCGAGTATTCATTTAAAAAACCAATATTCTTATCCTTTGCATCGATACTGAACCAGACCCTTGATTACAGAACTAAAACTATACTATATTTGTCAATCTGGAATTATTTTTATTTTATTCACGTCATTTTGCTTTATTCTGAATAGTAAATAAATTACGTAACTTTACGTATATCGGTTCTTTGCTTGTCATAGCAATCATTCCTAAATCCCAATTCACATAAATTAGAAGGTGTAGAAAAATGTATTTTTTTAAACAAAAATTCAGTAAAAATTCTTCGGTGAAAGCTGTTTACAATCGAGGTTTCAGTGTCAAACCATTTAATGTCTATTTTCAGAGAAATATACTTGCGGAAAACGTTTAAGCATTGTTCACTTAATACTGCGTTGCGTAATAATAGTTAACTATTGACTAGTTGGCATTACCATTCTTAATAATATTTTTAAGAGATGTGCCAATAAATATATACAAAATCTCGATAAGAAAAACGATTAAACAAGAAAGAATAATTAGCTTATCTTACTTTTTGGCATGCATTACTTCCGGATTTTTTTGTTTAACCTTTTTGTATAACTTCACATTCATTTATTTGTCTAGTACACATTATTGTTTTTAAACATTGAAAATACTTTAAAAAATATTGTATACATGAAAATTACTGAGAATCTCATAACAGTTGGCTACTACATTTGTGTTACATAGGTGCATTTCTATCTTTAGGGTGAATGGCAAGGATGGCAAAACCGGGAAATATTTCGAAATTATTATTTCTTAAACTTTACTCTTATATTGTTATTTTTTAACCGTATATTTAACCTTATTAGTGTGAAGAAACCTCTGTCGAATTATATCATCTATGTTTTGCCATTCCTGCCATTTTCCCTAGTAGTGAAGATGCTCCTATGTGACGCAAAGCACGATAATTTTTTTTTGTAGACTTTTGGTATTCGCAATTTTTTATCAAATTTATAACGTAATCCGAGGAAAGGAGAGCCATTAAGGAATTAACTTTTAATTTCTATAAAAGTTCAGAAATGTTAAATTTTTCTGAAAATTTATGACCAATACGTTAGAGGTAATTTTTTTAAAAATTTTTTTCCGACGTAAGATGACAGTTAAAAACAAAATGTATGTCATTTTTAGTTGTGTGAGTGTGTATAGCAGTCATTCATTTGTTATGTTTCTGTGAAAGCCATGAATAGCCTTAAATGTCCTCTTTATAACTGTTTTGAGCTTATATCAGCCATTCATTTGTCAAATTCCTCACAAATATACAAGAATATCCCCAAATGTTCTCCTTATCATTGGTTTGAATATATATCGGTCAGTCATTCGCCCAGCTCTTAAGTCATGCGAATATCCTTTAGTGTTCTCCTTTATCACCGTTGTGAGTTNTAGCTGTGGTAAATGCCTCAGCGACTTTCAATACTGATAGGATCTTCAAGTGACTTAAATTTATTTGTGTTAACAGGCTTAAAAATAAATATAACACCGAAACATGATAGGATATTAGTAATTTTGGTACTATAGAAATTGAATTTATGCCCAAGATTCCAACAAAATGCTGTAATTCGCGATTTATCATGTTCTTTACAACAGGCATATGTATGGTGTTACTTAAACCTACATTTCAAAGCACGCCTGGTTTGTTCGATATAGCTAAGATTGCAATGTCAATAGCTGTGGTAAATGCCTCAGCGACTTTCAATACTGATAGGATCTTCAAGTGACTTAAATTTATTTGTGTTAACAGGCTTAAAAATAAATATAACACCGAAACATGATAGGATATTAGTAATTTTGGTACTATAGAAATTGAATTTATGCCCAAGATTCCAACAAAATGCTGTAATTCGCGATTTATCATGTTCTTTACAACAGGCATATGTATGGTGTTACTTAAACCTACATTTCAAAGCACGCCTGGTTTGTTCGATATAGCTAAGATTGCAATGTCAATAGCTGTGGTAAATGCCTCAGCGACTTTCAATACTGATAGGATCTTCAAGTGACTTAAATTTATTTGTGTTAACAGGCTTAAAAATAAATATAACACCGAAACATGATAGGATATTAGTAATTTTGGTACTATAGAAATTGAATTTATGCCCAAGATTCCAACAAAATGCTGTAATTCGCGATTTATCATGTTCTTTACAACAGGCATATGTATGGTGTTACTTAAACCTACATTTCAAAGCACGCCTGGTTTGTTCGATATAGCTAAGATTGCAATGTCAATAGCTGTGGTAAATGCCTCAGCGACTTTCAATACTGATAGGATCTTCAAGTGACTTAAATTTATTTGTGTTAACAGGCTTAAAAATAAATATAACACCGAAACATGATAGGATATTAGTAATTTTGGTACTATAGAAATTGAATTTATGCCCAAGATTCCAACAAAATGCTGTAATTCGCGATTTATCATGTTCTTTACAACAGGCATATGTATGGTGTTACTTAAACCTACATTTCAAAGCACGCCTGGTTTGTTCGATATAGCTAAGATTGCAATGTCAATAGCTGTGGTAAATGCCTCAGCGACTTTCAATACTGATAGGATCTTCAAGTGACTTAAATTTATTTGTGTTAACAGGCTTAAAAATAAATATAACACCGAAACATGATAGGATATTAGTAATTTTGGTACTATAGAAATTGAATTTATGCCCAAGATTCCAACAAAATGCTGTAATTCGCGATTTATCATGTTCTTTACAACAGGCATATGTATGGTGTTACTTAAACCTACATTTCAAAGCACGCCTGGTTTGTTCGATATAGCTAAGATTGCAATGTCAATAGCTGTGGTAAATGCCTCAGCGACTTTCAATACTGATAGGATCTTCAAGTGACTTAAATTTATTTGTGTTAACAGGCTTAAAAATAAATATAACACCGAAACATGATAGGATATTAGTAATTTTGGTACTATAGAAATTGAATTTATGCCCAAGATTCCAACAAAATGCTGTAATTCGCGATTTATCATGTTCTTTACAACAGGCATATGTATGGTGTTACTTAAACCTACATTTCAAAGCACGCCTGGTTTGTTCGATATAGCTAAGATTGCAATGTCAATAGCTGTGGTAAATGCCTCAGCGACTTTCAATACTGATAGGATCTTCAAGTGACTTAAATTTATTTGTGTTAACAGGCTTAAAAATAAATATAACACCGAAACATGATAGGATATTAGTAATTTTGGTACTATAGAAATTGAATTTATGCCCAAGATTCCAACAAAATGCTGTAATTCGCGATTTATCATGTTCTTTACAACAGGCATATGTATGGTGTTACTTAAACCTACATTTCAAAGCACGCCTGGTTTGTTCGATATAGCTAAGATTGCAATGTCAATAGCTGTGGTAAATGCCTCAGCGACTTTCAATACTGATAGGATCTTCAAGTGACTTAAATTTATTTGTGTTAACAGGCTTAACAATAAATATAACTCAGAAACGTGATAGGATATTAGCAATTTTGTAACAAACGAAAGCAAAAAAAAAATAACAATAAAGTAACTAGCTCTCTATAGGGATCGGAAGAAGATCAGTTTGGGTATAGTGAGCAAGAACTGAGTCAAATCAAAGAAGAATTTGTAGCAAGTGAGTGGTGGAGTCAAGTTCACAGTTTAAAAAAGAAAAGTTGGGGCACAGGTTAAGTGCACGGGAAATGAAAATGGAAAATTCAGAGTTTTCTGACAATTGGGTGTTTAAATAGACAGCAAAATGTTTACGCAAAGTGATCATATTGTACAACGAAATTAGTTTTCAAAAATGTCAAAATTATTTCTAGCCCAGCCACGTCAACTCTTCTTGATGCCCTGGAATCTTTATTTTTTATTTGTCAAATGCCAGTTACATTAGCCGTTGGGCCATTAAACTTCTAGCTTGCCAAGAGCGTTGAAATATACAAGAAAATTCTGTCAGTGCTTCATACTCGTCCAAATGTTCTGACGTCATTGGCCGTTCACTATCATATATAACACACAAAGGTGAATCGGCTAGTCCAATGCGAAATAAATGATTCTGTAGACAGTTATACCACTTTAATAGTTTAAAAGATGCAACCGCAACTGATCGCGGGTGCTCATGAATAAACGCTGAGTTTGTTAAAAGAAAACTCCAAGGCTTGCCATCGCAAGCTTGATCTCAAAATTTCTATAAGTCTTTCCCTGGAATCTTGTTTCATTTATATGAATGACACTTCCCTAAATTCCTCACCTCTTTTCCATAATATGTAGAATTTAATTTAGCCTGATATGTCTTTCTCAGTCGCAGCGGTTTTTCTAGTTTTTTTTCACGTCTTCTTGTTTCACTCTCTGCTTCTGTAGACTTTCTTGTTTTTTTCCCCTCTTATTTTCTATTTTTCTTTGGTAAACTTTAAGCTTCATATTTCAAATATATTTTTTTGTTTTTATCGTTGATGTCCAGAAAGCCATGAGAAATGTCGCCTATTTTTTGGTGATTGAAACATGACTAAAGTTATTTCCATCTTCGAATTTTTTGAAGCCAATGAAATACTTTAATCAAGTATATCTTGCCGCTTTTGATTCCTACCCCCAAGTACTCATTTGAAAAACCAATATTCTTATTCTTTGCATCGATACTGAACCAGGCTCTTGATTACAGAACTAAAATTATACTATATTTGTCAATCTGGAATTATTTTTATTTTATTCACGTCCTTTTGTTTATTCTGAATGGTAAATAAATTATGAAACTTTACGTACCGTCATGTGGGTCTACTTTGTGCAGGATTTCGCAGTTATTGAACTTTGACATGTAAAAAAACTATGTTAATTCAAGCTTTAGTAAAATTTATCGATATTACATTCATAACTGGCTAGGTGGCGCAGTTGGTTTGTCGTTGGCCTTCTGAGCCCAAGTTTGCGGGTTCTATCCCCGGCTCAGACACCGGATTTTCGGGATGCAGAAAATCCTCAGCGGCCATGTCATATGATTATGCGGCATGTAAAAGATCCCTGGAGTGCCTTATTGGCTCCTGGCATTTCCGGCAAAATTAAATTCCTAGTGCACTTTAGCATCCAAACAGAGTCTCGGTGCTGCCATCTGGTATGGCAGAAACTAGACGTCCAAATTAACATGACCAACGGTATCTCACCCATTGTGGTGGTCCTGAAAGAGTGGATACCACCTCTGGAGAACGCACTAGGTCTGCTCATCGGCAAGACCGATAATGCAGCTCATTGGAAATATAAAAAAAAACATTCATAACTGTACTCAGACGAGTGAATTTGATCAACATTGGCATTATTTGTATGTAATATTTACAAATAATAAGTCAAAACATACCTTGCACAAAGTAGCTGCCAAGTGGGGCTTTCTTTGTGCAGCGATAGGAATTCAGTTTAATAATCATGTTTTTAGTAAAATATTGATATAAAATTGTTAAAAAAGTTAATTGTTGTCATTTCTAATAACAAAAACATCAAGATATATAAAGGTATTAGTTTGAAAATAATTTTCAGCGTTAAAAAACCATTTTTTATAAAGAATTTTTTCTTAAAAAGAATGCTTATTTCAAAACATTGGAGTTTAAACAAAAGGATACCACATGCATTTTTGAACATTGAAATGGATGAAATTTCAAAAATAGTAATTATTACATATTCATTAACATTTATAATACTGATAAATTTGAACATAACATGCTTGAATGAACACGACAGAACTTGCTCTTCAGTTTCTATCATAATCACCTGATGTCGTAGAAAATATATTTTTATGTGTCAAATCGTTTGATAAATTCATTAGAAAAATCTTTGTAGAAGAAAAATAATAGTTTACCAGCACGTTTCACGTGTTTCTAGTGAATTTTATTAGATATGGTATTTCTGTGAATTTTGTACTTCCGAGAAGCTTCTGCAATCGACATACCACCAGCAACTGCTTGCAAACATTGTTGCAGCTTTTCTAAAGTGTAATAATGGTACTTTCTCGTTCCATCAGGTACTTTTTTTATAACGTCTGACAATTTTCCGTCGAAAAAAAAACGAATGAAACTTTGCACAAAGTAGCCCTATAGTGCACTTTATTTCATTTTCCGTTTATTTGTAATTAGTTTTCAAATTTTTTTTAACTCTAGCATGATATAATTGTTTATTAATATAAAAATAAAAAATTTTGCACTTACGACAGTTGTTTTATCAACGTCTTTGCATTTCACAGCTAAAGTTTCCACGCACACTTTTTGACGTCTGACGTTCTCGGAAAGTTGTTGACATTGCATAAACAAAACACACTCTGAGATTGTTTTAAAATTCAAAAAAATGTTTGTAGTAATAGAGGCGACTTCTATCTTCAAATTCCACGCATTTTTAACGTGAAAAAAGCATAATACTGAATAGCAGCACTTGAAAAGTGCCAAATTCGAATTTTCACAAAGTAGCCCGCGCTGCACAAAGTAGCCCCACATGACGGTATATTAGTTCTTTGCATGTCATAGCAATCGTTTCTAAATCTCGTTTCACATAAATTAGAAGGTATAGAAAAATATTTTTTTTTTTAAAACAAAAACTCAGTACAAATTCTTGGGTGAAAGCTGTTTACAATCAAGATTTCAGCGTCAAACCGTTTATTGTCCATTTTCAGAGTAATATACTCGTGGAAAACGTTTAGCAATGTTCACTTTATATTGCGTTGTGTTACACTAGTTAACTATTGACTAGTTGGCATTAGTAGTCTTAATAATATTTTTAAAAGATGTGCCAACAAATATATACAAAATAGCTCGATAAGAATAACGATTAAACAAAAAACAATAATAAAAAGAATAATTAGCTTGGCTTACTTATTGGCATGCATTACTTCCAGATATTTCTGCTTTAACCTTTCTGTATAATTTCACATTCATTTGTTTGTCCAGTACACATTTTTACTTTTTATGCATTAAAAATACATTAAAAATTATTGTATACGTGAAAATTATTGAAAATCTCATTACAGTTGGTTACTACATTTGTGTTACATAGATGCATTTCTATCTGTAGGGTGAATGGCAAAGATGGCAAAACCGGAAATGTTTTGAAATTATTATTTCTTAAACTTTACTCCTACATTGTTACTTTTTAACCGTATATTTATCCTTATTAGTGTGAAGTAACCTCTGTCGAATTATATCATCAATGTTTTGCCATTCCTGCCATTTTTCCTAGTAATGAAGATGCTCCTGCGTGACACAAAAACACGGTAATTTTTTTTTTTTTGTAGACTTTTGGTATTCGCAATTTTTTATCAAATTTATAACGTAATCCGAGGAAAGGAGAGCCATTAAGGAATTAGCTTTTAATTTCTATAAAAGTTCAGAAATGTTAAATTTTCTGAAAATTTATGACCAATACGTTTGAGGTAATTTTTTTTAATTTTTTTTTCCGACGTAAGATGACAGTTAAAAACAAAATGTATACAATTTTTAGTTGTGTGAGTGTGTATTGCAGTCATTCATTCGTTCTGTTTCTGTGAAAGTCTTGAATAACGTCAAACGTTATCACTGTTGTGAGTTTATATCTATCATTCATCTGTGTAGATCTTTCAAAAGCCACGAATAGCCTTAAATGTCCTCTTTGTAGCTGTCTTGAGTTTATATCAGCCATTCATTAGTCGCATTCCTCCCAAATATACAAGAATATCCCCAAATCTTCTCACTGTCATTGTTTTGAATATATATCGGTCAGTCATTCGCCCAGTTCTTATCAAAGTCATGCGAATATCCTTTAGTGTTCTCCTTTATCACCGTTGTGAGTTTATATCAATCTTTCCTCTCTCTAGATCTTTCAAAAGGCATGAATAGCCTCAAATGTTCTCTTTATAACTGTTTTGAGTCTATATCAGCCATTTATTTGTCAAATTCCTTACAAATACACAAGAATATCCCCAAATGTTCTTCTTATCATTGTTTTGAATATATATCGGCCAGTCATTCACCCAGTTCTTATCAAAGTCATGCGAATATCCTTTAGTGCTCTCCTTTATCACCGTTGTGAGTTTATATCTATCTTTCATCTCTCTAGATCTTTCAAAAGGCATGAATAGCCTCTAATGTCCTCTTTATAACTGTTTTGAGTCTATATCAGCCATTTATTCGTCAAATTCCTCACAAATACTCAAGAATATCCCCAAATGTTCTCCTTATCATTGTTTTGAATATATATCGGTCAGTCATTCGCCCAGTTCTTATCAAAGTCATGCGAATATCCTTTAGTGTTCTCCTTTATCACCGTTGTGAGTTATATCTATCTTTCATCTCTCTAGCTCTTTCAAATGGCATGAATAGCCTCAAATGTCCTCTTTATAACTGTTTTGAGTCTATATCAGTCATTCATTCGTTTAGTTCTTGTCAATGACATGGATATCCTCAAATGATCTCCTTATTACTGTTGTTATTTATAGCAGCTATTCATTCATCCAGTTCTTAACAATTGCATGAATATTCTTAAATGTCTTCTTTATCACTGTTTTGAGTTTATATCAGCTATTCATTCATTTAAATGTTTGATCTCTGATTTTTAGGAATGAAGTTATAATAGTTTTTCTGTGTAGCTGATAGGCAAAACAGTAAACTGTAGTTATTTGTTTTGTTCTCGTAATTTTCTTGCAGTTTAAATGAAATTTTTGAAGAACGTTTAATTTCATAAAATTTCTTTACGATAAAACATTACAAAAAAGACTTAATATAGAACTCTTTGAAATTATGTATGCAGATGTTTTTATAATGTTAATGATGTTTTGAATTAAAAGCAAAGGTCTAGGTGTGAATTTGTTATTTTTATCGAACTTTAAATACAATATTTAGAATTTTTCTTAATAAATTAAAAATTAAACAATATATTTAGCTCCATTTCATTGTCTTTCCATTTAGTCTTTTGAATTTTTTTAAAATTTTAGTTCAAAGCCCAGGTAATCGCATTATTGGTTTAAATTTATTTTTTTAACTCATCAGAATTTACTGTAGAGTTGTTGGCGGGACATGGAAAAGATGTAGTTTTCAAGCTTAAATTTGCCATTATATTGAAAATTGTTCTGCAAATTTTAAGTCATTAACATGAATTTAAAATTTTAAGAATCTTACTTTGCCAAAAATAAAATTTTAATGAAGATTTAAAAAAAAAAATGCATGGAAACCAGTCGGATACCTTTATTTTCAAGCCTCAAATTAACTCTTTGTCCATAATATTGCTTATAAATGTCTGAAGTGCTTGTCTGATTTTCAAACTATCAGTTTCTTTTCAGCTAAGTAATGTATTTAATTGCTTAAACTTTGGATTTTTATTTTCTTTCAAAAAAAAGAACCTTCTACAAAACGTCTGAAAAAAGCAACAACTGTATAATTTTAAAACTATTTAAAAGCAGTTTTTTTCGATTAACCATTTTTTTGTATTATTTATCTACGACTCATTTACTGCCTTTAAACTTCCAAACAAGCACTTATATAATAAAAAAGTCATAAATGCGAAGCTAATGTTGACCTGATTACACTACTTCAGCGTTAAAATTAATCGACTGCATTTTATTGAAGGGTGTAAAGAATAAATATCACAAGTTATTTTTATTTTATAAACTCCAAGTGTATAACAACTGTATCGTAAATACAATAAACATTTGTGTAAATAAGTGTCGTGTTTCAATATTTGTCTTGTACATTATGTTATTTTGAAGAGCGAACAAGAAAAAATCACTATATAAAAAGAGGAAACATCAATTTTTAGACTTTTTACTTTTATAGACAGGAAATTGCAAACGTTGAACAATGAATCCAAGAATATGCATGTTTTTGTTCGTCATTATTGCAATATTATCCATTTCAGGTAAAATGGGTCAATTTCATTTCAAAATTTATAATCTATTTTTAAATGCATTTTAATATAAATATGTATTCTTTCATTCATAAGAATAAGTCACGACTCGTTATATGAACCTCCTGTCTCCTAAACAAAAACGAATTTTATACAAAGCGTAAAAAGTGTTAGAAAATAATAATTTATGAAATAATTGATTTTAAGATAAATAAAAATCAAGGTTACTTGCCTTACTTCATTTAATACACATTTTATGCTCTCACTTTTAGTAAAGGCAATCAGAGAAGACATACAGATTTTGAGTTTAAGGCCGGCTTAATTAAATATAAAGTTTTTCTTTCAACCAAGAAATCCTAACGATATTTATAGTTATTTAATTATAGTTATTTTTAATTATAATTATTGAACTTATTCATAAATATTTTTTCTATGAATTTTTAGCATGAACCTTATTACTATAATAGTTATTTAATATTAAGATTTAAGGTAAAGATCGAAATTTTTGTGTAGTTGAAAATTTGCATTTTGTGTATAGATAATATAGATATAAGCTTAAAAATAAATACAAGTTATTGTAATAAATTGCTGTTTATAAATAACTGTTTGTGAACAATTCGTTCAAACAATTCGTCGTAAATAATTAGATTAAGCAATTCTTTATAACGTAAAACTGCTATTAAATAATTGAAAAAAAGTATTAAATATCGTGTCACTTCTTTCACAAGGAAGTCCATTAGGTATTCCATTGGGTGCTACAAAAGATAGAATGGATTTTTTAGTTTTTATTATTGCATTAGAGTCTAGTTTAACACTAGAAAAACTGAAACTTAGTATACGCCTATACTGCCCAAAAAGAGTCAAAAGGACTGGATTGTGAAAAAATAATTAATGCGTAAGGAAATTATTGAAAATTAATTTTTAATAGTTTTTATTTTATTTACAAATATATAACAAGTCATTTGAAAAAATAAACAATAAAAAATTATATGTAGTACAATAAGTCACAAAACTCTCAGATATTGTGTCATTATATACATTATTGTTTTTCTAATTGAAATTACAAAGCAGTCAAAATGACTTCCCAGGGCAATCTAGTGTTAACCGGGATGGGTGGTCGGGAAATGATTCTTTCCGAATAAGTGAGTAACTCAGATGATGCAGTTCATACAAATTTTGATAAAAAATTATGTAAAATTTAAGTTTATTTTACAATAAAACATTTATAGTTAAATTAATTCAAAAGGAAAAGAGCTAACAAGACCTTTCAATGTTATTTCGATTCACAGTTTGTGTACTTGAAAAGAAAAACCGAGATAAAGTTTACCTCATTGTTTAGTGAGGAATTAATTGATCAAAATTTATTTTTGTGCGTAGATTTCTAGTCGAAGAATTTGACTTCGCAGATTTCTCAACTTCATTTTTGGGTCAATCCGATGCAATAAGTGTCATCCTTATAATCATAGCAAATGTATTAAACTTAATTTTATTAAAATATAAATTGGTGTTTATAAATAACAGTTATAAAAGAATTTGCATTGTTTAAACACAATAACCGATAACAAAATATTAAAAGCTACTTTTTCACTGCAGTTGCACTTCCAATTGACCCATTTGGTCCTCCAATGGGTAGTCCATTTGGTACTCCAATGGGAAGTCCGATGAATTCTCCCATGGATGATCAAAGTGACGATTCTAATGGTATGTATTTGTAGTGTGTTTGTATTTGAATTTTATGATTTTTTTCATACGTAGTTAAGTTTTTTTTATGTGTAATTGTAATTTAGTCATTATTGTAGTTGGAGTAACATGAGTGGAAATTTTATTTTGGCGATATGAATTTTGCCAGTAAGGGTGGTCGACCCTCGTTTCAAGACCCTGTATCTTTCGATTTGTTGGCGTTGTGTGGGGTCTGGAGCACCCTTGTTTTCAGCCAATGACTTTAATTTAAAAGAGCCATGAAACTTACCATGAGGCTAACCGTGTGAAGTTTTCGAGATTTATCATTTCCATGTCGCTCAAATGAGGGTCAATTCCATCAAAAAGTCCTCCACGAAGGTAAAAACTCCTAATACTTGATTCAGGAGTTCCCTTGTCTTCTTTATTGGGATCTCAATTAAAAGGCTACAGAGTTGAACATTAGTACTACTCGTTAACCCAAAAAATTGGACTGACAGCTTAACGACGGTTATGAAATTGAAGGGGTAGTTATGCCTTTAAAAAATATTTTTTGGAACTTTCCAGGCAACAGCAGTTCCCGAGGGGCTTATAAATGACAATATTATTTTAAAATGCATTAGAGCTTCTTTATTAAGTAATTATTTCATTCGTGTAAATTTGAACAGATTTTCTCTATTTCAGGATTGACTGCAGCCTCTGCTACGACTGGTATGAATTATATTTATTTTTATATTGCATGAATGATTGCTGATAAACCAATATTTAAATTTTTTCTATTGTATACCAATGCACGAATCTTATATGTTATGTAAAAAAAAACTATTATATACATGTATTCGAATTATTTCGACAACTTATTAATCTATACACGCTTGCGTATTTATAATTAAATAACTTACATAATCTGAGATGTTCTGCATGTATAATCAAATATGCATTAATTCATTAAGTCATCATGTATAATTTCGAATTCTACTAAAAATTTAGTTGTTGAAATTTAAGGGCAAAAACCATTTGAAAAAAATTATTTGAACTAATTATTTTGAAGCCAAGAAGAACGGAGAAAAAGGAGGATGCCAGACATCAGTAACCATCTTTAAACTTAACCATCAGTAATCACCAGTTACCATCTTTAAACTTGACCATCAGTAACCATCTTTAAACTCAAAATCTGGTTGTATATTATTTGGATAGATATTCTTTGGCAATTGTTTTTATTTGTGATTGTTCGGAATATGAAAACAGTTTTTGTAGCAATTTAATATTATTTATTATCCCCAAGTGATTGCATGTTTCATCATTTCATATTTCACAAATATTCTCCTTTATAAATATTTCCTTAGAATCATAGTCAGTAACATATTATTTATACATTAATGACAAAATAGTATTCTCGGTATGTTTATTTTTAAAAGAGAAAAGAAAAAAAAAAGAACAAAAGTCACCAGTTGAATTTGTAATAAGGAAAGAAAGATTGAAAACAAGGAATTTGTTCGTTTGTCGGAGGAAAGTTGAAGGCCTACTGATATTTTCCGTTCAACGCAATTAAACAGATTATCTATGCTTTTAATTTGTCTTCCTTCATAGTGATTCTGTGTATTTTGATAACATTTTAATTTCTTCTTTTTAAATATTAGTTTTCATGTCCTACGAAACCGATTTAAATACGAACTGCAGAATATAAAGTTTAGTTACAAAATTCAAATATAATAAGAAGAAAATATTTTTAGTGAGAAGAAGAAAAATTATCACCAATTAGTTTCGACAAATATGTCTGCTACAAAATGTTCATTAAATTTGTCTGCTACATTTTATGCTATGTTTACTACATTTTTTATAAAATTGTTTACTCGACAGATGTTTTTTCCTTTTTTAAAAAGTAACTTTTTTGGGAATAACATTAAAAAATACTTAGTAAAGTTAAAGATTGAGTAATTAATTGAAATCTATTTATTCAATTTTAAGGTTTGAATTTTTGAATAAGTAAATTTTTATTATACCCTCATTTTATTAGATAATATAATTTAAAAAAGAAAAATATTTTGTTTGAAATCATTTTCTCATTTCAACATTAATTTATTGTTATAATTTGCTTGTTAATGATTTAATTCATTTTCATTTCCAGAGAAAAAGGTTGAAGATGTCGTAAATCACGTGATAAGTGTTGTTGATCAACAGTAAGTGTTATATGATAGTTTCTATTAATTAAATGCATACTTGAATAAAAAAGCTCTACTTTTTAACCACAGTTGTTAAGTCAAAATTAGAAAGATTCGTTTCAAACTCCAGTTCAACTTTGGACTTTTCTACGAGCTTTAATCCAATAGCAAAAACTACAATTCTATATTCTGTAGAGATATCTATCAAAATTTTCGCCGAATCCTTGGAACGTTTAAATATTTACACTAAGTTAATATCAGTTTATGTGTGCATGATTTGAGTTAAGGAGTTGGATAAAGGCGACCCAGGCAAATATTCCCATACGCCGAATGAGTTATAGGTGTTTTAGTTAAATTACATTTTATGTTATGAACTAACTATTGATGAAATAAATTTTGGAAACTATATTTGTTCTAAATATTGGCACTGAAAGTTCAAAATACTGGCCATATTATTTGTTCGAAATACTGGCAAAAATATTGTCACCATTAAAGGAAGAGAGCTTAATATCAAAATATCAAACTCACTCTTCTGAATTAATAAACATCTTGCATGAAAAAGATTCTTTAGGAAATATTCCATTTAATTAAAAAACTTAAATAGTTATTCGCAATATTCAGTAAAGAAATATTTTTGGTCCTCATTCGAAATATAAATGTTTGTCTTCATAAATTTCATAAGAATTATTTATTTATTTCCGGAGTCGTGTTAAACAAATTTTATCAGCTGCATCTATGAACACAAAACTCTGCGCATAACATGTGTATAATAAATATCCTGCTTATGTTTTTATTTTTTTTTAATTTTTAGAAAAGACCAGCAATCTCCAATGAATATGATGTCTCCGATGATGCAACCAATGCCTATCTGATGATGTAATTTGAAAGAATGGAACGGTTAATTAGATTTTATAGGTATTTTATCCAATGACACTTACAGGTTTTGTTTGTAAAATGACATTGCTTGAATTTCT
Source organism: Parasteatoda tepidariorum (assembly GCF_043381705.1). Lineage (NCBI taxonomy): Eukaryota > Metazoa > Arthropoda > Arachnida > Araneae > Theridiidae > Parasteatoda > Parasteatoda tepidariorum. Next base: position 24,918,186 of record NC_092204.1, read on the forward strand.
GAATAAACTATCGCACTAAAATAATTGTAGTCTCTAAGGAATTATTGTAAAATTCGAATACTTGGCTTTTGATTTATACGACCAGTTCTCTTCCTTACAAAAAAACCCAGTGCCATTAAATGTAAAATTAATAGTGTTGACTGCTAAATTATACAACCAGCTTACATCTTTGGAGAAAAAAAAACTCAGTTTCCGCAATTTCTCCAGTAAAATTACCAGAGTTGCCTGTTAAATTTTACGGTTATTATTTCAGGCTTTCTAACACAAATCGGGTATGTCTACTTTCTCGCATGGTGTTACAGTAACAGGCACAAAGATTCTGGGTTCAACCAAATCTAAAACATCTCTATTACACTCACTCTAAATTGGTGACCATGGACTAAGGTGCTTTTTATTCATTCTTCAACAGAAGATAGCAAAAGGAAATATTAAATACGTAATAAGGAATGCAAAATAATATTTTAAGGTGGAGGAAGAAAAATTTTGAATAATCTGACAAATAATTAACAAGGAAGGAAGTAAAGAAAAGTTCCAATTTGTCTCATTGCCGAAAAAATTCAGAAAAATTAAAATGGCGCAATGCTAGTAAATTTAGTGCGGCATGACTGTGTGCGGTGCAGACTTTTGCTCACCTTGAAAACAGAAATGAATCAAGCTTTGATTCTTTTATTATTATTATTATTTTTTTAAATTTATAATAATCTCTAAGAAATCATCATTATTTTACAGCTTATTATACTTGCACATTTTGCAGCTGAAATTAAGTTAAAAAGAAACAATTCCATTCCGAAAAGCCATTACATTATGAACACCCTGCTAATAATACGTAGGACCACCTTTAACCCTCAAAACTACTAGCACCCGCCGTGGCATTGATTCCACAAGGTGCTGATAGGTAGTCTGAGGTAGAAAGCACTCACCAACTCGCCCTACAATTCGCTTACATTGTGAGGGGGTAGCGTGGCAGAGCGAATTTGGTTTTCCAAGTAGGACCACAAATGCTCTGTTGGATTAAGGTCAGGTGAATTTGGGGGCTAAGACGTGACTTGAAAGTCACTGAAATGTTCCTCGATGATCGACCCTTATGGCATGGTGCATTATCCTGTTGGTAAACACCATCCCCCGCAGGAAAAACTGTTGTCATGAATGGGTGAACCTGCTCTGCAACTATGTTCAAGCAGCTTACAGATGTCAGGGATTGTTCTATGAGGATTATGAGTCCTAATGTGCCCCATGAGAACATTGTTCCTGGGCGGGAAACCATGAAAACCTATGCGAGTTCATTGTTATGGAGGGTGATCATAATGTATTCGCTCTTCGGTGTATATGTCTTAAAAGATAGAAATTTCACCCTTAGTTATTTAACTTTCTTGGCGTTTACGTCATTCTAATTACATTGTTTTTGTCCAAATAAAATCTGTTTCAGTTTAGACTTATTTATTTAAGGCATTTGATATTACTCACAAATTTATAAATATGTATTCTATAAAGTTGACAATGCTTTTTTATTTCTCTTATAGGATTGAAAATATCATATAATGTCTCCAAGAAGATGAAATGCAGACCATTTTTGTGCTACAAATTTATTTTGGAACATTAAACTTAGTTTTGCACTGATAAATGAAGTTGTTTTAATTAGAGCTAGGAGGCCATCTGAACCCTCTGTTCACTTACACTCGCCTTCCACCGGAGCTGCTTTCGTAACTCCCATCGGCTTACTTCTTAATACGAGTTCGATTCACAAGCTCCTACCGCCGGAGCTGCTTTCGTAACTCCCTTCGGCTTACTTCTTAATACGAGTTCGATTCACAAGTTCCTACCGCTGGAGCTGCTTTCGTAACTTCCTTCGGATTGTTTCTTAATTCGAGTTCGATTCACAAGCTCGTACCGCCGGAGCTGCTTTCGTAATTTCCTTCGGGCTGCTTCTTATTACGAGTTCGCTTCACAAACTCATTCGATACGTTACTTCCGTCTAGCTTTGTATATTTTTGCGAAAACCAAAAAGTTTGAAGCAATTAGTTCAGTAAACTTTACTCTGAACAAAATTCAAAACATATATATTTCTCTGAGTAAAGTACCTTCAATATTAATTTGAAATTGCGAGCAGTTATCTGATTTTTCTTAAGTACATAAATTTAAATGTAAGTGTTCAGAAGTGCAACAGCTATTAGTCCTTTATTTTATCACAAAGTTGCAAAATGTATAATAAAAGAAAAGAATAAGAAAAATGGATATAGCCATAAAAACGTTAAAATTAACTTAATATTTGGTAGTTGAATTTGAGTTTCATGATTAATTCCATGTTAACAATTCAAATTCCTTGATTCCTAATCACTAAAGTTCATTTTTCCCAGTGCACATTTCTAACTTTCAGAGTATACACAAATAACACAGGGCTAAAATCAAGTCCTTGAAACTGCTCAGAAAATTTTATGGTTCCACAACGGAACACAAAAATAAATTCATGCAATTATGGTTATGGTTATTTATTAAAAAAATTTTTCGAAATGAAACAAAAAGCTTAATTTTAGAGGTAATGACATTCAGAGAAGATATTTCTTTCCTATATGCTATAAATATAATCATCTTTTTTGATATAATAAAACAGAAGCAAAAAAAAAATATTATAGAAACAATAAATAATGATCACTGAGTGATAATAAATAATGATCACTGTAGTGATCTTGGAACTGTAGCACTGTAGTGAATAATGAGTGATCAATAAATAATGATCACTATTTAAATCTTTTAAACTAACCGTAAATAAGAAACTAACCGTTTCTTCTAATCTTTTGGCAACACTATACGCACACATTTTGTTAGGTTGTCGGTTATAATTTAAGTAGTGTTTAAAATAATTATACATAATCAAGTATTTATTTAGATTTGTTTTGTTAGTTCGTCTTAAGAAATAATTAAAGTAGTGCTGAATGGTTAGTTATACATTGAGTATGTGTTTTGTTTAGGTTATTTTATGTTTTTGCTTGTGTTATGCTTTTATAGTCATTTAGACTTAATTACGAAGTAGTTATTTAGACTTGTTTATATCCTTTCTTTAAATGGCTGTATAAATATTAAACATAAATGGCTCTACGCTGACGTATACCGTCATACTCATAGAACCGTCATACGCATACCATTATTCTTGACGGAGTTTGCTTTCTTTAAAGTAAAAGCAAATATGTAATATACTAAAATTAGATTTTGACTCGAAAGGCACGTGAGAAAGTAATAAACTTAAGGGATGGCTTAGTTACCATTAAGTTTTCAAGATAATTTTGTACAAAAACTGTACAATATAATTTTGAAAAGAAGGTGACTGCTAAGCAGTTCAGTTTACATTGTAAATAAAGTACTTTATAAAATAAGACAAATTTTACAAAATATTACAAAAATAATAATTATTTTTATTCTTACACTAAAATATTTTTTTTTTTTTAAAAATGGGTAGTTGATTATGGCCAGGCGTTTGCATAAACAATTGCGAGGGATTGGAAAGCAGAATCGAGCAGGGGGGTCCTTTGTGAACAAAGAATTGTGCAGTTTCTATCTTGTCACATACGTAATAAATAAAGATAAGCAATGAACGAGAACCACTTAGATAAATCAAAGTAATTCACTCAAAATTTCTATAGCGGTCATTCTGACCGCAAATGGTTGGTCTAGATAAATCATCCTCTTATATGCTTATAATTTCTGAAGGAATTTGTACTAAAGGAATGGCTCTGTCCAGTTTTTAAAAAATTATTTCGTTAAATCTTGGCTTTCTCTAGTTCAGGGGATAGAGCGCTTGTCTTCCTATGAGTTAACCCAGGTTTTAATTCCAGCGATGGCTGTGGTCAATGCGAGTTCTTCTCGCAGATCGCATCGACCACAGAGGTATTTTAAGTTATCCTCAGTCATAGACGGATCATGTAACGGAATCCTCATTGCCGTCGGACATATTGTTGAATTTTCGTGGTTTTTCAACGAAAAATAGCAAAAAAAGTTTTCAACGAAAAATAGTTAGCCCCGATGCTTTAGCACCCTTGTCTTTAGGTAGGTCTTTTTTTCCTTCTTTCTCTCTAAGAAAAAAGACAAATAAGTATGTTTAAATTAAACCACGATTTTAAAAAAAAGTACTTTATGTAATAAATGTATTTTTTGCATCTTTGTAATGAAAGTCGAATTTTATTATGATTTATATAAAATTTATGTTGTTGAACATAATACATATTTCTAATAATGTTTTTCATACAAATCGTATTAATATTAACTCTTACATCTTCATTAACTACAAGAAATTTATACAAGAAGCTGAGTAAATAAATTGAAAAAAAATAATAAAAATTCCTAAAATGGTATAAAATTGTAACCTTTTGTTTACTCATAATATAAATACATTAATATAAAAGGAAAAGAACAGTAAATTTTACTATTTATTGTGCTACTAAATGTTTAGAAATCGCATTAAAACTATAAAATCTAGATAATTTATCTTGATCAAAAACTTTTTTACAGACTGAGCACACGACTTTTATTTATAATAAGGATATAAAATTTGAATTATTACGTCTGCCATGTATGTATATATATATATTATATATATATATATATATATATATATGCTTTATGATAATTGTTTAATAATCAAAAAATAAAAATAGACAATTAAATGAAACCATAGCAAAAAAACAAATTTGCATGAATATTTAAAGTATGTTCATAACAGTCTTTATAAAAAATCAATTTGCTTTAAAATTAAAAGGCATATTTCACTAAGTTTGATTTTATTCTATTAATAACTGGATTCCATGTCCTTCAAAAAATATAAATTTCCTTAAAATTATAAAGGATTTAATTTAAATTAACTATATCGGAACTTAGGAATAATTTAAATATTGCATACGTTTTTGAGAAGAAAAAGGGTTTGTGTTTAGCTTAACTTTAAGAGCAGAGGAAGAATTATGATCAATGCTCACGTAACCTAAAGCTCTGAAACTCTCTTGTTCTTAGAATTTTTTTTTAAAAATACACATAAAATATGTTTGGGAAAAAATTGCACTTTAAAAATTTTCTAAATGGTAATAAAAATTGTAGCAAGCAAAAATTGTTACAAATTTGGGTCAAGAAAAGTTTGAAACTTTTTATTTCAAGTAGATACAGAAATCAAGAGCTTAAACCACAAAAGAAACCTGAATATTCAACTCAATAATTAATTTAAACAAATTTAACATATTTTTGCTTAAATACTCTTATCTTTTAAATAGAAATACCACTGTATAAGTCAATCCAAAGAACAATTAGAAGGAGATTAAAATTCTCTACGTAAGCTTAGGGACTTCTTGATTTTCTTTTGCTGAAAAAAGTGGAAAATGACAGAAAAATCAAAAAAAGAGAAAAATAACATATTTACAATCTATTTGAACAAATAAAATTATTACTCATTTTTTAATGAAGCACATTAAAATATATCACTTAGGGCTTGTATTATCTTTCCGTTTGACTCAAACGATAAATAGACGGTGCTCAGAGTGTGAGTTAATATCATACAAAAATTTGCTCTCCAAAAAGCACATTTATTTATTTTTTCACATTAATAGTTTCGTTTTGCTATAAGATGCTTTCAGGGTTATAAGTTGAAAGTATAAAAACTTAAAAAAAAATAATAATTTACGAGATCAGAATCAAATTGAAAAAAATATGTACATTTGATCTATACAGTCATATAAAATCAATATATATTTAATTTATTTAAAAGACTGCGGTAAATTCTATTTTTTTATTATAAACGAAAGACGTGTGCTACAGTCTTTAAAAAAGACTTTCATCTAGGTAAATTATCTAGATTTTAGAGTTTTACTGCAATTTAAACACCAAACATTTAGTAACACAATTAATAGTAAAATATACTATTCTTTTCCTTTTATATTAATGTATTTATATTATGATTTACATACTTATAGAGATAATAAACAAAATGTTACAATTTTATGAAATTTTAGGAATGAATTTTTTTTTTAAATTTAATTACTCAGCTTCTGTATAACTATATAACTTATTTAAGCAAGACGTAAGAGTGAATATAAAAGATTTGTTTAAAAAACATTATTGGAAATATGTATCATGTTCAAGAACAAAAAATTGGTATGAATCATAATAAAATTTAACTTTCAGTACAATGTTCAAAAAAATGTACAAAATATATTTATAACATAAAGTATAATTTTATTAAAATTTTTTGCTTATTTTAAACAAATGTATGTGTCTTTTTTCTTAAAGAAAAGAAAAGGAAGAAAATAAGCAAAGAAAAAATGATCTGACAATATTTCTTTTGGAATAATCAAGTAACTATTAACAAAGTACTATTTCAGTTTGGTGTAATTAATTTTATTTTTCTTTATAATCTCTAAATTTATAAACTGCTAAGTAAAATTTTTCTTAAAATAAAAAATTAAACATTTTAGATAAAAAAAAATTTAATATACTCATTTTTATTGAAAAAAAATATTCAAAGAGAAACGACAAATTATAGCAGATATTCGAACCTAGGCATATTGAGAAAAGGGCAAAAGTGGAATTTGAAACAGCGTGACAAGCAATTTTTTCACGAATACAGTAATTGCGGAAATTTTAATATAAAAATAAATTATAATCCTTACAAATGGAATAAGGGACTTATAATGTCCAAGAAGAAGACTTCTGGCTGAGTTTTTAAAACAAAAATATCTAAGTGTATAGCAGAAATATTTAATTCCAATGCACTTTTTATAAAAGAAATATTTAAATATTTATATAACAACCAACCTATCTTCTAAGTTACATACTTTTTAAACAATTCTTTGAATGCTGTAAAAATGTGATTTAGATAAATGAATGTTGAAAAAAAATTCAATATATATTTTTCCCTTTGAACATTTTCCGTTGTAGAGAAAATGTGCATGAAGATTTTTGATAGTTTCCCTCACATAATTAAGCAAATTAGTTTATTCAAAGCTTTCCGGGTACGGAATTCGTATAACCCAGCAATCGCGGAGATTCGAACCGGCTCACATCATTGGGAAGCGAGCACATCATCTCCTTTCCCTTCACAGCACTATGTTACTATTAGTTAGTTATTGGCGATATATAAAATAGAAATGCCACTGTATAAGTCAATCCAAAGAACAATTAGTAGGAGATTGAAATTCTCTATGTAAGCTTAGGGACTTTTTGATTTGCTTTTGCAGAGAAAAGTGGAAATTGAGCGAAAAATAAAAAAACAAAAAGGAAAAAAATAACATATTTAATATCTATTTGAACAAATAAAATTATTACTCATTTTATAATGAAGCACATTAAAATTTATCACTTAGGGCTTGTATTATCTTTCCGTTTGACTCAAACGATAAAAAGACGCTGGTCAGAGTGTGAGTTAATATCATACATAAATTTGCTCTCCAAAAAGCACATTTATTAATTTTTTTACATTAATANCTATATAAATAATACACTCTTCAAAATGATGCCCAAATCTAAAGAGATGTACTTACACAATAGAGTTAAAGTAATTTCAATTATTTCATTATTTATTTGGATTTGCAAGTCACTTCACGCTATTAGACAAACCAAAACTTGTTTTAAGTGGTTCACTTCATCATAATAAAGATTAAGTGACTTAAAGATAATTCTCTATGAGATTATTGCTCGAGGTCAGCTCTTGATAGTTAAAATTATACTTCAATGATGCTGTTTACTACCACAACAATGCTATTTTCACCTATATCCTGGTGTTGTTTCTGTGTTGTGGATCCTGAGAGCTGATGAGGTTGTTTATGCTACTGGCAGTTTCAACGAAGTCATAAAGGTTTCATTGAAGACACCATTAAAAGATAAACACTCTGATTCTCCTAAGTGTGGTGCTGGGTGTGGTCCTGAAACATCATCCCATTAAAAAAAAACCTTGTTACAGAATCTCAAGTAATTATGTAAACTGGACTGAGCTTTCGTGAACGTTTTTTAGCTCCTTTAACAGCTTCACGGAATCTAATTCCAGTCAAAATGATGCTTTTTAGACGTCATAACACCGTGAATGTCAGTATGGCGTAATACGAACTGATTACTCCCGAAATTAAATTCCAGAGCGAAACGATTTCGAATTCCATTCCGATAGGATAAGGAGGAGAGGAAAACTCAATTTCGTAATATAAAGGCAGAAGTTATTATTATTCTCGTTGTTTTTTAAATTCTAATATATGACTTTCATTTTCTTATTATAAAAAAACGCCAAAAATAGAAGGAAGCTTCCCAAATGTCTTATAATTTTTACTCAATTGCTGGAACAGATATCGTAGATGTAGCTATTTTTGGCGGAAACATTGCGATCTATTTTATGGAGTAATTTTTTTTAATTTAATAATTTTTCAAATTTACTAAATTACTTATTGGTTAAATCATTACTTAAATTACAGATTAATATCAATATTTTATTTCATTTTAATATTTATGTAGTTTTAACTGTTAGTTTCGTTATGAAATTTGTAGTTAATTTCTCAAATTCCCATAATAAAATTAACAAAACTGATGAATCTATGTAATAAAAAAATGTGAAAATAAATAATTTGTAAATTTATAATATGTATGAAATATTTTTATTGAATTTGATTAATCTTTCCGTCAGTAATTTTTTTTAATCATTTTCAATGCACGTGATTCTCAGTGCACGTGAATTTTCATTATTGACGATATTAACGATCATTTCATGGGATCAAGTTGTTAGATTTTGTTTTCCCGAGTGTTTGGAAGATAAAATTCAGGTTTATTTTTTGGCGGTATTTTTAAAAATGAAAAATAAACTAGAACGAAAAAATCCTTAAAATATTTGATAGCTCGGTTAAATCGGATTATCGGGACTCTACTATTAATAAACCAATTCTTCACCTAATGAACTTGCATGCATTGAAAATATGACAATGCATTTAATTTAATTTTATTATATTCGGAAACGATTTTGAGATCTTTCTGGAATCATATTTACACTTTTAATATAACTTTTGCTAATATATAAAAAAAAGTTCACCGCATATTTTAATTTTTTTTGTTTTACCAAAAAAGAAATAAGCTGATATTCATTGAGATTTCAAAAAAGGAACTACGTCAAAACACAGCTTTAGTGTTCTTACTTCGTGTTACACTATGAGTTGCCTAGCTATAATTTCAATTTTTTTTAACCTTATTTAGGTAATTAATGATTTCTAGGACGTATTTCTGATCACATATTGCTGTAAAGCGTTATTAAATGGTCTTAATTTTCTCCCTGACACATATTTAGTAATTTTATATTTCAATATAGTGTGTTTTTTTTATGGAGTCACTATAAGTGTAGAACATCTAGTATGAAGATTTACCAGTATGGGAGAGATTTCATTCCTTGATTGGTTAAAAGTGGTTACAGCTAACCACACCTAACAATGAAATTTCATTGGAATTGAAATTTCGGTCTCTGATCTCATAACTGTCGTGTTACGTCAAACTTTCAATTGTGAGTCGTGATGGCTCAGGGGATAAAGCGTCTGCTCCCGAGGAGGTAAACCGGGTTCGAAGCACAGCAATGGCTGGTCGATGCGAATTCCACACCCAGCTTGCACCAACACATTGCTGACGTAAAATATTCGCAGTGGTAAATGGATCATCGGTTAGATTTCCACTGCAGTCATGGGAGGTTTTCATAATTTTTCTCTCCGTGTAACGTAAATACAGTTTAGATCCATCAAAAAGTCTTCCACGATTACAAACTTCCTCCCAATACTTGCTCCAGGAGATCTCTTGTTTACTAGATTGGGTTAAAAATTACAAGGCACTGGAGTTGAACATTTGCAACCTTAAACTTAAAGTTGGATCGACTGTTCTACGACTGTTATAAACTAAAATAAAATTGTCAATTGCGAAATCTGCAATCCGATGAAACCCACTTTCTGTCCGGAATCACTTTTTAGCGAAATCAGTTCCAATAAGCACCCTGACAAGCGTTTTATGGAGCTGAAAAATCGGAAAAATACTTGGAATATTCGTTATTTATATTGTAGCAAAGAGATTCCCTTCTTGAACATAGCAAATTAATTGATATCTATCTGTAGATTTGGATCTAATTGTAGTGCTGCAGAAGATGAGGTGGAGTGGCAATCTAATTGTTAAAACCACACATTATTTTATAGCTGTAACAAGATGAAACATGTTTTTGGAACTGAATAGTCTCCATAACATAAATAATGGCATTTAACAAATACTTTTTTGCTGAACCATGTTTATAAGTAGCACATTATTTCCACACAGGAGAATTAAGCAAAGTGACCCGGATATCTCTAGATGGAGAACATTTCAAAAGAATTGTGATACCATAATTTGCATTACATATTTCCCACCTTTCAAAATAAGTTTAAGTAATTAAACTTATTTTAAAAGGTAGGAAATATGTAATTCCAATTGTTGCATCACAAGAATAGATCACATTCCAGACACATGTCAGATATACAAGATATTTGAGCCTACATTGGAACTAAAATTGGATCGGAGATTTACTTGGTAATGGATAAGATGGGGGATGGATTTCAAATGCGAGCAAGCACCGTGATAAATGCCTCGAGAAGTTTTACTGCGAACAGTTGAGAAATCGCTCTTCAAAATGCAAAATTGGAAAGAAATTGGAATAATAGCTTCTTAGAAATCTGATTTTAAAGAAATCGTATATTTAAAATTTGATTTCTCAGGCATTATTCCATCGATGGTGGTCAAATACTGTATTTCGCTATTTAAAATTACTTTCTTTAAAATTATGTAAAAATTTGTGTACCTAACTAGTCGAAATTTTTTGATTAGTATTCAGTAAAATAATAAGACTTAATATGTTTAAAAAATAGTTTTTTCGCCCATGTTTCTTTGGTTAAACGAATTTTAAAAATGTGAGTTTTAAAGTTCTTAGTCGCTTCAAAAATGCACTTGATAGAGTTAAATATGCAAACATTTAAATTAGTTCAAGTTTTGAACATTTCTTTTGACTAAACTATTGAAACTATATTTCCCAGACTGCGTCTACATCTCATATTTTGAGAGTTTATTCATAGACAGTACGTTTTATGCATGCTTTCGCAACTTAAAATATCGTCTGAATTAATTAATTAGCATAATTGAGGTCACATTTCAAACCATTATACTTCAATCCTAGTAAGCTAAAATGTGATCATTAGATCAAAAGTTATTCAAGGCGAATTGTTCTTTTACCAACTGTAAAAACCCTGCATACTACTAGAGTATCTATTTGAGTCAACAAACTGATCGTTGACAGCGTCGAGTATGAAACGTAGCTGGTATATTCGGTTATTTTAAAGCCAGTACTTGCCTTTCCTCGAATCTTGGCTAATTGCCTTACCTACTAGGTAAGGCAATTTACCTTTAGCTTGTTATAAATCAAATAATCA
>NC_092204.1:24930117-24933775 GCF_043381705.1 Parasteatoda tepidariorum
CGAACAATTCAATTTTTTTAATATTAAAATTATGTATATGTTACATAGGGGGACATAAAAATTTTAGAAAGGCTTAGGTGGGGCATGGCACAAAAAAGGTTGGGAAACACTGGATTAGATGATTTATTTTTGTATCTTTTTTTCCTTCTTAGGTGAAAAAAATTAATCAGTTCTAATTATTTTCTTCACAATGAGAAAAAAAGTATTGTCACAATTACCAGAATGTGATAAAACTTATTGCGCTTCTGGTTTTATGGGAACATCAAAAAGATAGGTACTTTTTACCGGAAAGTTTTGGTAAAGATTTTGGGAAAATAAATAATAAAATATCGTTTTTTAAATTGTTATTGAACAACTGTGGTAAAATTTTCTAATTTTATCATGTAATCTTTGAGCATGACACAAAAACCATTTACTCTGTCAAATTACGGGAATCATTACCACATGAATGGAAAAATTATCAAATGGATGATTTAAATACCGTTCATGAAATAATCTTTCAACAAGCGAGCCTATGTGAGAGATATTCGAGATATCAATTTTTAATTGCACGTTTAATAACGATAACCATGCGAAAACCTATTCGAGTGTGTAATGCTACTCAAAATTTGTATGCTTTAAGTAAGCATTTGTTCTATAGTAACTCTGCGATGAAATAGTTATGAAGCTACTCTTTTTATATAACTATTATTCGGGAATATCTACATTTCAGCTATATGTTTTACCTCCATATCACTTTATTGGAAAAAAAACCTTGCAGTTTAGTCGAAATATAATATGCACTTCCATTGAAGATAATTTTTTAGAAACTAATTACATAAAATCCTTGATTCGATGATTTATTTATGAATTTTTCGTCTTCCTTAAGCAAAAAAAAAAAAAAAGATTTAAATTAGTTCTAATTATTTTCTGCACAACGAGAAAAAAAAGTATGGTCACAATTACCAGAATATGATAAAACTTGTTGCGTTTTGGCTTTATGGAAACATCAAAAAGATCGGTAAATTTTACCGAAGTACTTTGGTAATGATTTTGGTAAAATTAACAAAATAAAATTTTATAAAATGTGGTAAATGTGGTAAAGTTTAGATATTTTATCATCTTGCACGGCATAAAAATTATTTGTTCGGTTAAATTTACTTTTCCTTTTTGTATTTTTTATTAAATGTGTGGTAATAAGAAAAATAATTTTGAGAGTTCGAATTTCTGGAAAAACCGTTACTACACCTCCGGAAAAGTAAGTAAATGAATGATTTAAGTACCGTATATTTTTTTTATCAGAATTAAGTTTTAATTTACCATACAGCTTGGTAATTTTAAAATAATTTTTATCTCCTTGTTAAATGGTTTTAAAATTTGCATTAAAAAAACTATTTAACAATTGGGCATATTGCAGAAATCCGTGTACTTTTACCCGACTTTGATTCAGAGGTAGCACATGATAGACGGTTAATTTAACAATTATCTTTTGCTTTGATGAATATAAATCGTTGCAAAATCAAAAACGCTAAATTGACGAGTCAGCGGGCTCAATAGATTAAGCCAACTGATTTGACTTCAACCCAGGCTCGTATTTTGGAAAATATTCCCAGATGTAGCTGGATCATGTGTTCAGAATCTCTTTGCCATCGTGCTTCTACGTATAACCAAATTTCGGGTGAGTCATCTTGTTCAAAAGTTTTTCAAACAAATGTCAAAAAGTCATTCAGTTCAAAATTACAAGGTTGTGAAGTTGCTGCAAATTGAGCAAGTATAAAATTGGCAAACAATAAATTTGTGACTATCTAATTATAATTTTAAAAATTATTTCGTGTCATACTTTTTTTTGCTCACGTTTTACTGAAAAATTGCGTTGTGTTCCTTTAGCGTTTTACGTTTGAATAGTTAACTAATATTTTTTGTCTAATTGCTTTTTTTCTGTGACTATCTAATTATAATTTCAAAAGTTATTCCATGTCATACTTTTTTTTGCTTACGTTTTACTGAAAAATTGCGTTGTGTTCCTTTAACACTTTACATTGGAGTAGTTAACTAATATTTTTTGTCTAATTGCTTTTTTCAAAAATTGTACAAACTTTTAGAAAAAAAAATGTTAAATAACCTACATGTATTATTATTGAAAAGCAAACTCTTTTAGCTGCATTAGTTTTAAAATTGAAAAATGACGAAATGATGATTAAATACTAATTCTGAATGCTTTATCCGAAATAAAATATAAAAAAATATTTTTCTTTATTATCTAGTTTACAATATAATTAAGTAAATATCAAATTTTAAAAATGCATGACATTGCCAATTTACCTAAATAATACAGCTACTACTACTTTCTTTTTTAAGTAGACATTTTAATTAGTCTTTAAAAATTTCTTGAGATCAAAATTTTCTCGAGTAATGTTTACATCGTTATCGTTGAAAAGGAAAGAAAAATAGTATTTTTTTTTTTGGAATTTTAATTAACAATTTTTAGAAAAATGTTATTTAATATTGTCATTTTTATAGCTTTTTTAAAAGAGTTTGATGCAGTTTTCATTCTCCGCTGAAAATCAGATGTTATTGCATATTGGCTTAATTTTCAACTTTAAATTAAATAAAATAATACCGCATTCTAAAAGAAAATTACATATTCGAATGCTTAACAATTATGAATTGGATATAAAGTTTAGAAATGTACTTATTGAGTACTTATCGTGCTTATTATCATTTTTATTCTTTTTCAGATGCATGTTGCATTTTGGGAATTTAATTCAATTTGATTTTTTTTTCAATGACTAAGTGGTTATTTGGAATTAAGAGGAAACCTAAAAGCATAATTTTGTAATATATTACCTACAGCCGTAACTGATAGTTTAATACGGTTCTAAAATATTTTAATTTTATTATTTTATGTTTTCAGATTAGTTAGTCATTTAAAAGTTTAATAAATATCTAAAATATCAAGTTTAAATGCTTTACAGTATTTTAAAAAGAATAATAAAGGATAACATAGTTAAAAAATTTTGAGGTAAGAAAGCGTTAACTATTTTCTTTAACGCTTCTTAATTATGGTTCAATACAACCATTTAATTTCCTTTCTAATAGATTTGAAGAAACGTTGTAAGAAGCCGCTATATAATAACTTTTTTAAGTTTATTATCTAAAATTTTCGTTAAAAATGTCATCAATGCGAAGAAAGTTTGATTGCGGAAAACTAATGATATAGAATGCTCCGTAATCAACATGCTTAGTATATATTCTTTGAGTTCTTGTCACAAACGAAGTAAAAAAATACTAAATTGATATTTAAGCTAGGTAAAATATGAAAATATGATCAAAACCTATTGGTCCTTTAATGAGGAAGTCGAGATTAAAAACATTAAGGCCTGTTTCAAGAAGCTAAAAGATGATGCAATTTTAAAAAATATTTCTAGGTTTCAATAGGTAATCACACTGTTTTTGGATTTTTTCATGTATATTTAGCTTTTCTAGTGAAAGATCTTAAAATAACTTCTCTTTTGAAGTATAAATCTAATTATTATTCAGCATGTTTTTAGCCTTGAAGTCCCAAAATAGAATTTCTACCCTTATCCTTTACCACAGATATTTTATGAAAACGAATGAAGTCTTAATGCTTTTATTAATACAAAAGTATTTAATTTTTGTATTACATATATATATATAT
>NC_092204.1:24934384-24948775 GCF_043381705.1 Parasteatoda tepidariorum
TGCTCAGCGGCCCAACTGTTTTTCCCGAAACTGCAATAACTAGTTTCACAATCCGCTTCACTACTTATGTGTGTGAAGGAACTTTAATAAAGTTCCATCAGTCCATTGGCATACCGTCCCTTATCATCTTCAGAAGTTCTTGAGAACTGATCTCTTTGAGAACGGGTGAACACATAACGTTAAGAGCAGGAATAACGTATCTGCGAACACAATTTCTTTCTGGCCTAACTTCCCTTGCCTTACTAAACCACCGAGCTGCAAGGGTCCTAATATGGCACCCCTCATCCATTAACATGGCCAAAAGCATGTTTTCTGGAGCTGCAAAGTAAGCGTTGCGAGAAGTAATTGGTTTGATTACGTCACGATACTTTTTCGGCAAGTAGCGAGAGGAATTGATGAAATGCGTCAGGTGTCTAGTACTGTTTTGTATGGAATTCTGAATCTTTATTCGGAACCATGAGGGTGCGTAGACTCTTAGAATGAATACAATTAAAGTTAGCAACACGTTTGATGGGTCTAATGTAGATATATATCAATAGATATGTAGATATACCTCATGTCATACCTCATACCTGATGTAGATATACCTCAGTATTCGATTAGCAGTTGTTAGCCAGTGAACCAATTTCAATGTTCCTGGTTCCCGGTTAGCTCGATCCGAACATTAAAAGCCAAAACTAATGGCGGTGCAAATTCTTAATAAGTATTTCTGATCTGAACTGAGAGTGGTGGGATCAATATCTGGCATCTCGCATTCAATGCTATTAAAAGCAACAATTGAAAGCTTTTCGCATCCTTTGAGGCTCCGTCCAATGTCTCCGGTGTAAGATGTGGGGCCAGATGACTTGCCGTCAATGGACTCAAATAGGCGTCGTAATGGCAACTCATTGAAATGAAGTAAGCAGATAATCCATTGTACTGCTCTCTGAAGTTTCAATTCAAGCCTGCGAATTACACCATTAAACACTTCTGTGTTCACTACGGTGCCGTCACACCCGAGAACGAAAAGGTAACTAAAATCATCCAATAAATCACCTGTATTCGTAAATGCTATTAGGTATATGAGGACTAGATCCACTTACAGGCGTAACATGTCCCATGTACGTAGAATCAGGCTCCGATAGAATACAGTAATGAGCGTTTAATAGTTCTTTGGAACTGCTTGCCCTCGTGTGTTTCTGATGTTAAAGTTTTGTCATGTCGTCTATCAAAATAAAGGCCATATATAGTGAACCGATTTCCATTTGATTTTGAGACAATTTCTTTGTAAATTCTCGATTTTTTCCTCCATATTTTATTTTTGTCTCTAATGAGGCTGGTATCTGATTGCGATATTAATCTTGCGATATCTTTCATAACACTCCATGCTACAGCAGCCGTGGTTCTGTTGGATACACCATATCTTTGACTGACAAGAACTGTCAAAATAGGGTTCAAAATAAGGTTGTTCTACTTTTTTTGGCAGAGCGCCAAATCCAGTCTGTCTCGATTGTGCATTGTGCAAGCAGTAAACAGTTATACAGAAAAGTACCAAAATGCGTCGAAATTTCCAAAATTAGATGCCGATGAGGCGGCAGAAGATATAAATCTGTTTTCTAAAATTTTTTATAGTTGTTGTTTTTAAAATATTGTAACTTTTAAGTGCTACCTCAAACTGATCAACGAAATCTGTGGTTATGTATTAATTTTTGTATTTTAATCATTTTTTGTCGAATTTTTGGAACTTTAGGCCCATTGAGGCAACAGAAGATATCAACCCAGAGATATATATGTATATAGATATACATATATATATATATATATATATATATATGTATATCTATATACATATATATCTCTGGGTTGATATCTTCTGTTGCCTCAATGGGCCTAAAGTTCCAAAAATTCGACAAAAAATGATTAAAATACAAAAATTAATACATAACCACAGATTTCGTTGATCGGTTTGAGGTAGCACTTAAAAGTTACAATATTTTAAAAACAACAACTATNTATATATATAATATTTATTCATTGAATAGTAAATATTTAGACATTATAATTTTACTATTTTTTTCTAAACAATTTTTTTTAATTATTAAGGGGCAAATATTTTCAATTTGAAAGAATAGTAATTGCTCAGCTAAAGTTAATAAACCAATTCTTAACCTAATGAACTTGCATACATTGAATATATGACAATGCATTTAACTTCATTTCATTAATTCGGAAATGATTTTGATTTATTTCTGGAATCATATTTACACGTTTAATGTAACTTCTGTTAATAGATAAAAAAAGTTCACTGCATATTTTTTTTTCTTTGCTAATAAAGAAATAACCAGATATTTATTGAGATATCAAAAAAGAATCTAAGTCAAAACACAATTTATTGTTCTTACTTCGCGTAACACTATGAGTTGACTAGCTATAATTCAATTTTTTTTTTACCTTATTTAGCCTTTTACCTTATTTACCTTACCTTAAAACATTATTGAATGGTCTTAATTTTCTCCCTGTCTGACACATATTTGGTTCTTGTATATTTCAATATAGTGTGTTCTCTTTTTATGGAGTCTCTATAAGTGTGGAACATCTGGTTAAAAGATTTACCAGTATGGGAAAGATTTCATTCTTTGATTGGTTAAAAGTGGTTAAAGCTAACCACACCTAACCACGAAATTTCATTGGAATTGAAATTTCTGTTTCTGATTTCGAAACTGTCGAGTTATGACAAGCTTTCAATTGCGAGTCGTGGTGGTTAGTGGAATAGAGCGTCTCCTCCGAAGGAGATAAACTGGGTTCGAAGCACAGCGATGGCTGGTCGAAGCTGCTCCACACCCAGTTTGCATCAACACATTGCTGACGTAAAATATCCACAGTGGTAAATGAATCATGGGTTAGATTTCCCCTACTTTCAGATAACCATGGAGGTTTTCATAATTTTTCTCTCCATGTACAGTTTAGATCCATCTAAAAGTCCTTCACAAAAACAAACTTCTTCTCAATGCTTGATCCAGGAGATCTCCTGTTTTCTAGATTATGTTCAAAATTACAAAACTATGGATTTGAACATTAGCAGCCTTAAACTTAAAGTTGGATTAGCTGTTCAACGATGGTAATAAAATAAAATAAAATTGTCAATTGTGAATTCTGCAATCCGATGAAACCAACTTTCTGTTCGGAATCACTTTTTAGCGAGTTTCAATAAGCACCCTGACAAACGTTTTAGGGAGCTGAAAATACTTGGAATATTCGTTCTTTATATTGTATCAAAGAGATTCCTTTCTCGAACGTAGCGAATGAATTGATATCTAGCTGCAGATCCATATCTAATTGTTGTTGTGCTGAAGAAGATATGGTGGAGTGGTAATCTAATTGTCAAAACCACACATTATTTTATAGCTGTGACAAGATGAAAATGTTTTTCGAACTGAATAGTCTCAATAACAAAAATAATGACAATTAACAAATACTATTTTACTGAACCATGGTTGTAAGTAGCACATTATCTCTACACAGGAAAATTAAACAAAGTGACCCGGATAAGTCTAGATGGAGGAAATTTTAACAGAATTGTGATGCCACAATTTGCATTACACATTTCCTACCTTTTAAAATAAGTTTAAGTAATTAAAGTTATTTTAAAAGGTAGGAAATATGTAATACCAATTGTGATATCACAAGAATATATCACATTCCAGACACATGTCAGATACACAAGATATTTGAACCTATATTGGAACTAAAATTGGATCGGAGATTTACTTGGTAATGGATAAGATGGGGGATGGATTTCAAATGCGAGCAAGCACCATGATAAATGCCTCGAGAAGTTTTACTGCGAACAGTTGAAAAATCGTTCTTCAAAATACAAAATTGGAATAATAGCTTCTTAGAAATCTAATTTTAAGCAAATCGTATATTTAAAATTTAATTTCTCAGGTATTATTCCATCGATTGTGGTCAAATACTGTATTTCGTTTTTAAAATTACTTTCTTTAAAATTATGTAAAAATTTGTGTTCCTAACTATTCATAATTTTTCGATTAGTATTAAATAAAATAATAAGATATAATACATATGTTTAAAAAATATTTTTTTGACCGATGTTTCTTTGGTTAATCGCATTTTAAAAATGTGAGTCTCAAAATTTTTAGTCGCTTCAAAAATTCCCTTGATACGCGAAAATTTAAATTAGCGAAAATTTGAACAACTCTCTTGACTAAACTATTGAAACTGTATTTCCCAGACTGTGTCTGCATCTCATATTTTGAGAGTTTATTCATAGACAGTACGTTTTTTGCTTGACTTAGTAACTTAAAATATCGTCTGAATTAATTAATTAGCATAATTGAGGTCACATTTAAAACCATCATACTTCAATCCCAGTAAGCTAAAATCTGATCATTAGATCAAAAGTTATTCAAGTCGAATTGTTCTTTTTCCAACTGCAAAAACCCAGCATACTATTAGAGTATATATTTGAGTCAACAAACTGATCGTTGACAGCGTCGAGTGTCAAACGTGGCTGGTATATTCGGTTATTTTAAAGTCAGTACTTGCCTTTCCTCGAATCTTGGCTAACTGCCTTACTTACTAGGTAAGGCAGTTAGCCTTTAGCTTGTTATAAATCAAATAATCAAAAAAATTATTTATGCTAGAGTTATTCTACAGAAATTCGGAGAAAGAGCAGTAAATCTATTTCCTAGAAAGTTAGTTTTTAAAATTCCTTAGTTTTTCAGTAATTAAAATTCTTCAACTTATTTTTTTTTCTTATTCTTTAAATATTAGGATAAATTATTCGTTCCTAGCAATGGAGTATACGCTTAAGAAAATCTTACAACAATGACATTTTACAGCAGTTCATATTTTCAAGCAAGGATATTACAAATCATATTAGGAGGAAAGAATTTACATGAATTATCATTCATTATATGTTCTTTTTAATTTATTGTTTCAAATTAATATTTTGTTTAAAATGTTTATTGTTCATAAGTTTATTGTTTATTTAAACAAATTCAATTGTTTAATGTTCCTTTAATCTAAATTGTTGATACGTTAAATTTTTATTATTTTTCTTTCTATTTTCAGTTCCCTTGTGAGGCAGTGAACTGTCAATGAACTTTCAGTGAACTTTCCAAACGAAGACATATGAAACACAATACTTTTAGCTTAACTATTAAATTCACTATAAATAACAATCTCTACTACCTTGTGAGGTGAAATTGCGTAAAAGAGCATATTGATTTTAATGTTTCTGCTGTATTAAGTTAATGAATAAAAAACAAATAGTTGTTGTCAGCTTTATTTATGTGGAGATAGGCAAAAAATTAAATATTATTTTTTATTCCATTACAAATTGCGCTCAAACATTTCCAGCTTCAACGTATAAATATGAAGTAGATAAATGTATGTATGTACAGTGCGCAAAAAGAAACTAAACGGAACACCCTGAATAATTTTGTTTTTCATTTCTCAGGTTGTTATCTCTTTCGAAAATAAGTCTTGCATATTTTTTATTAAGTCATTAAAATTTTAACCATTTATGAAAAAAAGTACAGAATGTTTGTTTTAATAAAAATTATAAAATATGTTTACCTTTTGCATCGAACTTTACGTCCGAAGTCTACCTGGTGTTATATTCATTGAATCAATATTTTTTTAAATATATTTAGAATGGTGTTAACACACGTTATATTATTTTGTTACATTTATTGAATAATTTATGCATAATTTGTTTTCACGATTAAATTATAGTTATATTGTTTTGTGTATGACCATTGTAATATTCTTTTACAAATTTGTATTATTGCAAACACAATATTACAATAGCGAATAATGATCAGTAGTTTTTTAATCATTTCATTATAAATATTCTTCTCATTTTAATATTTATTTTTCACTTTTAATTCTTAATACTTATTAAAAAAGTATATGTACATCTAATTTATTGGTATTCATGGTGTCTGGCAAATTTTCTGCTCTAAAAGTATCATCTGTTTTATATCAAATGGTTTTATTTTAAATTCCATAATTAAACATTTTAAATTAAAATGCTAGAAAACAGTATTGAATATTAAATAAAAAATATTTATCAAATTATTAAATTTCCATTATTTAATTAATCGGAAAAGTTTCGTGTATTTTTTGTTATTTGTTTAATAATTTGGAAACTACTAATACTAAACATTACTGAATATATTCAACGAATCAAAATTTATCAATACATGCGAGATAGTTCTTAAATTAAAAAACAACAACGTTTATGCTTGAAGTTTGATAAACAATACATCGATAAAAAGGCACTTGAAGGTAGAAATAATTAAATGCTTTGATAACATTTCAAAATCATTTTTTACGATAAGTATCTAAAGATTTTTTCAATATTTTGTAGCCTATATTAAAACTTTTATGTCAAAATATGACTTTACTTTAATGTTGAAAATTCTGACATTCTTACAAGTTAAAGGTTTCATCGAATTGAATAACTTTTTATTGACAGTACGAAGCATAAATGCTCCTCTCATAACGTATGTGTACATGGTTTATATCAAATTAACCTGGAAATAATAAATCGTCGCATGAACAGTTTATTATTGATCAATATTTATCTTATTTAAAACTGAAAAAATATATGTTTATTTAGAAAAATAAGTTTGATCAGTTGATATAAAAATAAGAGATATCAAATCGAATTTAGCTCTGTTCCTTTTGATTTCACACTTTCTTATTGACTTCAATTCACAACTTCAAGATGAACTCACGAATCGCTATTTTCTTGTTTTTCATTTTTGCTACATTAGCTATTTCTGGTAAGAATTATACATTCCTTTACTATTTCAACTAACTTTTGAGTTTATTAGGAAACTGCATAAAAATATATTTGATATTTCTAATACATGTTGTTTGAATAAAAATTAAAATCAAGAAGAAAAATTTGACATCCTGTCCAAAGAACCTATTTTATTTAAATAATTTAATTTTTCTATCATAGGATACCGACAGACGTTGTGTGTTCGAAAAAACGAAATTAAATGTAAAAAATGCTAAACCATATATTTGAGATTTGAATTTCTAAATTTAAAAAAATATTTTTACCATTGCGAATTTTCAACTGCGAAATTTCTTGTCAAAAATTAAGCTGAACAGTAGTTTTAAGTGCTTTTAAATACGCTAGTTGCTTTCAATTATCCCTTTTTACAATGGAGGTCTTCAATTTTTATGATAACATTGCGTAAGGATTTAGCATTTTTCTTATATGTACTAATACTCAAATGAAATTTTAATTCTTTGCTATTTAGTTATAAGAATATTTGGATATAATTGGTGTATGTATCTTTAAATTTAATCTACGACATAATTTTTCTAGTATCTTTGAGATCTTTTTGATGTTATAGTCCTTGTTTTCTCAAAATGTCTGTTTAATGTCTGTTGGTCAATGAAATTAAAAAAGATTAATTTAGCAGGAATAGAATCAAGCAAAAAATTATTACAGTACTATCATTACCAGAAATTAAAAAATAAATGAGAAAATTTCCTTAGTTCATAATCATTCAATTCATCATTCACTAAACTATTAAATGGGAGCATTTTTCGTCTGTGTATTTGCTTAAATTCATAAATAGTACTGAATTTAGTTATTTTAGTTACAGAAAAAAATAGAATAACTTTAATTTATTGTTCAACTGTGTGTAAAGCACTGTCGTATACCTTTTGAAAAATGTTTTTGGGGGGAATATTCAAGAACATATTCGAGTAATGAATTTAGTATTTGTGAATCAAAATTATGAATTTAATTATTTTAAAGTTTTATTAATAGTTAAGTTAATAGTATAAGTTTTAAATAAAGTTGGGTTTTGTTAATTAATGAAAACTTCTTTTTTGTAGCTACGTTTGCTGAAAGTATGTAAAACAGTTGAGTTCATATTGATTATTTCGTTATTTTTAATTTCCTTAAATCATGTTTCATTCGAGTATATGGGTGATTCTTGGGAAACATGACAATTCGAGAAAAAAACTTCTTCAAAATAATAAATTTTTTTTTGTATATTTATTTAGTTGCATTTATCAATATCTTTCAGACAGCTGTTAAGTTCACTGCCATTTGCTCTAGAAAAAAAAATAGAAATTCAATAAATTTTGAATGCCAGGAAGATGTCTAGAAATCCAGGAAAGCAATGTATTGGCATAGAAGTTAAGAAAATAGTCATTTTAAATAACTGAATTTAAGAAACTCAAAAAAGACAAAGTTCGGAAGTTAACTTTAACTTTTTATAGAAATAAATTTCAAAAATAATTACCGTGAACAATTTGAGTAAATGAGTTAAGTAGAGTAAAGGTTAGAGAGTAACACACACACCATGAAATAGTTTTTAATTTTACTACACTTTAGTTTTCAAAGAAACAATTAAAACAAAGCAAAATAAGTTGTAAAATTTCATTAATCTTCAGAGGAAGCAAAAGGCCTTTAAGATATTGGGTAAGGAGCAGACATTTTTGAAATGGTAATATTCAAAGACATTTTGACACAGTTTTTTTTCCAGGGCCACTTGAAGTGATTAGATAATCTGTTTGCCAGCACGAATTATAAAATTAACTTTAATATCTTTATGAACGACTTCAAGAACTTCTCGTACAATGAAAATGATAATCTCAGTAATTTTTATGATTTCAGCATTTAAAATAGGTTTTACTTTAAATTAAAAATCAGCTCAGTCACCTAGAAACCATTCATCTTCGAATTGAATAGCCACTGAACTATTAACTTTAATTGTCTCAAAAGCACCTTTAATAGATTCATGCTCAGTTGAATATGATTCAATATTAAAATGAAGAGTTGATACTGTGGTACAAAATTTGAGTAGTTGAGCTAACCAATGTGAAAGTCACATTTAATACTGGCAGTTACAGCTCATTTTACGAAAGAAGAGGATAGTCAAAATCTTTTTTCTAGAAGACTTCGTGCACATTCAGAGGCCCCTTTTTTACTTTAATGAGTTTATACACTGTTGCTATACTTATACACTGTTACTTAACGTCTTCAATTATTAAATTACATTCTTTTTCAACAGCAGAAATGAAAGTTTTCATAATTCGTATGTAGGTGGCTGGGTGGCGCAGTAGGTTTGTAGTCCGCCTTTTGCGCCCAAGTCTGCGGGTTCGATCCCAGGCCCAGACACCAGATTTTTGAGATGCAGAAAATCCTCAGCGGCCATGTCGTATGATTATGCGGCATGTAAAAGATCCCTGGAGTGCCTATTGGCTCTTGGCATTTCCGGCAAAATTGAATTCCTAGTGCACTTTAGCATCCAAATAGAGTCTCGGTGCTACCATCTAGTGTGGCAGAAACCAGACGTCCAAATTAACATGGCCAACGTTATCTCACCCATTGTGGTGGTCCTGAAAGAGTGGATACCACTTCTGGAGAACGCAATAGTCCTGCTCGTCGGGAAGACTGATCGTGCAGCTCATAGGAAATAAAATAAAAAACTATTTGGTATGTCTCCACCAAAAGCTAAACTTCTTTTTCAGCAGAGCGTTTTACACCAGCCTCAACACTTTTCTGTGCACCCTTTCCATGGCCCGATTCTGTCAAATGTCAGGATTAAACATTGGACAAAATTAGAGGAAATACAAAAAAAAAATTTTAAAAATTTAAAACATAAAAATTTGTTTTAGTTCTATATTGTAATTGGAACGAATCCCTAATGAAATATATTTCGTTGCAGCATTCTCCCTGAGGAACATTACTTAAAATTTTTCTTATCTGTGACCAAATAGCACATTAGTAATTTCGTAGAGATCCTGATAGAGTTGAAAATGAAGAATTTGTAGTCCTTTCCGCTGGTGTTTGATATAATACTCCTGCGAGTGCCGTAAATTGTGTCCTTGAAGCTCCAGAGTGTACTACTTGTGGTTCTGATGCATATTTGATGATGTAGTTTTCACTGATATCAATGTAAATTAAAATTGATCACGTGGAAAGTTTTTATTTTAATTTACTGGGAGAACTGAAATTGATGCTTTATTCTGGCAATATGTCTCATATGTTCTATCAGTATTACTTTTCTCTCTTTAACTCAACTTTCCGAATGGCTTTACAACTCTTTTCTTTTTCCATTGAACATACCATGAATATCATGTAGGTTTTTCTTTCTCAAGGAGCCCTCTATAAAGTTTAATTCTTCCATACCACTTCATCTCAGCTTCTCGTTATTTTTCTCAAATTATTTTTCCTCGACTATGTTCAGGCTCCATGGTTTAAAATCACCTAGTAAAATTAATTTTAGAATAATTTGCATCGGAATTTTTTTTTATAATATTATTTAAATGTATCATATTTCAAATCATTTTACTTAACAACTTTATTACATTCTTTAATTTATACAACCAAGCAGAGTTTGAAGACTATGGCAGAAATAAATTGCACAGTGATATTTTTAGCTTATCATTTATATTTTAACTATCTGTGNCCATTGTGGTGGTCCTAAAAGAGTGGATACCACTTCTGGAGAACGCAATAGGCCTGCTCATCGGGAAGACTGATTGTGCAGCTCATAGGAAATTAAAAAAAAAAACTGTTTGGTATGTAACCACCAAAAGCTACACTTTTTCTTCAGCAGAACGTTTTACACCCGCCTCAACCCTTTTCGGTGCACTCTTTCCATGGCCCGATTCTGTAAAATGTCCGGATTATACATTGGACAAAATTAGAGGAAATACAAAAAAAAAAAAATTCAGAAATTTAAAACATAAAAATTTGTTTTATTTCTATATTGTAATTGGAACGAATCACTAATGAAATATATTTCGTTGCAGTATTCTTCCTAAGGAACATTGCTTAAAATTTTGTTTATTTGTGAATAGCACATGAGCAATTTCGTAGAGATTCTGATAGAGTTGAAAATGAAGAATTCGTAGTCCTTTCCGCTGGTGTTTGATATAATACTCCTGCGACTACCATAAATTGTGTCCTTGAAGCTCCAGAGTGTACTACTTGTGGTTCTGATGCACATGATGTAGTTTGCACTGAAATCAATGTAAATTAAAGTTGATTACGTGGAAAGTTTTTATTTTAATTTACTGGTGAACTGAAATTGATGCTTTATTCTGGCAATATGCCTCATATGTTCTATCAGTATTACTTTTCTCTCTTTAACTCTACTTTCTAAATGGCTTTACAACCCTTTTCTTTTTCTATTGAACATACCATGAATTTCATGTAGGTTTTTCTTTTTCAAGGAGCCCTCTATAAAGTTTAATTCTCCTATACCACTTCATCTCAGCTTCTCGTTATTTTTCTCAAATTATTTTTCCTCGACTATGTTCAGGCTCCATGGTTTAAAATCACCTAGTAAAATTAATTTTAGAATAATTTGCATCGGAATTTTTTTTATAATATTATTTAAATGTATCATATTTCAAATCATTTTATTTAACAACTTTATTACATTCGTTAATTTATACAACCAAGCAGAGTTTAAAGACTATGGCAGAAATAAATTGTACAGTGATATTTTTAGCTTATCATTTATATTTTAACTATCTGTGTTCTGAAAAAAATAACCTAACACCTTTGCGTTAGATGGACCATGAATTGTTTAATTTAGTTCCTTTATCCACTGTAGAAAGAATCAAAAATATTTTTGCTGTTGGTATGTACAGAAGAAAATTGTGAATAATAATCAATCATTAAATAAATAACTTTACTTACATACGAGCATATTACAATCTTTCATAAACTGGATATTAAGTAAATATTTGCTTTCCCTCTTTACATTATAGTGTTTAAAATTTTTTTTAAAAATGTCATTTTCCTGGCATTTATAATCCAGGAAAATGACAGCCAGAATAATGACAATTTGCCGTTTTGCAGCATTTAATTTTACTTTAATTTAACGTTTCGGCCTAAGACGTTCACTTTCCCCAGAAAACAACAGGATTTCATGAAATAACTAAGGTAGATCTAAATAGTTTACGTTAGTAATGATTTCAAGAAGACAGGAAAATGACAACTTAAAAACCTACTCACCTTTTAAATTTTTTGAAATACATTTTGACTCAGAAAGTTGGCTCCCTATTGCTGCATTAAGACATGTTCTGATAGGATGGTATTCTAAACAATCTCTTAACCTACTAACTGTAACCTAATTGATTGTAGGAGCTATCTATTTCAACTATAAATTACTAAACAAAAATGGCCAGGAAAATGATTTTCATGTGACAAACAAATTATTGACGGAAAATCTTTCTTTCAACAAAGTTTTTACCCTCTGCATATATTCTAGAAGTGCTTACAACGGTTGAGATAAAAAAAAATAGATATTGTAAAATGTATGGAAGTTTTGAAGCTAGTTATTATTGGAAATATTGTTTGTGACATACCAGGAAAATGACGTTTGGATATTCAGTTATTTTTTTTAAATATACGAAATAGCCAATAATATTTCAAAGTCATTTTAAAATGCTAACAGCAATGAAATTTATAAAAGAATTTAAAGCGCTCTTTCAGTAGTATAGTATTAGATCTTGGAGCAAAGGACTGCCAATTGTCATATTTCGTGAGAATCACCCACATGCAAAAATACTTTATTCAGAATAAATATTTTATTCCCGCGAAAAGTCAAAATTTTTGTTACTTATAACTTTAATAAGTGTTTTATTTGTTTGTAAGATTAAATCGAAAATTACTGTAAAGATATATTTGAATTTAAATTAGTTATTTTATTCAGTTGATTTTAGTTATGATTTAAATCAGTGTAACTTGAAAAATTAATCAGTAATGTTCCTTGTTGTTTATGGGTCTTTAAACTTTCAATTCACATATTGTATTTTTTTACCTCATGTCAATTTTAAAAATATATATCTACATATTATTTCTTTAAGAAATATGTTAATTTACATAAATGATTTTTTTTGAAAAAATTAGTTGAATATTACAGGATTTAAAAATTAGCTTAAATCAATTACTAGTTTACCAACACAACATATTTAAACTAACGAACTGTTAATTAAAATACTATTAAAAAGTTTAATATAAGCGAGAAATATCGTTAAAAAGTTTAGACACTAATTTAGACATGTTAGTTTCATATTTAGAAGACTTCCTTGCAACATTTATATTTTATTCTGTGTTTGTCTAAACGTTAAGCATATATTATGATAATGTATAAATATATCTTAACATAAATAAAGCAAATATAAAACTTTTACTTAATTTTTTTTATATTTCCTGAGTTAAAAGAATTCAAAAGAATAATTTTAATAATCAATAGTTAAATATTATATTAGTAAACACTCTTAACTAGTTAATATTTGATTTTAATTGCTCTTTTTTAGTTCAAGTGTTACACAGCTTAAGTGAAGTGGGTTTACCCCCTGCAACTGGTATGTAATAAAATAACTTTAATTACGTTTGAAAAAATTACAGATTACTAAAACGTACATCTATTGTCGTTTTAACTATTTGCCTGGTGTATTAAAATATATATTTAGAAAAACAGAAATTATTGTTAACAATTTTCTCAAAAACAGTATTATTATCCATCTTAGGAATGTAAGGTATTTTTAAGGGACTTTATTAAGTAAATATAAGTTTACCTTTACATAATAAACTCACGTAAAGGTAAACTTAGCTTTAACCTTTATATTTAACACTAGAGAAATTATTATTAACTATACTCTAATAAACATTCTTATCCTTCTTAGGAATAGAAGGTATTTTTAAGGGACTTTATTATATAACTCTAAGTTTATGCAATCCTCCAGTCAATTTTCCTCTGCGTATCGAAAACTCACTATTTCTTAGATTGAATACTTCCATCCATGCATTTTAATATTTTGTGAAGGCAAACTTAAGTTTGTCTGATCCGCCTTGAGTTAGTTTTTTTAACTAGAAACTTCGCAATATTATTATCATTTCCGTTATCGAATGTTCTCTTCCGTCAAAAGAAATGTTTTATTATGTAGGTTTGAATTCAGCCAAACCTGCTTAAAATTCTCCTCTTTGTATCGAAATACTGAAAAAATATCAATTATTTTTACTATGAAATATTTTCGTCCATTTAAATTAATCAATGTTAATAAACTCGAGTCTAAACGAATTGCCTTGTGTTTGTAGCTTTATATGAAAACTCCCGAGAAATTATTATTATTTTCTTATTTGAATACTTTTCACCCTGAAAGATATTTCTTATGTAATACTAAGTTTAACTTTTTAACCTCGATTCTTGAGATCGAGATGCATCAAAAGCTTGTGAAATTTTTAACAAATAAACTTTCACTTGAAAAATCTCACCTCTTTAACATGGTTTAAACATAAGAAAGATCGAAATTTTTAAATTCGATTTTAATGGTGCTGAGTTTAGATTTATATTATTAGTTTGATAAATAAATGCTATATATATATAT
>NC_092204.1:24950242-24977253 GCF_043381705.1 Parasteatoda tepidariorum
TTTTTTTTCTCTTTTCAGATTTTTTTTAGTCATTCTGTTTCGAGGACGAAACCCGTCAAAATGGCCGAGAATGTAATAAGCGAGACAACAACCTCTATGTTATCCCGCCAGATGTCGCTCGTCTGAACGAAAGGCATAGAACTTTCTTGATGTAAATGAAGAGAGTCAGTTGGAATTGTCTGTCCGAGTAGTTTCTAAGTGAAACGGATAATCTTAGTGATTAAGACTCTAAAAGACATATATATATATATATATATGTATATAACAGTAAATTTATTACTTTACTCTAGAAAGACGAGTCAAGGATATCATACACGTGATTCAAATGGCGTAAGTAATTTAATGAGAGTTTCCAATTAATACATATTTTTAAATATTTTATCAATTTGAATACCACAAAATCTGTCTTCAATGTGAGTCTCAATATGGAGTCTTAAAAAATATGCAAACTCAATAATGACAACAATCCGGTTTTTCTTCTTGAATGAAGACGTTTTGCTGCGTATCTATTACTTTCGTTCATTTTTGACCGACATATTAAGAATATTTATTATCTATGATGATTTTAGAACATCTTTCACTATATATATTCCATGAACCGCTTAGATTCAGAGGTTAGAGCACTTACCTTCCAATGAGGTGACTCGTGTTTGAAACCCAGAGATGACTGGTCGAGACAAATTCTGCGCTTTGCTCTTACCTACCACAATGCTGACATAAAATGTCCTCAGTGGGAGACGAATCATTTGTTTTCATCAACTTACAGTATGGCTATCATTGAGAGGTCCGGCTATTCGGGGTTTTCTACTCCACGTAACACAAATGCTAGTAAGTTCCGTCAAAAACTCCTCCAAAGAGAAAAGTTTTCCCCGATAGTTCCAGGAATTTTTTTGTCTAATGAATTAGGATAAAAAAATCGCAGGAATACGAAATTGAATATGGGTAGTCTTAAACTCAAACTCTTGTCAGCTGTTATTAAAAAATATATATTTTTCATTAATATATATTTCCAAAAATAATATATTTTCGCAAAAAAACATATATTTTCCGAAAATTTTCCATGAAGTGTTTGATGTAATAAAAAGAAAACATATCTATTGTTGCACAACTTAATCTGTTTTCTAAATAAATTCATAATTCAAACTGGGGGATGAAATGAGGATCATGAATTTTATTTTTATTTTTAGTATTTTTTAAATCAATCATAAATAAAAATCGATTCTGTATTCTTTTCAATATGTCACTCCTTTTTCAAATTATTGTCATTTTAAATAACTTATACCCTATTATAGCGACATCAATGTACCAAAAGACAAATTCGATACTTTTGCAAAAAACCAAAATTTGGAATAAAGAAATATGTTGGTTAAATTAAAATTTTGAACGCCCTGCACTAGGGAATGAATTAACAATTAAGGGCTTAATTTGATTCATAAAAGTTCTCGAACTTTTTTTTGCTTGTTTCTTATCAAATACGTATTTTTTTAAGATGTTTGATAGTTTTCAGCCTTTTTCGAAATTACTTTGAAACAATTGAAATAATTAGGTAAACATGAAATCTCATTGTGGGCATACAAAAATTTAATAAAAAAATAACTTCGTAAGATAGTTTTTTAAATAGATCACACGAGGATGATCAAATCAGATCACGATATGTAGGAACGACATGTTATGTTGACGAATGGTTCGCCAAACTCCTATTGCTTGCTTGAACCGGAAAAATTATAATTACCTATGACTTTTGCAATTTACAGTTTTAACTGAATTAATATTGAAATAGTGAAAATGGAAGAAAAAAAAAACGCTTTTCTTAGAAATTTTCCGAAACATATTTATCTATCTATATTTCTTTAAGAAACACAGACCACAGTTATGGTGCCATTTGTGGTAATAAAATGCAACATATTGTTAAAGTTAAAATGGAAATTAAGAAGTGTGCACTTGATAATTTCCGTTCCTGCTTATAAATATAAAAACCATTAAACAGTAGTTATTTTGCAAAATGTTACGTGTTTGAAACAATTTTGGACTTACCAAGGAATATTAAAATCAATTTTGCGCATCTTGGATAAACTAATATTGTGCGTACTATAAGATTTGTTTTCTTTTAAAGACCGAAGTAATGAATTACAAGTAACTGTCGCTGATTTCCTTTGTAAAATGTACGTGAAAATGCAACAAAAAAAATGGTACGAATTTATTTGAAGTTTGGACAATATTTCTTCCGGCGAAGACTTACTGCGATAAAACAAGTTTCATTAAAAAAAACGAAAGAAGTATCTAAAAGAAGCAAACCAGGTGATCATGGTGGCCATGCTACTTGCCAATGATTTTTCATGCATGTACCTTTAAACCTGCTTCATTTGCAGCTAAAGAGTCAGGTCAATGTTCTTTTCTATTCTAACTGTACGTCTGGTTTGTCATTTTATAAAATACTCGTTCTTTTGAAGCATGGCGCCTATATATACGAGTTTAGGAAATATCCGTTTTAAGTATTTTTATTTTCTAAACTGTTATGCACATATTAGAATACACAATTTAAAACTATAGAGGAAGCATGGAAAATAATAAAGATTAATGAAAACTGAAGAATAAAAGTTATAAAAATAAAATATTTTTAAAAGAATATATATATATATATGCGTGTGTGTGTTAAATTAACCATTCTTCTCTCTTATAGATATGGATAACTCTGATTGTGCGTTATGAAACAAGAATCAAGGTATTATTTAATATTACAGTTATTTGCAGCAAGCAAAAAAAATCTGATCTGATTTACAACCCAACATTTTCGCAACAAGCTCCAGGAATATGGAAAATGGTACCATTGTTCTGACTATATTGAGAGAGAATATTTAAAACAGAAATACGGCAATAAATTACAGAAATTTCAAATTCATACTAACAAAAATATTGAATTTTATTGTCTATTATGACAGAACAAGTAAACTATTTGTTTTTGTCCAAAAAAAAATTATACTATGATGTTACTGCTCATAATACAGCCGAACTAATCTTGATATTTTTATGGTTCAATTGAAATCTTTAAATATGTTTCACTGTTTTTCTTAAAAAAAATAAATTTCTGCCACAGTAAACAGCCAAGCTTCAGTATACTTCGATATTAAATTTTAGATTTGAGACCTATAAAATAATACATTTCTATTTATCAAAGATACGTAGAGTCAAACTTCAATCAGAAATTTCAAAAAATTTAAAAGCAGCACTTTGCATTTATTAAGGTTAAAAACTCATCGCTGTCCACACCCTTAGCTTTCCGTTTCACGGCCATATATAATTTTTTAGCCATTATTCATTTGATATTATAAATCAAAACTAGCTATTTCACCATGTCCGGAAGTACTGAACACTGGCTGATTTTAAACGTCTAAATATTTTATTTAATTTATTTAAAACTCTCCACCTGAATAAAAAGCACATTTTGCATCATAAAAAACTGCAAAACTGAAAAACCACCAAAACTACAGCACCAAATGGTACAGTCTTTATTCTTGGTATCATAGAAGAGTATCTTAAGTAAAAATAAAATTGATAATGATACGGAATTTAAAAACTGTTTAAAAACTGAAACTTAGTTAAACTTGGTGATCTGAAGTTAAAAGAATTCTATCCAAGTTGCTCTGAAGTTAAAATAAGCTGGGAACTAATACTACTAAAGTTATAAAAAGTGTAAAAACAGAAACTCAATAGGAAATTAGGAATAAGCTAAAAGAATGTAGTTAAAGATATAAAAACAGGAATATTATTTCTACACTGAAAATTAAAATAGAGTCAAAAGATCAAAAGTTTCAGAATATAGTAAGATTTACCATGTTTCTGTATTTAGGGGAACACCAAATTCTCGGCAGGTTTGACCGAAGTGCTTTGTTAATGAATTTTTGTAAAATTAAGCATAAAATATAGTTTCGTAAAATATGAAAAAAATTGGTAAATGCAGTAAAATTTGATAATTTTATGATACTGATACTGAAATTAAATTGTGGCCTAATTTATTCGGTTAATTGTTGAAATTAAGCTACTTAATTTATGCAAATTAAAAATACTGATAGTTAATATTGCTAAATACTGCTAAATCCAATCACTAAAAGACAAAAAATATTTTTGTATGTTAAATAATTTTTAATACATTATTGAGTGTATGATTGAAATCATTTTTTAAAGATTGGAAGCATGCTAACTAAAAATACCTGATTGTTAATATTGCTAAATGTAATCGAAAAGCAATGAATGTTTTTGTGAGTAAAATATTTCTTTAAACTAATGTCATCCTTCTATTTTTTTCAGATATGAAAACAATAAATGAAGTCGATAAGAAGATGTTCCACAAATTGTATAATTATACTAAACTTTAATAATTTGCTAATAAATTGAATTTTGATCTTTAGTTTGGTATTGTAGCATATTGATACTTTTAGTTATGGTTTATGTTTGTTTATTGCACCAATTATTATCATCTAAGTGATAAAATAATATTTCATTATTTTTACTTGAAGCATTGATTCTTTAAAAGTTAATCACGATATAAAGTAAGTATTGTGAAGGGTTTTTAAATTGTTTTCATTAGTAAATTCTTGGTTGTTTAATTATTATTATTTTCTATTTGATTTTTTTCCTTGCAATTTTTACATAATAAATGATAGCACAATCTGTAAGCACATGAAGCATATTCGTGTATTTACACAAAAATATGCATTTTAATCTTTTTTTCACTCTTCGCTGACATATATATTTTTATTTATATATGTAAACACATTTAATTTCTTTCCGTAATGAATGGAACATTGTAAGTTGTTTAATATTTAAATAAAATGAAAAAAAGAAGATATATTATAGAAAAAGAAGATTGAAGAAGGAAAAATGTCAAAATGGTAATAAACATTAAAAAAATCATCCATTGTTTATTCTTTAAAATTACCTTTAGAGACCAATTTAAATGAGTTTTATCTATTAACATGAAGTTTTTATCTATTAAGAGATACAAACATGTTTAATCCGTAGTTCTGCTTTTCCGTATGCGATGACACTATACGATTAACACTATACGATAAGTTGACAAATATTTTAGATAAGTACTAATTATTTAAATAAAAAAAAGTAGTGATCAACATTTGGAAAATTTTATTGTCTTCAATTAATAACTTTTATTACATATTTGAAAGTATAAAACATGTTAATTCCATGTTTAAAAATAAAAGTCTCGTGAAAATAAAATCCTAAATTGTTGAATAGTTAAATTGTTATTATTTCTTTTTCTATTTTCATCTCCTTTGTGAGGCAGAGAACTGTCAATGAACTTTCCCAATGAAGCCATATGAAACACAATATTTTTAAATTAACTATTAAATTTACTATAAATAACAATCTCTACTTCTATGTGATTGAAAATTGCGTGAAGAAGCATATTAGTTTTAATACTTCTGTTGCATTATGTTAATGCACAGCAACAAAATTCCGTGATAATGGATAAAAATCAAATAATTGTTGCCAGCTTTATTTCTGTGGAGATGATCAAAAAATTAAATATTATTCTTTTTCATTCAATTATTAAATTGTGTTCAAACATTTCCAGCATTAATGTATACATAGCTGAATGTATGTATGTACAAATAGAACTAAAATATGTATGTACAAATAGAAACTAAACGGAAAATCCGGAAAATTTTTGTTTTTCAATCCTCAGCTTGTAATCTCTTTTGAAAATAAGTCTTAAATAATTTATTACGAATATATTAAAATTTAGAAACATTTATAAAAAAGCATAGAATGCTTGATTTAACAAAAATTATAAATTTTTCTGACCTTGTAACAAAATTTACGCCCCGACAGGTGTCATATTCATAGAATCAATATTTTTTAAATTATATTTAGAATGGTGTAGACACAATTTAGGTTGTTTTGTTACATTTATATGAAAATTTATGCATGATTTGTTTTATCATTTTAGTTATACTTATATTGTTTTGTGTATGACTATTATATTATTTTCTTACAAATATATGCACCTAAAAAATACAATATTGTGTTGGCTGGAAGTCTGAGAGATCCTAGAATTGTAAACACAAATATTACAATAAAATGATCAACAGGTTTTCAATTATTTCATTATAAATATCATTCACATTTTAATATTTATTTTTCACTTTTAATACTTAATACTTATTAAAAAAGAATACGTACATCTAATTTACTAGTATTTATGTTTTCTGGCAAACTTTCTGCTAATAAAGTATCCCCTGTTTTACATCAAATGGTTTTATTTTAAATTTCATAATTAAACATTTTAAATTAAAATGCTGGAAAACAATATTGGATATTAAATAAAAAATATTTATCAAATTATTAAGCTTCCATTATTTCATTAATGGGAAAAGTTTCGTGAATTTTTGATATATTTTAATTAATTTGTAAAATAAATAAACTAATTCTAATCATTACTGAATATCTTAAACGAATAAAAATTCATCAATACTTACGAGATATTTCTGAAATTAAAAAACTGCACCGTTTATGCTTGAAGTAAAAGCATCGATAAAAAAGCACTTGAAGATAGAAATAATTGCATTTTTTGATAACATTTCAAGATCATTTTTTACGATAAGTATCTAAAATTTTTTATTATTATTATTCAGCCTATATCGTAACTTTTATGACTAAATATGTCCTTATTTTATTGTTGAAATTCCGACTTTTTTACAAATTAAATGTTTCATCTAATTGAGTATCATTTTATTGACAGTACAAAACATAAATGCTCCTTTCATAACGTATGTGTGCGTGGTTTATAACAAATTAATGTTAAAGTAATCAATCGTCGCAAGAACAGTTTGCTATTGATCAATATTTATCTTATTTAGAACTGAAAAAATATATATTTATTTAAAAAAATCAGTTTGATATCTATGATATAAATATAAGAGAGATCAAATCGAATTTAGCTCTGTTCCTTTTGATTTCAAACTTTCTTATTGACTTCAATTCCCAACTTCAAGATGAACTCACGAATTGCTACCTTCTTGTTCTTTATTTTTGCTGCATTAGCTATTTCAGGTAATAATTATACATTTATTAATATATCAATTATTTTTTGAGTTTTTCACATAAATATATATGTGATATTTTTAATGCATGTTATTTGAATCAAACTTGAATTTAAATGGAAAAATTTGAAATCGAATCCAAAGAGCCTAGTTTATTTAAATAATTCATTTTTTTTGCATAAAATGCCAACAGAAGTTGTGAGGTTTCAAAAAAACAAACTTAATTATAAGAAGTGCTAAACCAGATATTTGTGAATTGTATTTCTATTTTAATATAAAATATATTTACTATTGCGTATTTCAAACTGCTGAATTTTTTGATAAAACTTAAGCGGAACCGAAGTTCTAGTTGCTTTTAGTTACTTTTTATTATCCATTTTCACAATTGAAATCTTCAATTTTTATGATAGCATTTTGCTATCATAAGGATTTTGAAATTTTTCTAAATTTAAATAAAAATCAAAAAAAATTTTTTTAATACTTTTGCTATATAGTTATAAGAATCTTTTGATATAACTGGGGAATGTTTATTTAAATTTATTCTGCGAAATATTTTTTTCTTGTATCTTTGAAATCTTTTTGATGTTAATTTCCTTGTATACTCAAAACGACTGTTTAATGTCTGTTGGCCCAGAAAATTAAACAAGAAAATTTTAGCAAGAATTGAATCAGGAAAAATAAATATTACTGTATTATCATTTACAGAAATTAAAAAATGAATGAGAAAATTTCCTCAGTTCATAATCATTCTATTCGTCATTCACTAAACTATTAAATAGGAGACCTTTTCGTCAGTATATTTGTTTAAATTCGACGATAAAACTGAATTTAGACATGTTAGTTACAGGAAAAAGTAAAGTTAATTTATTGTTGAATTGGTATAAACCACTGTTGTAAAAATCTTGAAGAGCGTTAAGTGGGTGTATATTCAAGGACATATTCGAGTTATGAAGTTTTATGAATAGTTAAGTCAAAAGTATAAGTTTTGAATAAGGAAGACTTAACTAATTAATAAAAACATCTCTTTTATAGCTACGTTTGCTAACGGTATGTAACACTTTTGAGTTCATTTTGCTTTTTTCGTTATTTTTCATTTCATTGAATCATATTTTATTCTAGTATATAAAAAAATATTTTATTCTGAATAAATATTTCACGAATAAATATTTTTTTCGCAAGAGAAGACAAACTCTCTGTAACTTTTAACTTTAATTTGTGTTTATTTTTGGAATCTAAAATCGAAACTGTCTTTAAAGATATATTTGGATTTAAATTAGTTATTTTATTCAGTTGATTATAGATATGATTTAAATCAGTGCAATTTGGAAAATTAATCTGTTATGTTCCGTGTTGTTTATGGGTTTTGCATTTTTCATTTCACATATTGAAATTTTTTATCTCATGTCAGTTTAAAAACAGTTATAATATTTATTAAACAAATATAATAATTTACTTTGATGTTTTTTTTAAAAAATATAGTTGAATAATATAGGATTTAAAAAGTAATTTAAGTTAATTATTAATTTACTAACAAAACATCCTTTAACTAACGAACTGGTTATTAAAATACTATTAAATAATTTAAGATAAGCGAGTTAGGAAGTTTAGGCACTAATTTAGACATGTTTGTTTCATATTTAGATAACTTCCTTGCAAAATTTATATTTAATTCTGTGTTTGTCTTAATGTTAAGATTATATCATGATAATGTATAATTATATCTTAACTCAAGTAAAGCGAGGGGAAAAATCTTACTTAAGAGCATTTGAACTTTCATAAAATGTTCTCAATACGAAACTTTTACTCAAAAAAATATAATATTTCCAAAGTTAAACGAATTTAAAAAAAAATATTTTAGCAATCAAGAGTTAGTTTTTATATTAGTAACCACTCTTAACTAGATAATATTTGATTTAAATTGCTCTTTTTTTTCAGTTCAAGTGTATTCCAACATAGATGACGCTGATTTGGACTCTGAAACTAGTATGTAATAAAATAACTTTAATCACGTATGAAAAAATTACAGATTAATAAAATGCACATCTGTAGTCGTTTTAACTATTTACATGGAGTCTTCATTGAGATAGATAAAACTAAGGAAGTTATTATTAACTATACTTTAGTAAATATTCTTTCATCTTAGGAATGGAAGGTATTTTTAAGGGACTTTATTATGTAACTCTAAGTTTACACAATTCTCCAATCAGTTTTCCTGTGTGTATTGATAATACGAAAAAACTTCCTATATGTTTCGATTGAATACGCGGAAACTCCCTATATGTTTCGATTGAATACTTCGATTGAATACGCGAAAACTCCAAATATGTTTCGATTGAATACTTCTATCCATGCATTTTGACATTTTGTTAAGGTAGACTTAAGTTTGCATGATCCACATAAAGTTAGTTTTTTTAATCTAGAAACTTCGCTATGTTATTATCTTTTTTTTTATCGAATGTTCTCATCCGCCTATAGGAATGTTTTATTATGTATGTCTGAATTCAAGCAAACCATCTTTAAATTCTCCTCTTCGCATCGAAATAATGTGAAAATATCAATTGTTTTCATTATGGAATATTCTCGTCAATTTAAATTGATCATTGTTAATAAATTTAAGTCTAACGAAATTGCCTTGAGTTTGTAGCTTTATATGGAAACTTCGTGAAATTATTATTATTTTCTTATTTGAATAGTTTTGATTCCGAAAAATATTTTTTTTATGTTAACCTAAGTTCACCCTTTCTACCTCGAATCTTCAGATCCAGTTACATGAAAATTTTCTGAAATATTTAACAAATAAATTTTCGCCTGAAAAAATCTCACCCTGGCTTTAAGGCGAGGGAGTTTCAATTCAATTTTAATGGTGCTGAGTTCAGATTTATATTATTAGTTTATTAATTAAATGCTAAATACAAAAATTAATAAATAGAAAAAAGGAATAAAAATCATCGTTAATCTTATTTTGATTTTTTCAAAATTTTCGAAAGTTAAACTTTTTTTATTTATTTCCTATTTAAAACACAAGCTTCCAAAAGTTTATTATAAAATTTACTTATTTTATCACATCATTACCTATTTTTAACTAAAATCATTTGCTGTCTACTAATGTTTGTTATCAACTATATATATCAGTAACTTTATTACTTTACTCTAGAAAAACGAGTCAAAGCTATCATAGCCCAGATGATGCAAAATCAGTAAGTAATTTAATAAGAGTTTCTAGTTAATAATCAGTTTTGATCGAGTAATCATTTTGTTTAATTCCTCAAAATCCAATGTGCGTCTCATTAATGAGTCTTAAAAAATTTGCAAACTCAATAATGACAACAATCCGTTTTTTTCCTTGAATGAATATTTGTTGTCAGCGTATCTATTTTTTTCTTTCGTTTTTTGCAGACATATTAAGAGTATTAATTAATTATGATGATTTAAGAACATCCTTCATAATACATATTCCATGAGCCGTTTTGACTCAAAGAATAGAGCACTTGCCATCCAATGAAGTGACTTGGGTTCAAAACCTAGCGATGGCTGGTCAACACGAATTCACACCAACCTCAATGCTGATATAAAATATCCTTAGTGGTAGACGAATCACGGGAAAGGATCAACTTGCTGTGAGGCTATCCTTGAGAGATCCGGCTATTCGTGGTTGACCACTCCACGCAACGCAAATGCGAGTTAGTTCCATCAAAACCTCCAGAGAGGCAAATTTCTCCCAATAGTTCCATTAGCTCCTTTGTCTACTGGATTGGGGTAAAAATCACAAGAATACGAAGTTGAATATGAGTAGTCATAAACTCAAAATCGTGCAAACTGTTCAACGGCAGTTATGAAAAATATGAAGTGAATATATATATTTCCCATGAGATTTTTTTTCCATAAAGAAGTGTTTGACGGTATAAAAATAAAACCTACCTATTGATACCAAACTTAAACTATCTTCCAAATCCATAATTCTCACTATGAGGATAGGAATTGTATTTTTAGTTTTTTTTTTACCCACTCATGGTTCTGCACGTAAAAAGCCGTACTTTAACCTGCAGTCTTCTTCGCATAGCAAAACCGGTTATTTCATGTTAGGTAGAGAAAGAGTGTATTGGGAAGAAGCGTTTTACCAAATTTGACCATTAGCAAAACCGCCAAACTAACTGTTAAGGTAAACAAACTATACGAATCATTTTTTCCATACGTCACGCATTTATCAAACTATTGACATTTTAAATAACTTATACCCTATTACAGCGACATCGCCAAAGGCAAATAAATGCGGAACTTCTTGTGAAGAACCTAAATTTTAAATAAAAATATAGGTTAAATTTAAGATTTTGAACTCCACACACTAGGGGATGAATTAACGATTAAGAGTTTTAATTGATTCATAAGAGTGTTCTCCCTTAACTTCTTCTTTTTTTTTTTGCTTGTTTGAGATCCAATGTGTATTTCTTAAGACATTTGAGAGCCTCCAGCTTCTTTGGGAATTACTTTGAAGCAATTAAAATAATTTTGTAAACATGAAATCTCATTGCGTGCATACAAAAATTTAATAAAAAAATATCACCATAAGATCATTTTTTTAAATAGATAACACGGTGATAATCAAATCAGATTACGATAGGTACGAACGATTGTATTGTTGACGAATGGTTCGACAAACGCTTTTTCATTTTTCTTCTTGCTTACTTCAACCGGAAAAATTTAAAATTATCGCTGACTATTGTTATTTATGGTTTTAACTGAATTAATATTTAAATTGAGAAAATTGAAAAAAAAAACACATTTTTCTTTGCAATTTTCCAAAACAGATGTATTAATCTATATTCCATTAAGAAACACAGAAAACAGTCATGGTACCATTTATGTTAATAAAATGCAAAAAAATTTTTAAAGTTGAAACAAAAATAAAGAAGTGTGTATTTGATGATTTCCGTCCCACTTTATAAATCCCCCCTTTTAAACAGTAATAATTTAATAATATGTTACGTGTTTAAAATAATTTTAGACTTACCAAAGAATATTAAAATCAATTCTACGCATCTTGGATAATAAATTCAAATCGTGCGTAATTATAAGATTTGTTTTTTAAGGACTGAAGTAATAAATTACAGGTAACTGCAACTGATTTCCTTTGTAAAATGTATGACAAAATGTTTAAAAAAAAAGAAACTAATTGTTAAGATTTCATTAGAAGTTTGGGCAATATTTCTTCCGGCGAAGACTTCCTACGACTTACATCTTAAAATTAGAGAAAGAAAAATCTAAAAGAGACAAACCTGGTGTTCATGGTGACCAAGATATTTGCCTAGGATTTTCATGCATATACCTTTCAACCGGCTTCATTGGGTGTTAACGAATGAGGCCAATGTTTTTTGCTATTCCATCTCAATGTCTGATCTGTTATTTTATTAAAATCCCGTTATTTTAAAGCAAGCTATATATATATATANCAATTCCCTTATATATATATATATATTAACCATTCTTCTTCCTTATAGATATGGTGCTTAACTCTGATGGTGTGTTTTGAAACAAGAATCGAGGTATTATTCAGTTTTATAGTTTGTAGTAGAAAACAAAAACAAATCAGATCTGACTTACAAATTAAAATTTTGCCGCAAGCTCCAATAAATTGAAAAATGGTAGCATTGTACTGAATATATTGTGAGAGTATATTTAAAACAGATATACGGCAGTGAATTACAGAAATCTCAAATATGATCAAGAGAATTGAAACAAAACTTTTGCATTCAAAAATAGGAAGAACTAGTAACCTATTTTTTTTGTTACAAAAAAATAATATTATTATGTTACTGGTCATAATACTGACTGATTAAACTTGATATATCATGGGTCAATTGAAATCTTTAAATATGTTTTATTGTCTTTTAAAAAACAAGTAATTACTGCCATAGTATGGAGCCAAGTTTCATTATACTTCGATACTAATTTTTAGTATGTATAATAATCACTAAATATAATAAATACATAAATATAATAATTATATGATAATAACTAAATATGTGGCAAAAAGAACCATAATTTTTTGAACCAGAATATGCAGTAAACCGTTATTATATGAATGGAAATATTGCCAAATCAATGGTTTAAATACCATATATTTTAGATTTATTGCTACAATTATGTTTTTTTTTAACAGAAGTGCCATTATCATATAGTACGGTAATTTCCACTGATTTTTTTTACATGTACAATAAGTTATTTTAGATTATTGTGTAATAGGATTAAAGTCCTTTTTTTAAAATTTTTTAAAGATTTGTAGCATTTATTTTTCTTAAAAACCTACGAAAATTGCGTCATTTAAATTATGTTGTTGTTGCTAATTCCCATCTGGTCTGACAGAGTCAGACCAGATCAATAAATCCGTTGACATTTGGAAAGTCCGAAGCTTAAAGGGGAGAGGAATGAATGTCGTTCCAGACAAGCCCTAAACAGTTCAAGATGTGCTCAGGTGATGCCTGGTTTTGTTGGCATTTAGAGCAAAGAAGAAAGATCTTTTGATTAGCAGAAAATGTGAGACTTTTCAGGTGTCCCTTGCCCAGTCGGGATAAGCAGGTGTTGGTCTGTCTGTCACCAGGAAGAGATGGAGTGAGTCCTGGTCTTTTTGCTTTATACCAGTAGTGAGTAGGTGGAAGCAGCCACTTTTGTTTGCTCTGGGCCTTTTGCCTTGCGAAAAATTCAAGGTATGTAAGCTCTGAGGTGAAGGGGACTGGTTAGTCTAGTCCCTTCCTTGCAAAAGTGTCAGTCAACTCGTTTCCGTGGATATCGACGTGGGACGGGATCCATTGAAAGTGGACCTCAAGCTGCTTTCAGTCTTCTACCTCACTGTGCTCCGGTCTTGGGACAACAGAAGTTGCATACCCCCCCCCTCCAATGAATCATTTAAATTATACTAACTATAAATACTGGCTGCTGTCTAATATTGCTAAATCTAATAACTTAAAAACAAAGAATATCTTGGTGTGTTAAGTAATTTTTTTTTTAAACTAATGTCATCCTTTTCCTTTTTTCAGATATGAAAGCAATAAATGAAGTCTTTAAGAAGATGTACCACAAATTGTATTGTTATACTAACCTTAAATAATTGACGAATAAATTGAATTTTGCTATGTTGTTTGGTATAGTAGCATATCGTTATTTTTAGTTATGGATTACCTTTGTTTATTGTACCAATTGTTATCTTCTAAGTGCTCTAAAATACTATTTCATCATTTTTACTTGAAGCATCGATTCTTCAAAAGTTGATCACGATATGAAATAAGTATTGTGAAGGGTTTTAAAATTGTTTTGATTAGTAAAAATACTTGGTTGTTGATTTATTATTATTTTCTATTTGATTTTTTTCCTTGAAATTTTTACATAGTAAATGATACCATACAATCAGTAAACA
Source organism: Parasteatoda tepidariorum (assembly GCF_043381705.1). Taxonomy (NCBI): domain Eukaryota; kingdom Metazoa; phylum Arthropoda; class Arachnida; order Araneae; family Theridiidae; genus Parasteatoda; species Parasteatoda tepidariorum. Next base: position 24,964,709 of record NC_092204.1, read on the forward strand.
CATGAAGCATATTCATGTATTTACACAAAAATATGTATTTTAACCAATTTTTCACTCTTTAATGACATATATATTTTTATTTATTTATGTATACACATTTCTTTTTCTTCCGTAATAAATGGAACAGTGTAAGTTGTTTGACATTTAAACTAAAATGAAAAAAGGAAGATATATTTGAAGGAAAATAGTTAAAAATCATAATAAACATTTAAAAAATCACTCATTGTTTATTCTCTAAAATTAGCTTTAGAGATTAATTTAAAAAATGCAAACATGAAGTCTACATTTGAAGCACATAAGGTTTATATCTATTAATAGATGCAAATATGTTTAATCTGGATTTATGCTTTTCCTGTCATTGCTTATAATGTTTCTTTTTAACACTATACGATAAGTTGACAAAGATTTTTTTGATAAAAACAAATTATTTAATTGAAAAAATTGGTGATCAAAATTTACAAGACATTATCGGCCTCAATCAACAACTTTCAGTGCAGATTTGAAAGTATAAAACATGTTAATTCAATGGTTAAAAATGAAAGCCGCTTCCAAAGAATACAAATTTTCATATGGATATAATATTTTGATGGTTATTAATATATAATGATTAATTAAAATAATTATACTTGATATTTTGCAACTGGGCAACTTTAAAGAAAACATCTGCTTGAACCGACCTTTTTTATTAATTTATTTTTTATAAGTTTTGTCAGATATATATTATAAAGTTACTTTTAAATTTACAATAAAATTGTACTCAAACTTTCAACTGCAATTTACGTGCACTACAGCGGAGAAAGTCCTCCATTGGTCTGTTACAGTAATATTAAATAATGTATTTGAGTTTCTTGATGTCTTTTATACATATTCTTTAATCTTTTGCTTCGGCGTTCAACGGCAATTAATTTTTCGATTTTTAATTCGATAAAAAACTGTTATTTCTAATCATTTCCGCAAGATTGAATGATGACCCTTTAATAACTAGCTAAAAAGTCTAAGCATTGTTCGTGTTTGGATGCTCACCTGCAACTATTTGAAACCAACAACGAAATTTTAATGGGGAAAAAAGGACACTAACGGCATCCCCGCTTTCCTTGAGACCTACCATTTTCGAATTGCACTTTGGAAAGAATGCAATGGCAGCTAGTATTTTTTAGTTATTTCTGCGCCATTTGTGTACTGTAAATTCGCGATAGAAATACTTCAGATAAATACAAAAGATACAACAAATTAAAAAAAAAAAGATCGAGGTTACTTGCTTGCACTTTTGGAGACATATATATCATTACCTCAGTAATAAAATCTTTCTTATTGTAATTTTTTCTTACTTGAAAATACACATTTAACAGCAAAAAGCAAATAACTAAAATGGATTATACTGAATGGAAATAATTTGTTATCTGTTATGTTTCGTTTTCCATGTATAATTTCAGTAATTATCAAACCATTTTAAATATCAACATACGTATAAGCTTTCTTATTCAAATCTTCATCGCAATTTATGCTACGTTTTAAAATTTTGAATATATATTTTCAATGCGAATTCCTCACTTATGCTCTTTTCTCTGATGGTCCCTTGAGCAAGCAGCTATGTTAAAGTTCACTGTAATTCCCCATTTACAATTTTTCATCAAAAATTAAATAAGTATTCGATTCTGTACATAAAGTATAATTACAAAGAAAATCATATATTATAAATAATTGCTGTTTACTTAATATAAGCTTTAATAAAGATTGTATTGAAAAAGGTAGGCATGAAGTCTTCTTTTAAAACACATGTGGTTTATTTTTTTAAGAGCTACAAATATGTTTAATCTGGAGTACTGCGTTTCCTGTCCTTATTTATGAAGTTTTTTTTTAAAACATGAGGATGGTTTACTTGCCTCATTCCATTTTTTATTGTAGAAATGAATGAACGTGAATCAAACTTTATTATATTTTATTGAAACATTTATTTATTTCAAATGGCAGAGGTGAATTGACATGTTAAAAAGCAAAAACACAGGAACAAAACAAGAAAGTGAAAAGTCATTTCCTCAGGAGCGTTCTTGCTTCCCAATATCACTCGGTAGACGACGACCCGCGGAGGGCCCTGCAGCACAGGATGTGGCAGCCATCCAAAACAGCTTGGCTCTTGCACAGAGAACAATAGGGATCAGGTGCCAACCCTAAACGAAACAGGAGCGCGACTAGGTAGTCATGTCCGGTATATAGTCGAAACTGAGCCACCGCTTCGCGGCGCGGTCTGCCTGGAATGGTGTTCAGACGAAGATCTCTCCACACTTTAGTTTTTACCCTTTCTGACAATTGGTGATAGAAATCCCCATTGATTTTTGATCTAGCAATCCTTTTTAAGGTTGAAAAGGGGACTGGGCTACTAGAAGCCTGGAGAATTCTTGTGTCTCTTTTTGCCAAAACATCAGCCCTCTCATTTCCTGCAATATCACAGTGCCAGGGAATCCATTGTAGGGCTACAGTTTTGCCAAAATGGTGGAGTTTACGTATCGCATCCAGACATTTTAGAACGTCGCAAGTGGAGGGGCAATGCATAGATTCAATCGAGCAAATCACCGCCTTTGAGTCAGAAAGGATAATCACTTTTATTGAAACATAACAAGCAATATAACTGGACAGCCAGTCGCTGCCGTGAAGCAAAAGAGAGAGGTATTAGTAAAACGTTCTCCTTGAGAGTTGATGAACGAATGTCTCTTATTGGCTGGAGCATCGGCTGCTGATGACGTAAGATCATGAGATGACGTAAGCATACTACAGAGCTTCCCCCCAGTGACATAGTCACGATATCTATATTATTGAAAATTTTAGAATTGAATAGTATCAAAAAATAAAATATAAAAATACAAATTTTATAGTGACACTAAAATGAAAAACACATTTTTACAAATTATTCATATTATGTATTCAGTGACAAAATATTTAGGAAAATGAACACGACGACCAGATCTGGTAATGGCAGGTTTCTCTTCCTTTTTTTCCTTTTAATTTTTTCATTAAAGGTTATGTATTAATTTTCAATTTGTCTGAAATTTGGTAAGCTGGTTTAACTCGATCTATAGATACAGTTACTTTTTTACCATTAAAATCACTCACAAAGGTTTTATCGGAACGCTCCATTACCAAATGAGGTCCTGTGTAAGAAGGTGATAGTGGTGGACGGATTTTATCCACTCTTAAAATTATATGAGTACAAAATTGCACATTTGGATTTACATAAAATTTATTGTTTCCATGCATTGAGGTGGCAATTGGACTTGATTTTCTCATCATAGCCGTTAAGTTTGTGGCGTAGTCTTCAGTAATTGGTGCAGAAATAGAATCGATGTTTAAAAGATCTGAAGGTAGTCGTAATGAGGTGGCAGAAGCAAGCTGTGCACAGGTTGCATTAATATCAGCTTTTAATGTGGTACGAATGCCTTATAAGACTATGGGCAAAATTTCTGTCTATTTTTCATGCTCATGTGCTATTATTGAGCTTTTAAGTCGTCTGTGAAAATTTTCAATTATCTCGTTGCTATGCGGGTGATAAGAAGTAGAATGAATGCGATTACAGCCTAATAAGTTTGTGAGGTTTCGAAAAAGAGATGATTTGAAATTTCGGCCCTGATCGATCGTTATAGTAACGGGTGTACCAAACCTAGAGATCCAACCATACACAAGTGCCTTAGCGGTTGTCTCAGCGGTCATATCCGTTGTTGGAATTACCTATGGCCACCTCGTAAATCTGTCGATTATAGTTATACAATATTGTTTTCCTTCAGATATTGGAAGAGGCCCAATGAAATCTAGATGAATGTATGAAAATCGATCGTCCAGTAGCGAAAATGTTCTTAATGAAGTTTTAGTACGTTAAAAAAGTTTAGCTCGCTGACATTTTTCACAAGAACGAACCAAATTTTTGGTGTCTACTTTCATGTTAGGCCATACGAAACGTTTAGATATTAAATTAGTTGTTGAGTATATACCGGGATGAGAAAAATAATGCAAATTGTTTAAAATAATTTCTCTAAATGATTTAGGAACAAAAGATCTAGGATATTTAGTTGAAAAGTCACACATTAATTTTACATCTTCTAAAGGGAAATAGTGGTTTTCCAAGTTTAAAGGTGTTTTATTTGAATTTAATATATCTTTCAACTCAGAATCGTTGTTTTGTTCTTGCTCAAGGTTTTTAAAGTCTATAATTGGAGGTTTTGAAATTGTTTCGATTTCTATTTTGTGATAGAGTATCTGCAATTATATTAGATTTCCCATCAATATGCTTAATATCAGTTGTAAATTGTGAAATATAATCAAGGTGCTTCAATCGACGGGACGAACATTTATCCAATTTTTGTTTAAACTCGAAAATTAAAGGCTTTGATCCGTAAAAACAGTAAAATTTCTAGCCTGAAGCACATGGTGAAATTTTTTTATTGATGCATAGATTGCCAATAATTCGCGATCGTAAGTGGACCAATTTTTTTGACTTTTGTTTAATTTAGTTGAAACGAATGCTATTGGTCCCCATTTATCGTTGTTAAGTTGCATTAAAGAGCTACCGATTGCAACATCAGATGCATCGGTCCATAGACTAAGTTTACCAGCAGGTATTGGATATTTTAAAAGTGTTGCATCAGTAATGGCTTGTTTAGCACCCGAAAAAGATTTATTGGCATCATCTGTCCAAATTAATGGTATATCAGACTTTCGATGATTTCGTATGATTTATTCGATTTCTTTTAATTTTTTTGTCTTTCCAAAAATTTAGTTAAAGGCGAAAAAATATAAGCAGCATTAGGGATGAATCTTCTGTAAAAATTATAAAACCCTAAAAATCTACGTAATTGTGTAATAGTTTTAGGTTTAGGAAATTTTAAAATGACATTAACACGGTCAGTAAGAGGTACAAAACCTTGTTCTGAAATTTTAAATCCCAAAACATTTAAACTGTTTTGACCAAAAATACATTTAAAAGGACTTGTACTTAAACAATAATATTGTAATCTGTTAAAAAGAGATTTTAAATGCAATAAATGTTCTTCATGAGAATTAGAAGTTATTAATATATCATCTAAAAATGCATAAACACCATCTAATCCTCTAGTCACTTCGTCAATGAATCTATGAAAGGTACTCGAAGCATTGCGTAGACCAAACTGCATTCGTGTGCTTTCATATAGTCCGAAAGGAGTTATTATCTCGGTTTTATGTACATCTTCGGGGGCTACCGGGATTTGATGAAAGGCTCGAATTAAATCGACATGAGAAAATATTTTTGCTCCATGTAATTCAGAAGTAAAATCCATGATGTTTGGTACAGGATATTTATCCTTTACAGTTTGAGAGTTTAAAGCGCGATAATCACATACTGGACGCCAGACCAAACTATCTTTTTTAGGAACTAAATGTAAAGGTGATGAAAAATTGCTTTTTGAAGGGCGCATGTGACCTAAATCTATCATATGTTGAAATTCTGCCTTTGCTATTTTTAACCTATCAGGCGCTAGACGCTGAGGTTCAGCAAAAACGGGTGGACGGGAAGTTTCAATATGATGTACTACATTATGCTTAACAATTTGGTCAGAGCAAATAGGCTTCGTATTTTGAGGATATTCATTCTACAGTTTGGTATATTCATTTTCGCCATAAACAGTTTTAATAGAAACAATATCAGCATGTTTAAAAATATCATGAGAACTTAAATTCGTATTCATGTTATTTAAACAATGGTTTCTCATATCAGGTTTTAAATTAAAATATTAAGGAAAATCAGCTCCTAGAATTGAATTAGGAATGTCACATATATAAAAAAGGAAAAACAAAATTTTTTCTTAGACCTAAATCTAATGTTAATAATTTCTTACCACACACTTTAATTTTAGTATTATTTGCAGCATTAAAGTTTTGAATAGGAGTAAGTTTTTTTTCTCTTTTAGTAGCAGGAATGATGGAACAGTCACTTTCTGTAGCTACAAGAGACGAACTATTCGTTTTTCCATCACGAACAAATAGGCGACAATTGGTAGGAGGCAAGACGCATGCTGTTTCTACTCCTGCCTGTTGGCGTTTTCCTGGAAATTGCAAGGTTTAATGCACTTTCTAGCATCAGTTTTGCATTTTTTGATGATAATAGCAGATTTCAGAATTTCGGTTCGGTGATTGCGACACATTGCGGTCTCGATTGTTAAATTGTTTATAGTTACGATAGCTTGATCTGCTACGATTTCGCAACACAGCAACTTCCTTTCTCAGCGCCTAGATTTCGGCTATGAGTTCTGCATTATTACATTGGGAAGTAGGACAAATTGAGCTCACTTCCGATGGCACAACTTCGACAATGCGGTCTGCGACTTCAGCAGCTTTCGTTGGAGTTATAGATGGAATTGGAGCTAAAATTGACTGAATGTTCAGTGGTAGTTGAGTTAAAAATAATTCCAGTAGTAATGTATCAGATACTTGGTGTGATTCCGCTCTTCTCCGCTTTATTCGTAATAGTTCATTAGGTTTTAAGTCTCCGAGTTGCTCACCGGTGAGTAAGCGTCGAATTTCCTGAGATTTAGTTTCCCCACAGCGAGCATCTATTTCAGTCTTTAGTTTTAAGAAGGGATCAGTTGCATCAGGTGTGGTGATGACATCTCGAACTATGGCTGCTACTTCTGGTGGAAGATGCGATAGACAGTAGTTAAATTTGGTTTTGCTTTCCGTTATCGGTTTCGGTGTAGCAAGTTGAAATGTAGCTTCAACCATATGAAACCATAAGTGAGGGTGGGATATGTTAAAAACGGGAATTTTAATTGCCGAGGACTCAGCGTCAGTCATTTTTGTATCGATGTAATCCACAGGCACATTCTTTGAAGAAACGAAAGCGAAACTGAAACTTTTCGGTCGCTATTCCAAAACAAAAGGCTCTTCTTCAATATCCAGTTGAGAAGGTCACCATAAGGATGGTTTACTTGCCTTATTCCATTTTTTATTGTAGAAATAAATGAACGTGAATCAAACTTATTTGCATTTTATTGAAACATAACAAGTAATATAACTGGGCAGCCAGTCGCTGCCGTGAAGCAAGAGAGAGAGAGGTAATAGTAAAACGTTCTCCTCGAGAGTAGATGAACGAATGTCTCTTATTGGCTGGATCATCGGCGGCCGATGACATAAGATCATGACGGCTGTCGGAGCATACTACGATAAATAGACGATAATTTACGATAATTTGACGAATATTTTAGATAAACACTAATTTTTTTAATCGGAAAAATTAGTGTTCAAAATTTACAAGACTTTATTGGATTCAATAAATAACTTTTGGTATAGATTTAAAAGTTTGTAATTCCATGTTTAAAAATAAAAGTTGCTTGAAAATAGTAGCCTAAATTGTTGAATCGTTAAATTTTTGTTATTTCTTTTTCTATTTTCAGTTCCCTTGTGAGGCAATGAACTGTCAATGAACTTTCAGTGAACTTTCCTAACGAAGCCATATGAAACACAATATTTTGAATTTAAGTATTAAATTTATTATAAATAACAATCTCTACTACCCTGCGAGGGAAAATTGCGTAAAAGAACATATTAATTTTAATACTTCTGCTGCATTAAGTTAATGCGCAGCAAGAAAATTACAATGATAATTTATAAAAAACAAATAATTGTCGCATGCCTTATTTATGTAGAAGTAATTAAAAATATAAATATAAATTTTTTATTCCATTACTGAATTGCGCACAAACATTTCCAGCTTCAACATATAAATATGATGTAGCTAAATGTATGCATGTACAGTGAGCAAAAAGAAACTAAACGGAACACCCTGAATAATTTTGTTTTTTATTTCTCAGTTTGTTATTTCTTTTGAAAATAAGTCTTTCATATTTTATTATTAAATCATTAACATTTTCAACAATTTATAAAAAAGTATAGAATGTTTGTTTTGTTAAAAATTATAAAATGTGTTGACCTTGTACCGAATTTTACGTCGAGGCAGGGGTCATATTCATATAATAAATATTTTTTAAATTATGTTCAGAAAGGTGTTGACAATATTTATGTTATTTTGCTACATTTATTGGATAATTTATGCATGAATTGATTTCTCTCCTAAGTTATAAATATATTGTTTCGTGCATGACCATAGAATTTATTTTTTTATAAATATATGTAGCTAATAAATACAATATAGTGTTGGCTGGAACTCTAAGAGATTGCAAACACAAATATTACAATTAAGAATAAGGATCAATAGTCTTAAGCAATTTTCTTATAAATATCATTCTCATTTTAAAACTTAATTTTTACTTTTAATACTTAATAATTATTATAAAAAGAATATGTAGAACTAAATTATTAGTATCCAAGTTTTTTTCACAAACTTTCTTTACAGAACGGAGCACCTGTTTTATATCAAACGCATTCACTTTAGATTCCATAATTAAACATGTTATTTAAAATGTTAGAAAACAATATTGAATATTAAATAAAGAAATCTTTATCAAGTTATTAAATTTCCATTATTTGGAAAAAAGTTTCGTGTATTTTTGATTTTTTTTTTTGAGAATTTGGAAAATTATTGACTAATTTTCCAAATTCTCAAAAGATATTTTTGATCTGAGATATTTCTGAAATTAAAAAAAAACTACACCGTTTATGCTTTAAGATAAATCAACAAAGCATCGATAAAAAAGCACTTGAATGTAGAAATAATTGTATTTTTTATAACATTTCAAAATGGTTTTTTTACGATAAGTATCTAAAGTTTTTTTTCATTATTTTGTAGCCAATATAGTAATTTTTATGACAAAATATATCACTTTAATGTTGAAAATCCCAAAATTCTTACAAATTAAATGTTTCGTCTAATTGATTATCATTTTATTGACAGTACAAATCATAAATGCTCCTCTCATAACGTATGTGTACACGGTTTATATCAAATTAACCGGGAAGTAATCAATCTTCGCATGAACAGTTTATTATTGAACAATATTTATCTTAATTACAACTGAAAAAACTATATATTTACTTAGAAAATCTGATAGATATCTATGGTATAAAAATAAGAGAGATTAAATAAAATTTTGCACTGTCACGCTTGATTTCAAAGTTTCTTATTGACTTCAATTTACAACTTCAAGATGAACTCACGAATTGCTATCTTCTTGTTCTTCATTATTGCAGCGTTAGCTATTTCAGGTAATAATTATACATTTAATTACTATTTCAAATTATTTTAAGTTTATTACTTTCATTCATGCTGTTTGTATCAACTTTAAATTTAGGTGGAAATATTTGTAATTCAGTCCAATAAACCTATTTTTTTTTCAATAAATCAATTTTTCTAGCACAAATTACCTACAGATGTTAAGAGGTTTCGAAAAAAAAACTTAAATATAAGAAGTGTTAAACCATATATTTGAGAATTGTATTTCTATTTCCACATAAAATATATTTACTATTACGTATTTTGAGCTGCGGAGTTTCTGGTCAAAACTTAAACGGAACAAAAGTTCCATTTGCTTTCAATTACACTATTTGTCTCTATCCCTTTTTACAATTGAAGTCTTCAATTTTTATGACAACATTGCATGAAGATCTTGCATTTTTCTAAAATACATTGAAACTCAATTAAAGTTTCATACTCTTGCTATTTAGTTTCAGGAATCTTTTGATAGAATATGTGTATGTTTCCTAAAATCACGTCTACGACATAATTCTTTCCAGTATCCTTGAGATATTTTATATGTTATTTCATTTGTTTACGCAAAATGTCTGTTTAATGTATGTTGGCAGGGAAAATTAATCAAGAAATTTTTTGAAGGAACAGAATGAGGCAAACAAAAATTATTACTATTCTATATATTACCAGAAATTAAAAAATAAATGGGAAAATTTCCTCAGTTCATAATCATTCTATTCATCTTTCACCAAAATATTAAATAGAAGCACTTGTCGTCAGTGTATTTGTTTAATTTCATAGATAGTACTGAATTTAGATATGTTAGTAACAGGAAAAAGGTGAGTTACTTAATTTATTGCTGAACTGTGAGTAAAGCACTGTTGTTAAACTTTTGAAAAATGTTGTTTGGATGCACATTTAAGAATATATTCGAGTTTTGAATTTAGCGTTAGTAAATCAAAATTATAAAAATTTCCTTATATTTAAAGTTTTAATAATTATTTTAAAGTTTTAATAAATAGTTAAGTTAAAAGTATAAGTTTAAATAAAGTAGGCATTGCTAATTAATGAAACCTTCTTTCTTTATAGCTACGTTTGGTGATGGTATGTAAAACATTTGAGTTCATATTGCTTTTTTCGTTATTTTTATTTCATTAAATCATGTTTTCTTCTAGTATATGCAAATATATTTTATTCGGAATAAATATTTCACTAATAAACATATTATTTGAAAGAAAAGACAAAATTTCAGTTATTTTAAATTCAATTAGTGTTATATTTTGGTAAATTGAAATCAAAAATCTCTTTAAAGACATATTTTTATTTAAATTAGTTATTTTATTTGGTAGATTTTAATTATGATTTTTATAAGCGAAATTTTAAAAATTAATCTGTAATGTCTCTTGCAGCTTATGGGTTTTTCAATTTTAAATTCACATATTGTATTTTTTACCTCATGTCAATTTTAAAAAATACATAATATTTCATTAAGAAAAATATTAATTTACTTTAATGATTTTCTTTTAAAAAAATTGAGTTGAATATTATAGGATTTAAAAAGTAACTTAAATCAATTACTAATCTATTAAAAAAAACATCTTTTAACTAAGGAACTGTTAATTAAAATACTATTAAAAAGTTTAAGATCAGAGATAAATATCGTTAAAAAGTTTGCAGACTAATTAAAACATTTTAGTTTCATATTGAGACGCCTTCCTTGCAAAATTTATATTTAATTCAGCATCTGTCTAAACGTTAAGCATTTATAATCATAATACATGAATATTTCTTAACATCGCACCTATCTGCCTATACAGGCATAAGAGAGAGCGAGAGAGAGAGAGAGAGACAGACAGACTGAGAGAGAGAAAGAGAGAGAGAGACAGACAAACAGAGAGAAAGAGAGAGAGAGAGTGATCTTAACATAAGTTAAGCAGGGGAAAAAAGCCTTACTTAAGAGCATTTGAACTTTCTTGAATTGTTTTAATATAAAACATTTACTTAAAAAAATTTAATATTTCCTCAGTTAAGTTAATTCAAAAAAAAATTATTTTAGCACGCAAGAGTTAAATATTATATTACTAAACACTCTTAACTAATTAATATTTGATTTAAATTGCTCTTTTTTTTATTTTAAGTGGAAGACCAGTTAAAACAAGCTGGTTTGAACTCTGAAATGGGTATGTAATAAAATAACTTTAATTACATATGAAAAAATTACACATTAGTAAAACGCACATCTATCGTTGTTTTAACTATTTACATGGAAACTTATTCGTTATATTTAAAACTATGGAAATCATTATTAACTATGCTCTCTAATAAATATTTTTATCCATCTCTGGAATGGAAGGTAGTTTAAGGGACTTAATTCTGTAAATCTAAGTTTACCTTTACATAATAATCTTATGAAAAGGTAAACTTAGCTTAACCTTTATATTTAAAACTAGAGAAATTCTTAATAAAATTTTTTCTTATAAATATTTTTATCTATCTTAGAAATGGAAGGTATTTTTAATGGCCTTTATTATGTGAATCCAAATTTACGCAATCCTTCAGTCAGTTTAACTTTGTGAATTGGAAACTCACTATTTTTTTGATTGAATACTTCTATATATGTATTTTGATATTTTGTTAGAATGTAAACTTAAGCTTACATTATAAGCCTTGAGTTAGGTTTTTTAACTAGAAATTTCGCAATATTATTAATATTTTCACTATCGAATGTTCTCATCCGGAGGAAAGTTTTTTTATGTAAGTCAGAGTTCAAGGAAACTATCTTTAAATTCTCCTCTTTGCATCGAAATAATGTATAAATAACAATGATTTTCAATATGGAATATTCCAGTCCATTTAAATTTATCATTTTTAGAAAATTTAAGTCTAACGAAATTGCCTTGAGTTTGTATCTTTACATGAAAACTTCGAAAAATTATTATTATTTTCGTATTTGAATACTTTTTATCCCGAAAAATTTCTTTTAATGTTAACCTAAGTTCAAACTTTCAACCTCGAGTATTCGGATCAAATTATATTAAAAACTTGCGAAATATTTAACACATAAATTTTCACCTGAAAAATCTGAACCTTTCTAATATGGTTTAAACGTAAGGGAGATAGAAATTTTAGATTCAAATTTAATGGTTCTGTGTTCAGATTTACATAATTAGTTTCATAAATAAATGCTAATAAACTGTTCAACAAACGAATGAGAATTATTATTATTCTTAATTTTGCTTTTTTTTAACATTTTCGGATCGTTTACTTTTTTTTTCCTTTCTTATTTAATATTCAAGCTTCCAATAGATAATTCTAAAACTTTCTTCCCTTATTGTAACCTTACTTTTTTTTTCAACAGAAAATATTATATATATATATA
>NC_092204.1:24977563-24981976 GCF_043381705.1 Parasteatoda tepidariorum
TATATATATATATATATGTATGAGTAACTTTATTATTTTACTCTAGTACAAAAACTCAAAGGTGCCGTTCAAGAGCTGACAAATTAGTAAGTAATTTAATGAGAGTTTCTACTTAATAAATAGTTTTTAATCCTGTGTTCAATTTTTTTAATACCGTAAAATCCGTCTTCAATGTGAGTGTCATTAAAGAGTCTTAAATGCGTAAACACAATAATGGCAACACTCAGTTTTTCTCTCTTGGAAGAATATTTTTTTGCAACAAGGCGTGGGTTCGAAACCCAGCTATGGCGGTCTGAGACGAATTCTACACCTTGCTCGCACCATCCACAATGCTGACTGTCGACATTAAATATCCTCATTGGTGGATGAATCATGGGCTAGGAACAATTAGCCGTAAGGCTATTTTTGAGACTCCCGGCTGTTCGTGGTTATCAACTCCCTGTAGCGCAAATGCGTTTTAGTTCTTTCAAAAATTCCTCCAGGAAGGCAAGTCTCTCCCGAAAGTCCGAAAAGCTCCTTTGTCTACTGGATTGGGTTGAAATCGCAAGGATACGAAGTTGGACCTTGATAGTCTTAAGCTCAAATTCGGGTCAGCTGTTCAACGTCAATTATACAAAATATTGGACAAAAATATTTATATTTCACGAATTTTTGTGTGAATGTGTTTGAAGAAGTGTTTGATGTTATAAAAAGAAAACCTATCACTAGTTTACAAACTTAATCTGCCTTTTAAATAAGTCCATAATTCAAACTCTTAAGATAAAACTAATGTCAAGAATTGTACTTTTAGTTCTTTTTTTTTAATTAATCATAAACCAAGATCAATTTTTTTTCAAAATGTCAGGCATTTTTCGAAGTATTGTTATTTTAAGTAACTTATACCCTATTATAGAGATATCAATCAACCAAAAGTTGAATTCGGTATTTCCTGGGAAGAACATAAATTTGGGACAAAGATGTAGGTTAAATTTAAGAGTTTTAGCTTGGTAATGAATTAATAATTAAGAGTTTAAATTGATTCATAGAAGTTCACTTATCGTTTTTTTTCTCGCTTGTTTGTGATCCAATATGTATTTTTGAAGTTTCCAGTTGGACATTATTTTGAAACAATTAAAATAATTAAGCAAGCATGAAATCTCATTGCGTGCTTACGAAAACTAGATGAAAATTAACTTCTTGAGATAGTTTTTTATATAGATAACACAGTGATACTATATAACGAAACGATAGTATTGTTGACGAATAGTTCGACAAACGTTTTTCTTTCCTCCTATTGCTTGCCTGAGCCGGAAAAAATGAAATCACGGCTGATTATTATTAATTATATTTTAACTGAATTAATATTGAAATCTTATGTAAAAAATTTGTGAAGATGCGAAAAAAAACACTCTTCATAGCAATTTTCCAAAACAGATTTATAAAATATATATTTCTTTAAAAAAACACCGACAACACTTATGGTGTCATTAATGTCAATAGAATGCAAAAAAAAATACTTATGTTAAAATGGAAATTAACGAAGTGTGCACTTGATAATTCCAGTCCCTGTTTTTATTTTTAAATTAAAAAAAATCCAAACACTAATTATTTTACAACATGTTACGCGTTTAAAAAAAATTGAGCACTTTCCAAAAAATATTAAAATCAATTTTACTCATCTTGGATAATAAATTAATAGTGTGCATGTCTATAAGATTTCTATTTTACGGACCGAAGTAATAAATTACTGGTGAATGTCGTTGTTTTCCTTTATAAAATTTATTTCAAAATGCAAAAAAAATAATAATAATAAAAAAATTGGTAAGATTTCATTAGAAGTTTGTGCAATATTTGTTACGACGAAGAAAAATCTAAAAGAGACAAACGTGGTGTTCATGTTTTCATTGCTAATTGCCTAGGATTTTCATGCATGTATCCTTAAACCTGCGTCATTTGGTGTTAACGAGTCTAGCCAATGTTTTTCTCTATTCTAACTGTATATCTCGTTTGTCATTTTATTAAAAACCCGTTATTTTGAATCAGGCCGCCTTTATTTTGGAGTTTCGCACAGATACAATATTTTCAATATTTTTATTTTTTAAACTATTATACACATATTGGAATACACAATTTAAAACTATAGAGGAAACAAGGAAAAAATTAAAGATTAATGAAAACAGAAGAAAACTTATAAGAATATAATATATGAAAAGTCCGAAAATATGAAAAATCCGATCTGCTTTACAAACCAAAATTTAGCAGTAAACATCAGTAAATTAAAAACTGGTACCATTGTTCTGAATATACTGTGAGAGAGTACTATAAACAGAAATATGGCAATAAATTACAGAAATCTCTAATACATTTATTAAAATTGGAACAAAACAATTGAATCAAAAAAATAGATTCAACAAGTAACCTTTTTTTTGTAAAAAAAATTATGCTGTAACATTACTGTTCATAATACTGCCTATCTAATCTTGATACATTATGGTTCATTTGAAAACTTTAAATATGCTCTATTGTTTTTTTAAAAAAAATTAAAAGTGAATTGCTGCAATAGTAAGCAGCTAAGATTCATTATACATCGATATTTAACTTTAGATTCAAGACCAATATAAAATAATAGATTTTTATTCATCAAAGTTACCTAGAGTCAAATATCAATCCGAAATTTCAGAAAATAGCAGCATTTTGCATTTTATAAGGTTAAAAACTCATCGCCGTCCGCACCCTTAACTTTTCGTTTCACCGCCATGTATAATTTTTTTTGCCATTATTCCTTCAATACCATAAATCGAAACAAGATATTTCACATGGTCCGGAAGTATTGAACAATGGCTGATTTTAAATGTCTAAATCGTTCATTTAATTAACTTAAAACTTTCCATCCAAATAAAAGACACATCCAGCACCAATAAAAAACTAAAAAACTATTTTTTGCACCAAATGACACAGTCTTCATTCTTGAGATCTTAGAAAAACATAATAAGTGAAAATAAAATTGACAATAAAATTAAATTTTCAGAATGCTTAAAAACTGAAAAATTAGTGACATTTAGAGATCTGAAGTTAAAAGAATGCCATGCAAGTTAATAAAATTGCTCTTAAATTAAAATGAGATAGGAAATATTACTACTACTGTAAGGTTATACAAACGTTTAAAAGCAGAAACTCAATAGGAAATAAGGAATAAAGCTAAAAGAATGTCGTTGAAGATATAAAAACAGGAATATTACTTCTACACTGAGAATTAAAGTATAGTCAAAAGATCAAAAATTTCAGAATATAGTAAGATTTACAATGTTTCTGTATTTAGGGGAACACCAAAGTCTCGGCAGGTTTTACCGAAGTGCTTTGTTAATAATTTTTTTAAAACTAGGAATAAAATATAGTTTTGTAAAATAAGAAAAAAATTGGTAAATGCGGTGAATTTTGATAATTTTATGATACTGATACGGAAATTAAAGAATAGCCTAATTTATTCTGTTAAATTTTCTATTCAGTTTTGTATTGTTTACAGAATATGTGGTAAAAAGAACCATAATTTTGTCAACCAGAATGCCCAGTAAACCGTTACCACACGAATGGAAAAATAACAAAATCAATGGTTTTAATACCGTCTATTTATGTTTAATTGCTACAATTAATTCTTTTTTTAACAGTAGTGCTATTACCGTTTAAGACAGTAATTTTAACAGATTTTTTTGCTTCGTATGCATAATATTATTTTTCATTATTGCGTGTAAGACTGAAGTCATTATTGAAAATTTGAGGTATTCATCTGTTTAACTATGGAAACTAACGTTGTTTAAATTATACAAATTAAAATTACTGATTTTTAATGTATCTAAATCTAATCACTGAAAAACAACGAACATTTTTGCGTGTTAAATAATTTTTAAAACATTATTGCGTGTATGATTAAATTCAGTTTTTAGTGATGGGAGGTATGCTATCAAGAAGTACTGATTGCTAAATCTAATTGCAAACATCCTTTTCTTTTTTTTCAGATATGAAAACAATAAAGAAAATCTTCAGGAAGATGTTCCACAAATTGTATAATTAGACTAACCTTTAATAATTTGCAAATAAATTGAATTTTGAACTTTAGTTTGTTATTATTGCAGCATATTTTTACTTTTAGTTACGGAATATCTTTGTTTATTCTACCAATTATTATTTTCAAAGTGTTCAAAAATAATATTCCATTACTTTTACTTGAAGCATTAATTCTTCAAACGTTAATCACGATGTAAAAAAAAGTATTGTGAAGGCCTTTAAAATTGGTTTGCTTAGTAAACCAATAGTTATTATTTTCCCTTTGTTTTTACATAATAAATGATAGAACGCAAGTATTAAAAACATGAAAATTATTCATGTATTTACACAAAAATGTGTATTTTAATCTATTTTTAACTCTTTATATATATA
>NC_092204.1:24982033-24991939 GCF_043381705.1 Parasteatoda tepidariorum
TTTGACTCTTAATTAACTAAAAAATATCGGTGTGGCTCCACCGTTATTTCACATATATATATAAATATATATATATATATGTATGTATATAATTTTAATAATTAGACACGTGTCTTTTTCCACGTAATTATCGGAACATTGTAAGTGGTTTGATATTTAAACTAAAATGGAAAAAAGAAGAAAAGGGTTAGAAGAAAATATTAAAAATGTTTTTAAATATTTTTAAGAAAATAATTGGTTTTTCCTTAAAATTAAGAAATGTAGGCATGAGGTTTACATTTAAAGCGCATAAGGTTTATATAAATTAAAAGAAGCAAATATGTTTAATCTGGAGTTCTGCGTCTTAGGTCTTCCTAATACGCAGAAGGTATAGGTGCGTATAGGTATAGGTATAGGAAGGTATAGGTATAGGTGCGTATTAGAAATCCTCCTTTCATCTCTGTACTATAATTTGACAAATATATTAGATAAATACTAATTATTTAATTGAAAAAAAATAATGATCAAAATTTGGAAAACATTTTATTGGCTTCAATCAATAACTTTTAGTACAGATTTGAAAATATATTAATTATGCTGGTTATCATTAATTTTGAAACAAGACAGGTTTCAAAAAATTTTCCTCTCTTGCTTAAACCGACCCCGGAATGATTGTTTATTTCTTAAGTTATTTCTTAAAAGTTTTGCCAAATATATAAGATAATGGTTCTTTTAAATTTACAAAAAACTGTACTCAGTTTTTCAATTGCAGTTTAATTGCACTACAGCGGAGAAAGTCCTCCATTGGTCCGTTGCAGCAATATTAAAAAATGTATTTGAATTTCTTGATGTGTTTTATACATATTCTTTAATCTTTTGCTTCGACTTTCAGCGCCAATCTATTGTTCTCCTTTTAATTCGACAAAAAACTATTATTTCAAAGCATTTCCACAAAATTTAATGATGACCCTTTAAAAGCTAGCTAAAATGTTTATGCATTGTTCGTGTTTGAATGCTCCTGCAACTATTTGAAACCAATGACGCAATTTTATTATGGGGGGGGGGGAGACACGAACGGCATCCCCGCTTTCCTTGAGACCTACCAATCCATGTATCCATCAAATAATCCAATACAGATGGTGAAGAATTTTCAGTAAGTAAATCTGTGTCTGAAAGACATTTAAACATTTCAACTCAAAATGTTTTCTAATTGCACTTTGGAAAGAATGCAGAGGCAGCTAATATTCTTAATTATTTCTGCGCCCTTTGTGTATTGTGTCATTCGCGATAGAAATACCTCAGATAAATACAAAAGACACAAAAAAATTTTTAAAAAAATCGAGGTCACATGCTTGCACTTATAGAGACATATTCCATTATCTCAGTAATAAAATATTTTTTATTATAATTTTTTCTTACTTGAAAATACACATTTAATAGCAAAAAACAAGTATCTAAAATGGATTTATGCTGAAAAGAAATACTTTGTTATCTGTTATGTTTTGTTTTCCTTGTATAATTTCAGTAATTATCAAACCATTTTTAATATCAACATATAAGCTTTCATTTTCAAATCTTTGTCGCTATTTATGCTGCGTTTTAAAATTTTGAATATATATTTTCAATGCGTCTCTTTCACTTATGCTCTTTCCTCTGATGGCTTCTTGGTCCCGCGGTGAACTGAACGTTAAGATCGGTTCCCAGCAAATCACTGAAGTCAAGTATCACTGGATGCGGTCAGTGTGCGGGTGAGTGACCACTTGGATCAGTCTGCGTAGGAACCAAGGGTGTGCGGTATTGGTCCTCGTTAAACTGTGCTACCGTTAAGTGCTCAACTTCGCATGCAGGTCGTCGGACTACCGAAGCGGGGCTGCCATCCCCTCCATAGAGGATCAAAATTGTGATGGTATGTCTTCGGATCATCCTCCGGGATGTTTCCCAGACTGTATCAATATACCATTGTGCAGCTGTAGCGCTACATAAATTAACAACAACAACAACTGATGGTTTCTTGAGCAAGCTCCTATGTTAAAGTTCGCTGTTATTTCCCAATTACAAATTTTCATCAAAAATTAAATATATATTCGATTGGGTACAAACATTATAAGTAAAAAATATCATATATTATAAATAATTGCTGTTTCTTTAAAATTAGCTTTAATAAAGATTGGATTAAAAATGTAGGTATGAAAATATTAAAAATTACTATAAATATTCAAAAAAAAATTCATTGCTGTTTTCTTGAAATAAAAAAATGTAGGATTAAAAAATGTAGTCATGCGGTCTACATCTAAAACACATAAGATTTATCTTTATTAAAAGATGCAAATATGTTTAATCTGGAATTCTGTGTTTCCTGTCTTTACTCAAAAAGTTTCTTTTTAACACTATACAATAATTTGACAAATATTTTAGATAAATATTAATTATTTAATAGAAAAAATTAGCGATCAAAATTTACAAAATTTTATTGGCTTTAATCAATGAATTCTAGCATAGATTTGAAAATATAAGACATGTCAATTCCATGTTTAAAAATAAAAGCCAGTTGAAAATAATAGCCTAAAGTGTTGAATCGTTAAATTTTTATCATTTCTTTTTCTATTTTCAGTTCCCTTGCAAAGCAATGAACTGTCAATGAACTTTTAGTGAGCTTTCCTAATGAAGCCGTATGAGACACAATATTTTTAACTTAACTATTAAATTTACTATAAATAACAATATCTACAATTGCGTAAAGAAAATTAAAAAATTAGAAAAAAGGAAAATTGCGTAAAGAGTATAATAATTTTAATACTTCTCTTGCATTAAGCTAATGCACAGCAACACTATTACGATGATAGTGGTTAATAAGACACTAATTATTACCAGCTTTATTTATGCAGAGATAATAAAAAAAATTTAATATTATTTTTTTTATTCCATTACTAAATTGCGCACTAACATTTCCATCTTCAACATATAAATATAATATAGCCAAATGTATGTATGGACAGTGTGCAAATAGAAACTAAACGGAACACCCTGAATAATTTTGTTTTTCATCTCTCAGTTAGTTATCTCTTTTGAAAATAAGTCTTACAAGTTTTATTATTAATTCATTAACGTTTTCAACTATTTATGAAAAAGTACGGAATGTTTGCTTCAATAAAAATTTTAAAATGTATTGACCTCTTGTATCGAGCTTTACGTCCGAAGGCCCGACTGGTGTCATTAATAGAATCAATTTTTAAAAAAATATATTTTGAATAGTGTTGAACCAATTTATGTTATTTTGTTACATTTATTGGATAATTAATACATGAATTGTTTTCTTTTTTAAATTATAATTATACTGTTTCGAGTATAACTATTGTATTACTTTTTTATAAATATATGTAGCTAAGAAATACAATATCGTGTTGGCTGGAACTATTATTATAAAAGTATATGTACCACTAAGTTATTAATATCCAAGTTTTTTTGCAAACTTTCTTCACTGAAAGAAGCACCTGTTTTATATCAAATGCATTTACTTTAGATTCCACAATTAAACATGTTTATTAAAATAGTAGAAAACTATATTGAATAATAAATAAAAAATATTTATAAAATTATTAAATTTCCATTATTTGGAAAAAGTTTCGTGTATTTTTGATAATTTTTTTTGAGAATTTGGAAAATTAATAAGCAAATACTGAACATTACTGAATATCTGAAACGAAAAAAAAACTAGAAATACCTGCGAGATATTTCTGAAATTAAAAAAAAACTACACCGTTTTTGCTTTCAGATAAATCAACAAAACATAGATAAAAGAGCACTTGAAGATAGAAATAATTGTATTTTTTTATAACATTTCAAAATGATTCTTTTTACGATAAGTATCTAATGTTTTTTTTATTATTTTGTATCCCATATTGTGACTTTTATGACAAAATATATAACTTTAATGTTGAAAAGCCCTACATTCTTACAAATTAAATGTTTTGTCTAATTGACTGTCATTTTATTGACAGTTAAAAACATAAATTCTCCTCTCATAAGACGCGTGTACACGATTTATATCAAATTAATCTGGATAATCAATCTTCGCAAGAACAGTTTATTATTGAACAATATTTATCCTATATACAACTGAAAAAATTACATATTTACTTAAGAAAATCAGCTTGACATCTATGATATAAAAATAAGAGAGATCAAATTAAATTTCACATTGTCCCGCTTGATTTCAAACTTTCTTATTGACTTCAATTCACAAATTCAAGATGAACTCACGAATTGCTATCTTCTTGTTCTTTATTATTGCTGCATTAGCGATATCAGGTAATAATTATACATTTAGTTACTATTTCAATTTATTTTGAGTTTAATACTTTAATTCATGTTGTTTTTATCAAGTTTAAATTTAGGTGGAAATATTTGTAATTCAGTCCAATAATCCTATTTTTTTTTTAATAAATAAATTTTTCTAGCACAAAATACCAACAGATGTTAAAAGGTTTCGAAAAAAAATTGAAATATAAGAAGTGTTAAAGAATATATTTGTGAATTGTATTTCTATTTCCAGATAAAATATATTTACTATTACGCATTTCAAACTACGGAGTTTCTTGTCAAAACTTAAACGTAACAGAAGTTCTATATGTTTTTAATTACACTATTTGCTTTTATTCCTTTTTACAATCGAAGTTTTCAATTTTTATGACAGCATTGCATGAAGATCTTATACTTTTCTTAAATGTACTAAAACTCAATTAAAAATTTATTACTTTTGTTATTTAGTTTCAGGAATCTTTTGATAGAATTCGTGTATGTTTCTAAACACCAAATCTGCGACATAATTTTTTCCAGTATCTTTGAGATCTTTTTTTATATTATTTCCCTTGTTACTCAAAATATCTGTTTAATGTTTGTTGTCAAGGAAAATTAAGCAAGAAAATTTTTGCAGGAGTAGAATGAGGCAAACAAAAATTATTACTATTCTATTTATTACCAGAAATTAAAAAATAAATGGGAAAATTTCCTCTGCTCATCATCGTTCAATTTATCTTTCACTAAACTATTAAGTAGAAACACGTGTCGTCAGTGTATTTGTTTAATTTCATAGATAGTACTGAATTTAGAAAGTTGAGATACTTAATTTATTGCAAAACTAGAAGTAAAGCACTGTTGTTAAACTTTTGAAAAATGTTATTTGGATGCACATTTAAGAATATATTAGAGTTTTGAAGTTAGTGTTAGTAAATCAAAATTATAAAAATTTCCTTCTGTTTAAAGTTTTAATACTTATTTTAAAGTTTTAATAAATAGTTAAGTTAAAAGTATAAGTTTTTAATAAAGTAGTCATTGCTAATTAATGAAAACTTCTTTTTTTATAGCTACGTTTGGTGATTGTATGTAAAACATTTAAGTTCATATTGCTTTTTTCGTTATTTTTATTTCATTAAATCATGTTTTCTTCTAGTATATGCAAATATATTTTATTCGAAATAAATATTTCACTAATAAATATATTATTTGAAAAAAAAGACAAAATTTTAGTTGTTTTAAATTTAATTAGTGTGATATTTTGGTAAATTTAAATCAAAAATCTCTTTAAAGACATATTTTTATTTAAATTAGTTATTTTATTTAGTAGATTCTAATTATGATTTTTCTAAGCGTACTTTTAAAAATTGACCAGTAATGTCCCTTGTTGTATATGGGTCTTTCAATTTTAAATTCACGTATTGCATTTTTTACCTCATGTCAATTTTAAAAAATACATAATATTTCTTTAAGAAAAATATTAATTTACTTTAATGATTTTCTTTTAAAAAAATGAGTTGAATATTAAAGGATTTAAAAAGTAACTTAAATCAATAACTAATCAATTAAAAAAACATCTTTTAACTAAAGAACTGTTAATTAAAATACTATTAAGAAGTTTAAGATATGTGGTAAATAACATTAAAAAGTTTGCACACTAATTAAAACATTTTAGTTTCATATTGAGACGACTTCCTTGCAAAATTTACATTTAATTCAGCATCTGTCTAAACGTTAAGCATTTATTATGATAATGCATAAATATGAGAGAGATGAGAGAGAGAGAGAGAGAGGGAGAGTGAGTGAGAGAGAAAGAGAGTGAGTGAGAGAGAGAGACACAGACAGACAGAGAGAGAGAGATAAATAGAGAGAGAGGGAGAGTGAGTGAGAGAGAGAGACACAGACAGACAGAGAGAGAGAGAGAGAAATAGAGAGAGAGTGATCTGAATATAAGTTAAGCAAGGGAAAAAAGTCTTACCTAAGAGCATTTGAACTTTCTTGAAGTGTTTTAATATAAAACATTTACTTAAAAGTATTTAATATTTCCTTAATTAAGTTAATTCAAAAATATTTATTTCAGCATGCAAGAGTTAAATATTATATTAGTAAACACTCTTAACTAATTAATATTTGATTTAAATTGATCTTTTTTTAGCTGATGTGATAGACCAGTTAAAACAAGCTGGTTTGGACTCTGAAATGGGTATGTAATAAAATAATTTTAATTACATATGAAAAAATTACAGATTAGTAAAACGCACATCTATCGTCGTTTTAACTATTGACATGAAATCTTAATCTTTATATTTAAAACTAAGGAAATCATTATTAACTATGCTCTCTAATAAATATTTTTATCCATCTCTGGAATGGAAGGTATTTAAAGGGACTTAATTCTGTAAATCTAAGTTTACCTTTACGTAATAAACTTACGTAAAGGTAAACTTAGCTTGACCTTTAAATTTAAAACTAGAAAAATTATTAATAAAAATTTTCTCTTATAAATATTCGTATCTATCTTGGAAGTGGAAGGTATTTTAAGGGCCTTTATTATGTAAATCTAAATTTACGCAATCTTTCAGTCAGTTTTCCTTTCTAAATCGAAAACACACTATTTTTTCAATTGAATACTACAATCTATGTATTTTAATATTTTGTTTAATTTAAACTTAAGTTTACATGATGAGACCTAAATTTATTAAAAATGATAAATTTAAATGGGCGGGAATATTCCATAGTTAAAATAATTGATATTTTTACAATATTTTGATGCAAAGAGGAGAATTTAAAGATGGTTTCCTTGAACTCTGACTTAAATAATAAAACATTCCTATGGATGAGAACATTCGATAGTGAAATAATAGTATTGAAAAGTTTCTTGTTAAAAAAAAATTTAACTCAAGGCTTATCATGTAAACTTAAGTTTAACTTAAACAAAATATTCTTTAAATTCTCCTCTTTGAATCAAAATATTGTAAAAATATCAATTATTTTCACTATGGAATATTTCCGTCCATTTAAATTTATCATTTTTAATAAATTTAAGTCTAACGATATTGCCTTGAGTTTGTAGCTTTACATGGAAACTTCGTAAAATTATTATTATTTTCGTATTTGAATAGTTTTCATCCCGAGAGATTTTTTTTTTATGTTAACCTAAGTTCAACCTTTTAACCTCGAGTCTTTGGATCAAATTATATCAAAAATAATTCTTAGCACATAAGTTTTCACCTGAAAAATCTCAACCTTTCTAGTATAGTTTAAACATAAGGGAGATCGAAATTCTAGATTCAATTTTAATGGTTCTGTGTTCAGATTTACATAATTAGTTTCGTAAATAAGTGCTAATATACAATACAGAAAAAGAATTAAAATCATTATTACTCTTAATTTTGCTTTTATTAACATTTTCGAATCGTTTCCTTTTTTTTCTTTCTTTCCTATTTAATACTCAGGCTGCTTCCAGTAGATTATTCTAAAAATATAGCATTAGTTTTTTTTAAAATAAAAACAACATTATATATATATATATATATATATATATCAGTGGAACCTGTCTAAATTGACCACCCTCGGGACCAAGTCAAATGGTCACTATATAGAGGTGGTCANAGGCGCGTGGCGGCCCTACGCCCTACTGTCTTGATACTAGCACCTCATGTATCCGAAATGAGGGGTGTCCGGTCATTAATGGCCAGATAGTGTATATATAAATGTGTGTATATATATATGAATAACTTTCTTATTTTACTCTAGCAAGTGAACTCGAAAATGTCATTGAACAGCTGCAACAGTAGTAAGTAATTTAATGAGAGTTTCTACTCAATAATTTTTTCTTAATCCTGTGTTAAATTTGTTTATTACCACTACTCCATTTTTTTCTCTCGGAAGAATAATTTTTTTGCAACATGGGGCGACGCGGGTTCGAAACCCAGCATTGTCAGACGAAGACGAATTCTGCACTTTGCTCGCACCAAGCCCAATGCTGAGTGCTAACATAAAACATCCTCATTGGTAGATGAATCATGGGCTATTTTCTCCGTAAGACTATTTTCTCAAATTCTAGCAATCTGTCTGTCCGAGCTACATCTCTGTTTAAGAGAAACTCAAGCACAGAATCGAAAAGATTCCAAAACCTATTGAGACAGGCGCCTTTGGAAAGTCAGAGAATATCGGTGTATAGTAGCAAGAGATTGAATTCTTCATCATACACTGCTGTCTAAATACTCAATCGTTGAGAGCATTACTGTGAATTTTTTCACAGAAAATATGATACATCGAAGTGACTGACGCAAACGGTCGCTGACATATTTTCCTAATAAATGCGGTCTATGAATCATCCAGTGAACAGCTAAAATATCTGGTACTTCCCTTTTCAAAAGGGTGATAAGCCCACGATGTCGACTCACCATTGCAAGAGCTCCATCAGTGGCAATCAACATAATATTGCAAGAGGAATGTTTTTGTAATAATCTTGGACAGTATTAAAAAAAGATTTGCCTTTGGTATCTACAATCAAGCTTCTAAAAAAAAGCATCTCTTAAATACGTTTTCCTTCCTTTACAAACCAGACCAACATCTACAGTAAAGCCTACATTGCATGACAAGGCTGATTCATCAACTTCAAGGAAAATTCGCTGGATATCAAGAGTTTGCATAAAGAAACTTCAACGTCTTCAGCCATCTCACCATTTCGTCCCCGCACTGTCTCGTTGCTTAATGGGATATTTTTGATTAAATTGGAAGTGACTTGATGGTGCAAAATTGTTTCTAAAACTTCCGTGACAACCAGCAGAATCAACTCTGCACCAATAGTATGAGTTTTCCTAGAATTAGCAATAAATTTTGATATATTATAAAACGCTATCAAACCATCGTCGTATTATTGCGATGAGGTTGCTAACAACCCACAGACCGAAGGTGCCTTCAGAAACTTGTCTTTGATGTTCGAGAAAAATGACAAATCTTTATTTTGTTTGTCAGGATGAGATTTTTGCAAATGCTCTTGCCAACGGAAATATTTCATTGTCTCATTAGATAAAACTTTGTTACGAAGTTAACACTTGGGCAGTTTAGAGTTCAGTAGCGATTGAACAAATCTAAATTTCAAGTACGAGGCACGGTACTGATGACGCTTCTTTTTTTAACCGCCATTGCTGGTGGCAGCAAAATACAAATGATGACAGAAAATAAACTATTTCCTAAAATTAATAAATAATTTACGGTCAAGAACAAATTCTCGGAAATACCTGGCCAAGTAAACAATAAGATCGGATCGAAACTTAGGAAAAAAATGCTAAGGAAGGTAACGACAATCATCTTAATGCCTCTATCACACGAGAGAAAAATATGTGCAACTGCAAGTGTAACTGCAAGTGTAAGTGCAACTGTAAGTGAAATTCCTCCGTTCGGAGTTGCCGAAATGGTTGCTTAATTGCCTGAACGGTTGCATGAAATTGGGTTACCATATTTTGTTATTTATCTTTACTTCTCTCATATTTAATTTTCTCATATGATTCTATTATATCATAGTTTCTCAACGATGTTCGTAAAGATGCTGTAGAATATTGATTGATTTTGATTTAATTTTTTACATTTGTATTCGTGTTAAGTCTTTTCTTCAGCAGGAAATTA
>NC_092204.1:24992439-25007779 GCF_043381705.1 Parasteatoda tepidariorum
GTGGCCAATATTCAAAGAATTCAGAAATAATTTTCATTAAGAATTATTATAATTAATATCTTGGTAATAGTGTAAACCACTTTTTATATGAAGTGCAAGCAAATTACAAATGGGTAAAAAAAAAAGTGTGTTCAAATCTGGTAAATAACAGGTTATGGTACCACTAAATGCTTATTTCAATGAGTGGTTCATAAAAGCAAAATCTAAGGTACAATGTACTTTTCAAATTAAGAGGTACATCTAATTTTGCCTCTGAAATCAGAGGTTCATTGTGCCTTTTATTTTTAAAGGTACGTTGTGCCCTTAAAATTCAGAGGCACAAACGATCCAAATGTGCCTCTGAAATCAGAGGTACATTGTGTCTTTCATTTTTAAAGGCACGTTGTGCCCTTAAAGTTCAGAGGCACAAACGATCCAAATGTGCCTCTGAAATCAGAGGTACATTGTGCCTTTCATTTTTAAAGGCACGTTGTGCCCTTAAAATTCAGAGGCACAAGCGATCCAAATGTGCCTCTGAAATCAGCGGTACAGTTTTTAGAGTGTATAAAGTGGATCTCGAGACACAACATACTTTTACCATTTGGGAATAAACTTTCTCAGTGACGAATTACGATGTGAATTATACTCGAACGAGGACTGGATAGTTTTTGTCAGCGGAAATTGTACGACTTAGTTATCGCTGAAACTTGGACCGGAATAACTATGATTGGAGTTTTTAGTCCATTTTAGTGGTTAGTGGAGTATTAAACATAATTATGACCGTTTGAAATACATTATATTTTGGATATGAGGAAGGTATATTAATCCCAGAAAAATAAATAAAATCGCTTAGAAAAAATTTATTTATTATACAAGTCTTATTATAATGAACACGACTACATTCAAAAAGTATAAAATAAAGAAGGAAAGTCCATCAAAGGGATCAAAAGATTCAATCTCCTCACATCAGGAATTTTGATAAGATAAAAATTCAACGGTTGGGACTGAGAGGCCGAAGCCCTCTAGTCAAATTAAAAGTAAAGCGAATTGTTCCGAACTGATAGTTAGAAGCATGGTAAAAGATCAATGACTGGCGATTGATCAAAAGATAAAACAGCCAAAAACAAAGCCAACCCTCCATAATCAATATTACATTTGAAAATAATTTGGTGAAAGCTAATAGCCAAAAATACTGAGAGAATTAGTATAAAAATGTAACTGAAACATTTCTGTAATAAGGAACAAAGAATAAAGAGCTATAAGTATATTTTGTTTTCGATTTAGACGCGACAGTCAATTAATGTGTTTCATATTTGTATTGAAATTAAAAGTTAGGCATTACATTGATTTTTACCTTAAACTTCTTTCATATTAAAACCATACTTAAACATTAAAACACTTAAAAAAGTAATGGGTCACTCCGCTCTAAACACTCTTGTGATCTTAGTTAATGGTTAGAATAGTGATCATAATGAAACGTAGAAGACTTGACTAAAATCATATTTGAACAAAGAAGATAGCAATCAGCTGGAGTTGCGATTTCACAATAATGACGAATCGAAGTTTTATTTATACAAATAATTGTTAAAAAATTAAACCAAGTATGGAGAATAATCGAAAATGGTTTGAGAGAAGGAAGGAAAAGTTAACGTAATATACACAAATCTGTGTGGCAAAAATTATAAGTTGAACTGCTATTTTTATCCATTAATGTATAGGGTAAAGACATTGAAATTCAATTTTTTCAGCAGAATTCAAAGAAAAAAGGATATTTATATTTTCACAGTTTGTGATAATATTGGTAGGAACGATATGTTTCTGTAAAAGGGACTGTCGCGCAAAATTACAGTTTTTCTGTCATTGTTAGTAAATATTGTTATTATTACCTTTTTCAGATACCACTAGACTGTTTTAGAAGTAAATTTTTTTAAAAGTAAGTTTTAAGATCATAATATTTTTTTCTTTCATTGATAAAGTTATAAAATGCTTAACATTTCTTCTATCAAAAAACAAAACTTAATTATTCATTCAGACTTTTGAAAAAGTTCTTAAATCACCATTCACTTTATTATTATTTTTTTGCACAAAATGGTGTCTACTTTAAAGTGCTTCAACTAAATAACATCTTAATTTTTCACTACTTTATTATAACAAAACTATTTTATTAAAATTAAAACTTATACTTTTTATTATGCAAAACTATAACTATAAACTCTACTATATTGTTCAGGGAGGTTCGTAAAGAAGTGAGCAGTTTCAGTGCCCCATAAATCAAGTTCAATATTATTCATAAGTTACCTGCAATAGATTTGTATCTGGTATGGTTTTATATGGTAAAGTTTTTTAGGAACAGTCTCAAACGTTTTATGTGTGACCCCTTAGTCACATGACATCGATCAAGCCGGTAACCCATACCGCCAAACACATCTTAAGGTTTTTGAGTCAGAATCCATTGTTAAATATCGATTTCACTTAGTTATTCCCGATTACGCACCATTCCACGTTGGTGGAAAGGTAAACAAGCAAAATGTTCACTTTCGTGTAACAAAGAATCCCAAATTCAAAGAATTACAGGTGCAAAATTACCCAAAAGTAAATGTGTTCTGTAAAGTGAAGAGAAGGAAAATGTTCGCCCCATTCTCTTTTCAGAAGCTAACTGTAACGGGAGTTGCTTTTTTGGGCTATGCCAACTCTTTGATGCAACTGTTGAGGACGATATTGACAGACTCTATCTTCAATTATGGGTGGAGTTTATTATTTACGCATAGCAGCATACATTTGAGATTGATGAATATCTCATTCATCGATGGAATGGACGAGCCACAAACTACAACATGCCACTTACCCAATGACCATCCAGAATCCTATCCTCAAGCAATTTTTTATTTCTTCTTTCAGAGTTACGTAGAGAATAAGTAATGCCTTCACCTCCACGCATGTTTACCTAGCTGAGCTAAAACAGCTTATAGCTTGTCACGCAAATACCTATGACCTGTAATTCAGGGGACGTATGATCTTAGTTTAAGATCATCACCCGAAATCATTACATTACATAATTCGGATGGTTTTTAAAACAGTAAAAATTACTTAAAAATAGCCGTGATTTGAAAGTGGAATGAAGTGAAAACTATCGTGACGCTAGACTAAATTTTATTGCAAACTGCTTTCCCTGTATGATTTAAAGTAAAATGTGAAGAAAAAAAATATAGACTGTAAGTTCAATTTATATAGAGTCAATACCTTATATCGTTGAAACATTTTAGAAAACGATATGACATACAAGGCTAATATCATTAAAAAATCAAATAATTACAATTCAAGACTCTTTTTATGTGAGAAAATTTAAATAGTTATTTAAGAAGGATAGTAAATATAATACTTAAAATTAAAAAAATAATAATAAGTGCATGCTTTTTACTTTTTTTTCCAGATATTACGGATAAAGAAGTGAAACGAAGAACATGTACATGTATTTTTGGAATTAAAAAACTGAGTTCTTCTCTGTGTTGCCTTTGCTTATATTTGGGTCTCTATCGTTCAAATTACCAAGCTTCAAATTCAATGCTATATTCAAATGTTTTCCCTTCACGTTAACATCACGTTTTTATTTTAGTGTTTATTGAATAAAAAAAATGAGGTTTTGGCAGAAATTCACAAATTTAGATTCAAAAGTTGACAACAGATGGAGTTGGACGTTGCGAAGTGTTCTTAAAGGGGATGATTCAAATACCTTTTGGAATATAATCTATATTTCAGCAGCAAAAATTTACTTTGCTTAATAGAAAGTATTTTCAACAGCATGGATAGTGGTCGTCGTACTGACAAAACCGTTTTTCACGCGGATGCAGCAGACCGGAAACAGTGTCAGTATGGATAGTGTTTTCGTCACAAATATAAGCGAAAACATATCTCGAGCTTTATACCTTATTGATGTAGTTCAGTAGTTGTGATGAGTTTGAAGTGAAAATTTGTTACAATTATTTATAGATATATTGTTAAAAAAATGAGACAGAGTTGCTAAATTTAGAACGAGTCTCCTTTTGAGGCAGTCCTCAATTGTCCTTTTCATTCTTATTCTTGTTGCAAGTAGCATACCGTACATACGTTAGTTTTATCATTACTCAGCAAGACTAAGATTATTTTACAAAATATCACTTAGAGCAAAGAACATACTCATTGAATACACGTTGAGTCAAGTATCCTCAAAATACACCGGATGCAGTTACCATAAGAATACGGACAGCTAAATACCTGCAGCTCTTCCCAGTGCAAAACACCATTTTTAAAATTATTACTGCCTTCTCAACTCTGTTGATATAGTTTTTTAATGATTGCAACATGTACATACGTACAAAAGTTATATTGCTTACACGGGTGGGTATTGGTACTACAATAGATTTTATTCGTTATGAAAGGTGCCGTTATTATGAAGATTTTAAATAGTGGTACTTTATTCATGTCATGGTTGAGAAATGGGCCATTGGTTAAAATCTGGGGTACATCTCTGAAGGTGATGCGAAGGCATACCATCACAATTTTGAACCTTTGAAGAGGGGATGGCTCCCAATGCGCAATGACCTATACGCGCAATGTTGTCGCAATACGCGCAATGCTGTCGCAAGCAAAACTGCTTGACAACGATTGCTGCTGGTATCCTTGATCCATTTGCAGTCTGGCCAAAATAGTTATCCCCCCTCCGCTTGCTTATCGCAATCAGTGATGATAGACTTCAGTGATCTCCTGTTAACCGTAGCTTATGATCAGTAAACTGTGAAGCATGAAGATAAGAGAAATATATATTTAATTGCTCCGTGTTCTTAATTTCTTTCACATGAACTTAGTTTTGAGAAAATGAGAAATGTTTAATAGACATAACTAATGACTTCAAGGCACTGATGACTTACATAGTATAAAAAATGGTTATTTCAACCGCTACTCTCCCCCCTCCCAAAAAAAATTATTGATCAAGTAAGAAATATATGGAGGAGAATAATAATACATTGTTAAAATAAACGGATCCTTCTAAACAAAAATCCATCTTTTAAAAATAAGTGCCTTTTTCTAAAATGTTCCTTTTAAAATCCCGATAAGAAGTGTTCTTAGTGTCAAAAATAAATACTTTGTCTACAGATTATTTGACATGATACGTAAAGCCATAATGGTTGGATTCAGAAGTTTCCGTATTACCGCCATTTCGTTGTCAGAATACGTTTGATAAGAATTAAGTTAAAATAAAAACGAAGAGAAAAAAACTAGAACGGGCTAATTTTCAACTAAACTGCTTGTGATAGTTTTGAATTTGTTTAGTAAGTCACAGAATTTATATTGCTTACACAAGTGGGTATTGATACTACAATAGTTTTTATTCTTTAGAAAAAGTGTCATTATTATGAAGTTAAAAAAATAGTATTAGTTTTGG
The DNA here is from genome assembly GCF_043381705.1 of Parasteatoda tepidariorum. Taxonomy (NCBI): domain Eukaryota; kingdom Metazoa; phylum Arthropoda; class Arachnida; order Araneae; family Theridiidae; genus Parasteatoda; species Parasteatoda tepidariorum. The sequence continues at coordinate 24,997,838 of NC_092204.1, forward strand.
TATTTTATTTACATCATACTAGTCATGCGCCATGAACTATGGGAGACAGTCTGGGAAACCACCCAGAAGATATGGCGAAGACATATCATTGCAATTTCGATTCTTTGAAGAAGAAATGGTTCCACTGCTTTGGTAGCCCGGTAACCTATACGAGCAAATGTTGTGCACTTTACGGTATTGTTCGTTCCCTTGATGTATTTACAGGCTGATCCAATACAGGCTTGGTGTTTACCCCTTCCCTCACTCGCTGAACCGCAGTCAGTGATGATTGACTTCGGTGATCTACTGGGAACCGTAGCTTATGATCAGTCCACTGTGAGGCGTGGAGAAATTTTTATTTAATTGTGCCGATTCAGTTTATTAGGAGTCTTCAAATTGTTATTTTTGATATAAAAATTTAGTTTTGAGAAACTGAGAAATGTCTTATTGATATAATTAATGTCCTTAAAACACTGAGGACTTACATGGTATGTTTATGTTTGCTTATATTACATGATATGTTATGTACTTTAGGCAAAAACAATATTTCTCTTTTTTTTTTACCCTGTAAAATAGGTGGCTCAATACTATTTTAAAATTTAATCTTAAAAACTTTATAAGTTATGCTTTATTTCAGGTTAAAACTGAATCGAGCATTCATACTTTCGTTAACCCCTTAAAGATCGGTTAATGTTCAAGAAAACGGTCATAAAAGTGCCTATTTGTTTTGGCTTTTGTATTTGTATCACGTATTTGATTAGTGTCAGAACTAGTTTAAAATCAAATAAGTATCTACAATTACCTTAATATCTTGGTACTGCCATCTGGTGTGTAAAATGAGAAGTAAATTGTTTTCCGGACAAAATAAATGAATTTGTTTTATTCTTATTGGCACGTTACTACTGAACTCTCCAGCCCGCCAATATCACTGGAGCGAGAAATAGAGGGTGAAACCTCATCCCGTCATTTTCACGGGAGCGAGAAAGAAGTGGTTAAAATGTGTTGTTGTATCTAAACACTAATTTAGAAAGCTTACACCGGATACAGATGCATTTACTCAATTCAGAAATTATTTTTACCAATTTTGGAAGACGTCAAACGACATCGAGTCAATTGTTCATGTTGCTTACAATCGAGTACATGGAGGTAAAAGTTTGTTTTTGTCTCGCTCGTTACAAACTATTCAACAAAAACAGAAATAAATGCTATGAAATATTGCAATGTGTTTAGTTATACGCTGTAAAATAAAATTAATGTATCTCAACGGCAAAAATGGTTGCAAATATTTTACAAAGATTTCTGTGCTTCACTGCACCTGGAAAATGTTCTGCTCCACTATTTGGTATAATGTAATCACCATCATCTTTTTGTTCAGTAACACTAAAATAAATAATTACTATGAGATAAGATGCACATAAGAGTCTGTTTTTTTTTTTTTTTTTTTTTTTTTTTTTTTTTTTNTTTTTTTTTTTTTTTTTTTTTACGTTACAATCTAAAACAAGAATCATTAATTTGGAATGCATAGGGGAGAGCGGGGTCAATAGTAAAATTTTTAACCTAACTATTTTTAACAAACAAAAAACCCAATATATTATGAGTATTAATTGACAGACGAGTAAAGTAGACTATCCTCTACTAGAAAAAAATAAATACCTTATTTTAAATGTTACTGTTTTAGATATTAACAATTTTTGACAGTCGTGCATTTGTTACAATTGTCCCCAATTACGGGGTCAATAGTAATAGCTCATAAATTCAACTAAAACATAGTTAATTATACATATTATCATAGTTGTGATATATTTTTCTTGATTAAAATAATAGTGATATTTTAGGATTAAAAATAATAATGAGCAGAGACCTGAAGGTTTAAACTTTTAACTTTAAGGGGTTAAAAAATTTAATTTATGCTGTGAAAGGTGACAAATAAAATAATGCACGTGCAGCATAATATAAGTCATATAGGAAACTATTGGTGGTTCTTAAATAGTCAAGTAATAGTTTGTAAACATAAGATTAATTATTTTTTGGCTGTTACAATCGTTCCTTTACTTATTGCTACAATTGTCCCCAAGATGCCATTTCAGCTTCATTTGTAAAAACAATGCTAGTTAATTAACAAACCTAATATTTTTTTTGAAATTTTAATTAATTTGTCCACTTACATATTCGGTTAATAATTTTTATTTGTTTAAACAAAATTAAATTGTTACAATATAATATTCTAATACCAAAAATAGTACTTACGTAGCGTGAAAATATCTCTTGTGATGTAACTCTTTCAAAAGTACATAAAAATGATTGCCATCAGGGGTGTACAGGTAGATTTATTAAATACACCTTGTGCGTCACCTAGGAACCAAATTTAGAACCCGACACTCGAAATTTTTGCTCTGTTACAATCGTACCCTGTTACAATTGCATACAACATACATTAATTCTTAAAATAAAATGAGGTTGATAATCAAGCCTACAAGTAGCAAAGATAGAACATTAAGACGAATTTGACCTAGGCTTAACAGAATGGGAAGGGATAAAAATTATGCATTATAAAATCCTTCAAAACAGTTCAAAGAAATTTAAAAATAAATAAGGATTATTAATAAGGATAGGATTGTTAATTTTAGTGCATTACCGCGGCGCTATGGTAAAAATTAGAGAGTGCTTTTTATTGTTTCCACGGAACCAGAAACAATAAATTTTATCAGTCTTGACCATATTTTTTTCTCAGTGAACTCAGTGAAAATCAATTGAGTTCCTGAAAATATTTTTATAATCTTTCAATGCTTTATAAAATGGAATAGTTACATAGAAATAACTCGCCTAAATAGCAATTTAGATTTGACTCTATTACAAATAAAAACCGAAAATCTGATAAAATTTAAATCCTATCTTACAAACAAATATATCAAAATATTCTCTCTTTCTTAAGATAACAATAAATGGAAGTTAAAACAATTTCGCTTCTGCATTTCTATTTTAAAAGCTATAAATATGAAATTCAAAAAAAGAGGTCTCATATTTTTAAGTCTTATTTCTTATTTAAGAAAGATAACAAGTTAGACTCTCTAGATTAAATATGAAACGCTATAAAGTTTGCGGTAAGGATTAAATTTTTAATTAAACGTAAAAGTTAATAATTTTAACATTATATTTCAAAAATGTATTTCCTGCCGAAAAGAAAAAGCTTTTGAATGTATGCATAAATTAATTTTACTTCCATATGAAAAAGGCATTAAATTATAAATTATACACCAAGCATTACTGAATCGTATATTTCAACAGAGATACTGAAATGTCGAAGTTATATCTTAGCTAAATCGGATTAAGATCATACATAAAATCCAGGAAGGAAATTTAATTATTTTTATGTTAAAACTGAGCGAGAGCTTTTGGATTGAAGTGTTATTTTTTATTTAAAGTGAATATTTAAGGGTAAAGTAATAAAATGTTATTTAAAGCTGAAAAGTTAAAGTAAAAAGCATTTATATAAATAAATTAGAGATAAGATGCATAATTCTTTAATCTTTCATGTTCCAAAAATTATTTTTTTTAAATTATATAATTATTATTTTAGAAATAAATTAATATTTCACAATTTTGGAAAATATACAAATATACAACAACAAAAAAATACACGCATGTATCTTTGGCTGTCATCAGCATAAAGTTCATTAACTTCATAGCAGTAGTTATCTGAAATTTATTTATTTAACCATTATTTAACGGCCAAACGTTTAATATTACCGGGTGACGATTTTTTTCAATTTATAAATTATTTTAATTTGATTGATTCTAATGTAGGCAGTTCAAATTTAATGTTTCACCGCTTAAGTTAGTTTTTTATTTTTATTATTTTTTTTTTCAAATAATATTTTTTGTCTATTTTTTGACGAAAAGGAGAATGTAAAAATATTATATATAACAAGGGATTGCGTAAATGTTGCGACAAAATTCAAAGGATGTTAGAACTAATCCTCGTAATCAAAATATTGCTTAAGAGTCCATGGCCGTAAATGTCATCATTTGCCATTAAGCGTGCTTCGCTGTTAGGAACTGTTTCTTTGTGGGCTTCTGAACAGATACTTGTATTTAAATAAATTATCTTAATTTTATGTTTTTGTATAAATATTTATAAAAATTGTATTCAAATAAGTTTAGTATTACCATTTTATCGTAATTTAATGACTTGGCGATTATCTTAACAATCACGCCAAATCGTTAAACAAACTATCATGGCATTGTCGCCAAGACATTAAATTACTATAAAGCAGTTAATGCTGAGCTTATATTATTTTTTGACAAGATATAAATGAAAACATAAAATTAAGACTGTTTAGTTAAGTAAAAGTACCTGTTCTGAAGTACATGAACAAACTTCAAAATGGGGAAGCGATCCTAGCGACGTACGCCGACTTTTCCAGGCATGGGTGCCTAAGTAATTATAATCTTGATGATATATAACTTCCTTAGGATTTTGTCATAATATCTACGGGACCCTGTATTATATAAAATGTCTTTAAACATGAACATTTGGACAAAAAATAAACTGAGAATGTCATCAAAAAAATGTGGAATAAAGGGAGAAATCCATTGCAGATTTGATTCAGCGATGCAAAAATACCTGAAATCTTTAAAAAAATCTAAAGCAGCAGAAAACAAAATGAAATTTATTCTACAGTGCAATTACTTGCAAACTGTTCTTATCTCTATTCTGTATTCTACTTGCATTCTTGCTTTGTATTTTACCGGTAAATGCTTAAAACGAAATGTGATATTTCTTTAGCACACTGTAAAATAGTTGCATATTACATTATTTTTTCGCATTTTATTATTCATATATTTTGTATCACTTCAACATTTATCAAAATGTAAGAACGTTTTGTTCGCTTATCAAAATGGCATGTTTGTTTCACTAAGAAACTTTATGCAGAATTATGCCCGTTCAGTATATGCAATTAAATAACTGAATACTGCATAACTATCAAAAACTGCAAGTCTATGTTGGATATTATCTTTGCATATTATCGCTAAATAATCTCTACTGCTGAAAAAAATTTAAAAATATTTTGTGAATTTTCTTAGCAACAAAAATAAAAATCAAAATTTTTAAGAGAAATTAGGAAAATCAAAGAAGAATTTCAAATAGTAAAAGAGCAGAATGATTAGATTTAAATATAATAAAAAAATCTGCGTTAATAAAGTAAACTTTATTAATAAAATAAAGTTATTCTTTAATCGCATTAATTTGTATTTTGATACAACCATCTGTCATTGGCAAGAAAATGAGCATTTTTAAATATGAGAAAGCAAAGCGAGCTTCTGCAAAACCTCGTCATTAAATGTACAAAAACTGTATCAGGGAATCATTTTTGTTTTGTTGAATTTAGCGTTATAATTTGGCTTCTTTTGTAACCTTGGCCATTGGAAATAAAAAAAAAGTTTTGAAAAAGTATTTTTACATAGTAGACCGTCAAGGCAATACAAAATAAAATTTTCATTTGCGATTAATTTTATAAAAATAGTGGTATATTGTAATAAAAAAATTTTGAAAATCAGTTTTTTCCTCAGTATTCTGAAACGGTTTCAATAGTTTGTTGGTACAGGTTGGTGCCCTACCAACCAGGCTATCCCGGCCAAAACTAATTAATTATAAATGATTAAAACTGCACCCCTGAGCCCAAGGTCAAGAAAACTTGGATGAGCACAGTATGCCATGTCTCTCCTTGAGCTATAACACCACTGGGTTTGAGTGTGTCCATTTTGACATATTTCAATTTCAAAATTAACGGCATATATCCTTGATATACTTTAACGAACAAAAAATTAGTTGAGAAACTTAAAAAATGGGATAAAAATTTTTTTTTAATGTTTTGCCGTTTTTGGTATATTTTGCGTACTTGCTTTTTTAAATCTTAGTCGTTTTTGAGATACGTTATATAATTATTTAAAATGTAAAATTAAAGCCACATAAGCTTAACTAGCTGCTAATAATTTAAATATATATAATTTTTAATAATAACAAATACAAGTAACAAATAACAACTTATATCAATTTCTTGTTGTTTTCCGTATTATTGATACAGTTAATATTTTTATTCAAGGGGTCATCTTCTTGGAAGAAGAGACGCAGGAAAGTGGGACAACTTTGACTCCTGAATTTTATTTTTAAAATATAGAATATTTGCAAAATTTATTTATTTCTACTAAATACGTAACTCTTGTAATGTGATACTAAAATGCGTTGCTGAGCCAATTTCATAAATTTTTGCTGCTTTTAAAATAGTCTGTGTTAAATAGTTAATTTCATATTTTAAATCGACGGAATTCTGCATTAGTCCCCTGATTTCTACTAAATAATCAAAGTTCAAAAATAAATTTCATGCATTCTTGAGAAAGTATTGAGAAATGTTCTTTATCAAAATTCAATAATTTTATATATATATTGAAAATGTAGGCATGAGGTTTACATTTAAAGCGCATAAGGTTTATATCGATTAAAAGAAGCAAATATGTTTAATTTGGAGTACTGCGTTTTCAGTTTTAATTAGAAAGTATCTTTTTATCACTATACTATAATTTGACAAATATTTTAGATAAATACTAATAATTTAATTAAAAACAATTAGTGATCAAAGTTTAGAAAAAGTTTTATTGGCTTCAATCAATAACTTTTAGTTCAAATTGGAAAGAATAAAACATGTTAAGTCCATGTTTACATGTTAAGTCCATGGTGAAAAATAAAAGCCGCTTCCAAAGCGTACAGAATTTCATATGGATATAATATTATGCTGGTTATTATTATATAATCTATTACTTATGTTGGTTATTATTAATTTTGCAACAAGACATGTTTTAAAAAATATTCCCCTGCTTGAAGAGACCTCGGAATGTTTGTTTATTTCTTAAGTTATTTTTTAAAAGTTATGCCAAATATATAAGATAAAGGTTCTTTTAAATTTACAATATAATTGTACTCAAGCTTTCAGTTCGTCATTCGGTTGAAATTCTTCAAAAAAATACAAAAGATACAACAAATTTAAAAAAAAGATCGAGGTCACTTGCTTGCACTTAAAGAGACATATTCCATTACCTCAGTAATAAAAACTTTTTGATTGTCATTTTTTCTTACTTGAAAATACACATTTAACAGCAAAATACAAATATCTAAAATGGATTATACTGAAAGAATTTGTAACGTGTTGTGTTTTGCTTTCCTCGTATAATTGCAATAATTATCTAAATATTTTTAATATAAATATATAAGCTTTCTTATTCAAATCTTCATCGCATTTTATGCTGCGTTTTAAAATTTTTAACATATATTTTTATTGCGTCTTCTTCACTTATGCTCTTTTCTCAGATGGTTCCTTGAGCAAACACCTATGTTAAAGTTCACTATAATTCCCCAATTACAATTTTTCCTCAAAAATTAAATATATTTTCGATTGTGTACATATATTATAAATAAGAAAAAAACATAAGTTATAAGTAATAGCTATTTAATAAAAATTAACTTCAGTAAAGATAGGATTAAAACATGTAAGCATGAAAATATTAAAAATTATAAAATATATTCACAAAAAAAAAAATCAATGCTGTTTTCCTAAAATTAAAAAATGTAGGCATGAGGTCTACATTCAAAACACATAAGATTTACTACCATTAAAAGATGCAAATAGGCTTAATCAGTAGCTCAGCGTTTCCTGTCCTTACTCATAAAGTTTATTTTTATCACTATACGGTAATTTGACAAATATTTTAAATAAATACTAATTATTTAATAGAAAAAATTGATCAAAATTTAAAGAAAATTATTAGCTTCAATCAGTGAATTTTAGTATAGATTTTAAAGTATAAGACATGTTTATTCCATGTTTAAGAATAAAAGCCGCTTAAAAATAATAGCCTAAAGTGTTGAATCGTTAAATTTTTATTATTTCTTTTTCTATTTCCAGTTCCCTTGTGAAGCAATGAACTGTGAATGAATTTTTAGTGAGCTTTCCTAATGAAGCCATATGAAACACAGCATTTTTAACTTAACTATTAAATTTAAAATAGATAACAATATCCTCTACCCTGTGAAGGAAAATTACATAAAAGAGTATATTAATTTTAATACTTCTGTTGCATTAAGTTACTGCACAGCAACACAATTACAATGATGGTGGATAATAAACAAATAGTTGTTGCCAGCTTTCTTTATGTAGAGATAATTCTAAAAAAATTATATTATATTTTCTATTCCATTACTAAATTGCACACAAACATTTCCAGCTTCAACATATAAATATAATGTAGCTAAGTGTATGGTTGGACAGTGCGCAAATAGAAACTAAACGGGACACCCTGAATAATTTTGCTTTTTTTCCCTCGATTTGTTATCTCTTTAGAAAATAAGTCTTACATATTTTATTATTAATTAATTAGCGTTTTCAAAAATTTATGAAAAAGTATAGAATGTTTGCTTTAATAAAAATTATAAAATGTATTGACCTCTTGTATCGAACTTTACGTCCAATTTCCCGACTGGTGTCATATTAAGAGAATCAATTTTTTTAAAACATATCTAGAATAGTGTTGTCCCAATTTATGTTATTTTGTTACATGTATTGGATAATTTATGCATGAATTGTTCTCTCTTTTAAGTTATAGCTTTATTGTTTCGTGTAGGACTATTGTATTATTTTTCTATAAATATATGTAGCTAAAAAATACAATATTGTGTTGGCTTATTATTATAAAAGTATATGTAGAGCTAAATTACTAGTATCGAAGTTTTTTTTTGCAAACTTTCTTCAGTGAAAGGAGCACCTGCTACATATCAAATGCATTTACTTTAGATTCCAAAATTCAACATGTTAATTAAAATGTTAATAAATGTTAATAAAACAATATTGAATATTAAATAAAAAATTCTTTATCAAATTATTAACAAGTTTAGTGTATTTTTGATAATTGTTTTTGAGAATTTGGGAAAATAATAATCTGGTACAAAACATCTCAAACGAAAAAAAATAGCAATACCTGCGAGGTATTTCTGAAATTAAAAAAAAACTGCACTTTTTATGCTTTACGATAAATCAACAACACATCGATAAAAAAAAAGCACTTTAGGTAGAAATAATTGTATTTTTTATATCATTTCAAAATGATTTTTTACGATAAGCATCTAAAGTTTTTTTTTATTATTTTGTTGCCCATATTGTAGCTCTTATGACAAAATATATCCCTACTTTAATGTTGAAAATCCCAACACTCTTACAAATTAATTATTTCGTCTAATTGACTAACATTTTATTGACAGTACAATACATAAATGCTCCTCGTATGTATAAACGATTTTCATCAAATTAACCTGGAAGTAATCAATCTTCGCTTGAACAGTTTATAATTGATCAATATTTATCTTATTTACAACTGAAAAAAACATATATTTACTTTGAAAAATCAGTTTGACATCTATGATATAAAAATAAGAGAGATCAATTTAAAGTTAGCACTGTCCCTCCTGATTTCAAACTTTCTTATTAACTTCAATTCACAACTTCAAGATGAACTCACGAATTGCTATCTTCTTGTTCTTTATTATTGCTGCGTTAGCTATTTCAGGTAATAATTATACATTTATTTACTATTTCAATAAATTTCGGTTTATTACTTTAATACATGCTGTTTACATTAAGTTTAAATTTAGGTGCAAAGATTTGTAATTCAGTCCAGTAAACCTATTGTATTTGAATAAATCAATTTTTTCAGCACAAAATACCAACAGATGTTAAGAGGTTTCGAAAAAACAAACTTAAATATAAGAAGTCTTAAACCATATATTTGTGAATTGTATTTCTATTTCCACATAAAATATATTTACTATTTCGCATTTCAAACTGCGGAGTTTCTTGTTAAAAATTAAACGGAACTGAAGTTCTATTTGCTTTTAATAACACTATTTGCCTTTATCCC
>NC_092204.1:25008279-25010286 GCF_043381705.1 Parasteatoda tepidariorum
TAGGATTTAAAAAGTAACTTAAATCAATTGCTAATCTATTAAAAAACATATTTTAACTAAGGAACTGTTAATTACAATGCTATTAAAAAGTTTAAGATCAGAGATAAATATCGTTAAAAAGTTTGCACACTAATTACAACATTTCGATTTCGTATTGAGGCGACTTCCTTGCAAAATTTATATTTAATTCAGTATCAGTCTAAACGTTGTGCATTTATTATGATAATACATAAATATATCTTAACATCGCACCTATCTGCCTATACAGGCATAAGAGAGAGCGAGAGAGAGAGAGACAGACAAACAGAGAGAAAGAGAGAGAGAGACAGACAAACAGAGAGAAAGACAGAGAGAGAGAGACAGACAAACAGAGAGAAAGAGATAGAGAGAGACAGACAAACAGAGAGAAAGAGAGAGAGAGAGAGACAGACAAACAGAGAGAAAGAGAGAGAGACAAACAGAGAGAAAGAGAGAGAGAGAGAGAGAGTGATCTTAACATAAGTTAAGCAGGGGAAAAAAGCCTTACTTAAGAGCATTTGAACGTTCTTGAATTGTTTTAATCTAAAACATTTACTTAAAAAAATTTAATATTTCCTTAATTAAATGAATTCAAAAAAATTATTTGAGCAAGCAAGAGTTAAATATTATATTAGTAAACACTCTTAACTAATTAATATTTGATTTAAATTACTCTTTTTTTTATTTCAAGTGATAGACGAGTTAAAACAAGCTGGTTTGGACTCTGAAATGGGTATGTAATAAAATAACTTTAATTACATATGAAAAAATTACAGATTAGTAAAACGCGCATCTACCGTCATTTTAACTATTTACATGGAATCTTAATCTTTATATTTAAAACTAAGGAAATCATTATTAACTATGCTCTCTAATAAATATTTTGGTCCAACGTAGGAATGGAAGGTATTTTAACGGAATTAATTCTGTAATTCTAGGTATTTTACCTATACATAATAAAGTTATGTGAAGGTAAACTTAGCTTAACCTTTATATTTAAAACAGGAGAAATTATTAATAATAATTTTTTCTTATAAATATTCTTATCTATCTTAGAATTTTAAGGTATTTTTAAGGGCCTTTATGTAAATCTAAGTTTACACAATCCACCAGTCAGTTTGCCTTTGTGAATCGAAAACACACTCTTTTTTCAAATGAATACTTCCATCCAAAAAAATTTTGATATTTTGTTAAGTTAAACATAAGTTTACATGATGAGCCTTGAGTTAGTTTTTTTTTTATCTAGAAACTTCTCAATATTATTATTTTCACTATCGAATGTTCCCATCCATAGGAATGTTTTATTATGTAAGTCAGAGTTCAAGGAAACCATCTTTAAATTCTCCTCTTTGCATCAAAATAATGTAAAAGTATCAATTATTTTCACTATGGAATATTACCGTCCATTTAAATTTATCATTTTTAATAAATTTAAGTCTAACGAAATTGCCTTGAGTTTGTAGCTTTACATGGAAACTTCGTAGAGCTATTATTATTTTCGTATTTGAATAGTTTTCATCCCGAAAGATTTTTTTTTTATGTTAACCTAAGTTCAAACTTTCAAAATCGAGTCGTCGGATCAAATTATATCAAAAACTTGCGAAATACTTAACACATAAATTTTCACCAGAAAAATCTCAACCTCTCTAATATGGTTTAAACGCATGGACGATCTAAATTTTAGATTCAGTTTTAATGGTTCTGTGTTCAGATTTACATAATTAGTTTCGTAAATATATGCTAATATACTATACAATAAGAGAATGAAAATCATTATTACTCTTAATTTTGCTTTTTTTAACATTTTCGAATCGTTTCCTTTTTTTTCTTTCTTTCTTATTTAGTACTCAGGCTTCAAATAGATTATTCTGAAAACTTTCTTCCCTTAATATAATATTAGATCTTTTTAACTAAAAACATTATATACATACATACATACATATATACAAGTATATATATATATATATATATATATATATATATAATATC
>NC_092204.1:25011761-25015899 GCF_043381705.1 Parasteatoda tepidariorum
TATATATATTAATATATATGAGTAACTTTCTTATTTTACTCTAGCAAATGAACTCGAAAATGCCATTGACCAGCTGCAACAGTAGTAAGTAATTTAATGAGAGTTTCTACTTAATAAATACTTTTTAATCCTGTGTTCCATTTGTTTATTACCACAAAATGCGTCTTCAATGTGAGTCTCATTAAATAGTCTTAAATGCGTTAACACAATAATGGCAGTACTTCGTTTTTTTCTCTCGGAAGAACATTTTTTGCAACAGGGGGTGACGCGGGTTAGATACCCAGCAATGTCGGACCAAGACGAATTCTGCACCTTGCTCGCACCAAACCCAATGCTGAGTGCCTACTTAAAATATCCTCATTGGTGGATGAATCATGGGCCAGGAACAATTTGCCGTAAGGCTATTTTCTGAAAATCTAGCAATCTGTCTCTCAGAGCTACATCTCTGTTTTAGAGGAACTCAAACACAGAGCCGAAAAGATTCCAAAACCTATTGAGACAGGCACCTTTTGGAAAGTCAGAAAATCTCGGTGTATAGTAGCAAGCGATTGAATTCTTCATCCCACACAGCTGTATGAATAATCAATCGTTGAGAGCATTACTGTGAATTTTTTCACAGAAAATATAATATATCGCAATATCTGATGCAAACGGTCGCTGTGATATTTTCCTAATAAATGCGGTCTATGAATAACGCAGTGAACAGTTATAATATCTGGTATTTCCCTTTCCAAAAGGGCGATAAACCTACGATGTCGACCCACCATTGCAGGAGCTTCATCAGTGGCAATCAGCATAATATTGGCAAGAGGAATGTTTTTTTCTGTAAAATAATCTTGGACAGTATTAAAAAATTTCCTTTGGTATCTACAATCAAGCTTCTTACAAAAAGCATCTTTTGAATACTTTTTCCTATCCTTTACAAACCGGGTCAAAGGCCTACATTGCAATCCAATGTTGATTCATCAACTTGAAGGGAAATTTGCTGGATATCAAGAGTTTGCATAAAGAAACTTCTTCGTCTTCAGCCATCTCACCATTTCGTCCCCGCACTGTATCGTTGCTAAATGGGATATTTTTGATTACATTGGAAGTGACTTGATGGTGTAAAACTGTTTCTAAAACTTCCTTGACGATCCGGCAGTATCAACTCTACACCGATGGTATGAGCTTATCTAGAATTAGCAAAAAATTTTGATATATTATAAAAAGATATTAAACCATCGTCGTATTTTTGAGGTGAGGTAGCTGGCAATCCTGAGACCGAAGGTGCCTTCAGAAACTTGTCTTTTATGTTCGTGAAATGACAAATCTTTATTTTGTTTGTCGGGATGAGTTTTTCGCAAATGCTCCTGCTAACGGAAAGATTTTATTGTCTCATTAGATAAGACTTTGTTACAAAGTAAACACATGTACAGTTGAGAGTTCAATAGCGATTGAACAAATCTGAACTTCAAGTACGTGGCACGGTATTGATGACACTACTTTTTTTAACCGACATTGTTGGTGGCAGCAAAATACAAATGATGACAGAAAATAAACTATTTCTCAAAATTAATAAATCATTTATGGTCAAGAACTAATTCTTACACTTACCTGGCTAAATAAACAATGAAATCGAATCGAAACTTGGGAAAAAACAGCAAGGAAGGTAACGACAATCATCTTAAGAAATACAGGTCAAATCAAACATTCATATCGAAAGTTCATGCACTTCGACTTGAATGAGTCAGAGCCATTCGCAAAATAGCTTGACTGACTCAGAGACAAAAACTACTGATTCATGCACTGCATTGTGTTGGTTCGGATCGGAGAATAGGTGTCGTATAAGTTCGTTATATTGGTGGTATAAAAGGTGTATCGGATAATCTTAATTTGTTACATTAATTTAATCTTTTTTTTATTCAATATTACTTTTAGATTAATTTTTATATAAAATAAGTTTAATTTAATAATTTTATTTGTAAGTTTTGAAATTAAATTTGAATGACAAAACATGCTCATCGCTCCCCTACCACCCAAAACAAGTTAACCTCCCCTCAGCATGCTCCCAACGCTCCCGCGGTTTCACTCCCATTGAGAAACAATGTTAGAATGTTGCTGCTCATTATACTGCCTAGCTAATCTTGATACATTATGGTTGAATTGAAGTCTTTAAATATGCTTCATTGTTTTTTGTTATTTCTAAATAAATAAAAAGGAATTGCTGCCATAGTAAGCAGCCAAGTTTCATAATACTAGATTCAAGACCAAAATAAAATAATGGATTTTTATTCATCAAAGATACCTAGAGTCAAAATTCAATCAGAAATTTCAGAAAATAGCAGTATTTTGCATTCATTAAAGGTTGAAAACTCATCGCTGTCCGCACACTTAACTTTTAGTTTCACCGCCATGTATAAATTTTTTGTGCCATTATTCCTTTAATATCATAAATCGAAACAAGCTATTTCACATGGTCCGGAAGTATTGAACAATGGCTGATTTTAAATGTCTAAAGCGTTCATTTAATTTATTTAAAACTTTCCACCTAGATGAAAAGCACACCTTGCACCAATAAAATCTACAAAACCATCTTTTGCACCAAATGGTACAGTTTTCATTCTTGAGATCTTAGAAGCGCATAATAAGTCAACATAAAATTGACAATGATATTTAATTTAACGAATGTTTAAAGACTGAAAAATTAGTGAAATTTAGAGATCTGAAGTTAAGAGAATTCAATCCAAGTTAATAAAATTGCTCTTAAATTAAAAAGAGATTGGAAATAATACTACTAATGTAACGTTACATAAATGTTTAAAAGCAGAAACTCAATAGGAAATAAGGAATAGAGATAAAAAATGTCGTTGAATATAATTAAAACAGGAAGATTACTTCTACACTGAGAATTAAAGTATAGTCAAAAGATCAAAAGTTTCAGAATATAGTAAGATTTACCATGTTTCTGTATTTAGGGGAACGCCAAATTCTCGGCAGGTTTTACGGAAGTGCGTTGTTAATGATTTTTGTAAAATTAAGAATAAAATATAGTTTTGTAAAATATGATAAAAATTGGTAAATGTGGTAAAAATTGATAATTTTATGATACTGATACGAAAATTGGAGATTGACCTAATTTATTCTGTAAAATTTGCTTTTCAGCTTTGTATTGTTTACTGAATATGTGGTAAAAAGAACCATGATTTTGTCTACCAGAATGTCCAGTAAACCGTCACCACATGAATAAAAAAATAACAAAATCAATGGTTTAAATTCCGTCTATTTAAGTTTAATTGCTACAATTATTGCTTTTTTTAACAGTATTGCTATAACCGTTTAGTACAGTAATTTTAACAGAGTTTTTTCCTTCGTATGCATAAAATTATTTTTCATTATTACGTGTATGATTTAAGTCATTATTGAAAATTTGAGGCATTCATCTGTTTAACTATTGAAAAAAACGTTGTTCAAATTATGCAAATTAAAAATACTGATTTTTAATGCAGGTAAATCTGATCACTGAAAAACAACGAACAATTTTGCGTGTTAAATAATTTTTAATACATTATTGCGTGAATGATTAAATTCAGTTTTTAGCGATGGAAGGTATGCTAACAAAAAATTACTGATTGTTAACATTGCTAAATCTAATCGCAAACAAAGAATGTTTTTGAGCTTAAAATATTTTTTTAAACTATTGTCACGTTCTCTTTTTTTCAGATATGAAAACAATAACTGAAGTCTTTAAGAAGATGTTCCACAAATTGTATAATTAGACTATCCTTTAATAATTGGCAAATAAATTTAATTTTGATCTTTAGTTTGGTATTGCAGCCTATTGTTACTTTTAGTTAAGGATTATCTTTGTTTATTGTACCAATTATTATCTTCAACGCAATCAAAAATCATATTACATTCTTTTTAAATGAAGCATTGTTTCTTCAAACGTTAATCACGATGTAAAAAAAAGTATTATGAAGGCTTTTAAAATTGTTTTGGTAAGTAAAAATGCTTAGTTGTTTAATTATTATTATTTTCCATTTTCCATTTATTTTTACATACTAAATGATGGAACATAATTAGTAAAAACAAGAAGCATATTCATGTATTTACACAAAAATATGCATTTTAATTTATATTTAACTCTTTATATATA
>NC_092204.1:25015919-25044304 GCF_043381705.1 Parasteatoda tepidariorum
TATATATATAATTTTAATAAGTAGACACGTGTCTTTTTTCCCGTAATTAACGGGACATTGTAAGAGGTTTGATATTTAAACTAAAATTGAAAAAAGAAGAAAAGGGTTTGAAGAAAATATTAAAAATGTTTTTAAATAATTAGAAAAAATTATTGCTGTTTCCTTAAAATTAAAAAATGTAGGCATGAGGTTTACATTTCAAAGACATAAGGTTTCTATCGATTAAAAGATACAAGTATGTTTAATCTGGAGTTCTGCGTTTTCGGTCTTCATTCGAAAGCTTCTTTTTATCACTATACTATAATTTGACAAATATTTTAGATAAATTATTTATTGAAATAAGATTATTATTACATTAGATAATTATTTTATTGAAAAAATTAGTGATCAATATTTGGAAAAACATTTATTGGCTTCAATCAATCACTTTTAGTTGAGATTAGGAAGTATAAAACATGTTAAGTCCATGGTGAAAAATAAAAGTCGCTTCCAAAGCGTACAGAATTTCTTATGGATATAATATTATGCTGTTTATTATTTTATAATATATTCATTATGTTGGTTATTATTAATTTTGCAACAAGAAATGTTTTAATATTCCACTGCTTGAAAAAACCTCGGAAAGATTGTTTATTGCTTAAGTTATTTTTTAAAAGTTATGGCCAAGATATAAGATAAAGTTTCTTTTAAATTTACAATATAATTGTATTCTAGCTTTCATTTCGCATTCGGTAGAAATTCTTCAGAAAAATACGAAAGATTCAACAAATTAAAAAAAGATCGAGGTCACTTGCTTGCACTTAAAGAGACATCTTCCATTACCCCAGTAATAAAAACTTTTTTATTGTAATTTTTTCTTACTTGAAAATACACATTTAACAGCAAAAACCAAATATCTAAAATGGATTGTACTGAAAGGAAATAATTTGTTATCTGTTATGTTTCGCTTTCCTCGTATAATTTCAGTAATTATCGAACCAATTTTAATATAAATAAATAAGTTTTCTTATTCAAATCTTCATCGCATTTTATGCTGCATTTTAAAATTTTTAATATGTATTTTCAATGCGTCTTCTTCACTTATACTCTTTTCTCTGATGGTTCCTTGAGCAAGCACCTATGTTAAAGTTCACTGTAATTCCCCAATTACAATTTTTCCTCAAAAATTAAATATATTTTCGATTGTGTACATATATTATAAATAAAAAAATCATATGTAATAAGTTATAGCTATTTAATTAAAATTAGCTTCAGTAAAGATAGGAATAAAAAATGTAGCCATGGAAATATTAAGAATTAGAATAAATATTCACAAAAAAATCAATGCTGTTTTCCTAAAATTAAAAAATGTAGGCATGAGGTCTACATTTAAAACACATAAGATTTACTACCATTAAAAGATGCAAATAGGCTTAATCAGTAGTTCAGCGTTTCCTGTCCTTAGTCATAAAGTTTATTTTTATCACTATACGGTAATTTGACAAATATTTTAGATAAATACTAATTACTTAATAGAAAAAATTAGTGATCAAAATTTTAAAAAAATATTATTGGCTACAATCAGTGAATTTTAGTATAGCTTTTAAAATATAAGACATGTTTATTCTATGTTTAAAAATAAAAGCCGCTTGAAAATAATTGCCTAAAGTGTTGAATCGTTAAATTTCTATTATTTCTTTTTCTATTTTCAGTTCCCTTGTGAAGCAGTGAACGGTCAATGAATTTATAGTGAACTTTCCTAATGAAGCCATATGAAAAGCAGTATTTTTAACTTAACTATTAAATTTAAAATAAATAACAATATCTACTACCCTGTGAAGGAAAATTGCATAGAAGAGTATATTAATTTTAATACTTCTATTGCATTAAGTTAATGCACAGCCACACAATTACAATGATGGTGGTTAATAAACAAATAGTTGTTGCCAGCTTTATTTATGTAGAGATAATTTTTAAAAAAATATATTATATTTTTTATTCTATTACTAAATTGCACACAAACATTTCCAGCTTCAACATATAAATATAATGTAGCTAAGTGTATGGTTGGACAGTGCGCAAATAGAAACTAAACGGGACACCCTGAATAATTTTGTTTTTCTTCCCTCGGTTTGTTATCTCTTTGATAATAAGTCTTACATATTTTATTATTAATTAATTAGCGTTTTCAAACATTTATGAAAAAGTATAGAATGTTTGCTTTAATAAAAATTATAAAATATATTGACCTCTTGTATCGAACTTTACCTCCGAAGTCCCGACTGGTGTCATATTAATAGAATCAATTTTTTTTAAAAACATATCTAGAATAGTGTTGACCCAATTTATGTTATTTTGTTACATGTATTGGATAATTTATGTATGAATTGTTCTCTCTTTCAAGTTATAGTTTTATTGTTTCGTGTGGGACTATTGTGATATTTTTTTATAAATATAAGTAGCTAAGAAATACAATATTGTGTTGGCTTATTATTATAAAAGTATATGTACAGCTAAATTATTAGTATCGAAGTTTTTTTGCAAACTTTCTTCAGTGAAAGCAGCACCTGTTATATATCAAATGCATTTACTTTAGATTCCAAAATTCAACATGTTAATTAAAATGTTAGAAAACAATATTGAATATTAAATAAAAAATTCTTTATCAAATTATTAACAAGTTTCGTGTATTTTTGATAATTGTTTTTGAGAATTTGGAAAATTAATAATCTAATACAAAACATCTCAAACGAAAAAAAATTAGCAATACCTGCGAGGTATTTCTGAAATTAAAAAAGAACTACACTATTTATGCTTTACGATAAATCAACAAAACATCGAAAGTTTTTTTGCAAACTTTCTTCAGTGAAAGCAGCACCTGTTATATATCAAATGCATTTACTTTAGATTCCAAAATTCAACATGTTAATTAAAATGTTAGAAAACAATATTGAATATTAAATAAAAAATTCTTTATCAAATTATTAACAAGTTTCGTGTATTTTTGATAATTGTTTTTGAGAATTTGGAAAATTAATAATCTAATACAAAACATCTCAAACGAAAAAAAATTAGCAATACCTGCGAGGTATTTCTGAAATTAAAAAAGAACTACACTATTTATGCTTTACGATAAATCAACAAAACATCGAAAGTTTTTTTGCAAACTTTCTTCAGTGAAAGCAGCACCTGTTATATATCAAATGCATTTACTTTAGATTCCAAAATTCAACATGTTAATTAAAATGTTAGAAAACAATATTGANTGGTGCCCTACCAACCAGGCTATCCCGGCCAAAACTAATTAATTATAAATGATTAAAACTGCACCCCAGAGCCCAAGATCAAGAATACTGGGATGAGAACAGTATGCCATGACTCTCCTTGAGCTAAAACACCACTGGGTTTGAGTGAGTCCATTTTGACATATTTCAATTTCAAAATTAACGGCATATATCCTTGATATACTTTAACGAACAAAAAATTAGTTGAGAAACTTAAAAAATGGGATAAAAATTTTTTTTTAATGTTTTGCCGTTTTTGGTATATTTTGCGTACTTGCTTTTTTAAATCTTAGTCGTTTTTGAGATACGTTATATAATTATTTAAAATGTAAAATTAAAGCCACATAAGCTTAACTAGCTGCTAATAATTTAAATATATATAATTTTTAATAATAACAAATACAAGTAACAAATAACAACTTATATCAATTTCTTGTTGTTTTCCGTATTATTGATACAGTTAATATTTTTATTCAAGGGGTCATCTTCTTGGAAGAAGAGACGCAGGAAAGTGGGACAACTTTGACTCCTGAATTTTATTTTTAAAATATAGAATATTTGCAAAATTTATTTATTTCTACTAAATACGTAACTCTTGTAATGTGATACTAAAATGCGTTGCTGAGCCAATTTCATAAATTTTTGCTGCTTTTAAAATAGTCTGTGTTAAATAGTTAATTTCATATTTTAAATCGACGGAATTCTGCATTAGTCCCCTGATTTCTACTAAATAATCAAAGTTCAAAAATAAATTTCATGCATTCTTGAGAAAGTATTGAGAAATGTTCTTTATCAAAATTCAATAATTTTATATATATATTGAAAATGTAGGCATGAGGTTTACATTTAAAGCGCATAAGGTTTATATCGATTAAAAGAAGCAAATATGTTTAATTTGGAGTACTGCGTTTTCAGTTTTAATTAGAAAGTATCTTTTTATCACTATACTATAATTTGACAAATATTTTAGATAAATACTAATAATTTAATTAAAAACAATTAGTGATCAAAGTTTAGAAAAAGTTTTATTGGCTTCAATCAATAACTTTTAGTTCAAATTGGAAAGAATAAAACATGTTAAGTCCATGTTTACATGTTAAGTCCATGGTGAAAAATAAAAGCCGCTTCCAAAGCGTACAGAATTTCATATGGATATAATATTATGCTGTTTGTTATTATATAATAAATTAAAAGCTGGTTATTATTAATTTTGCAATAAGACAGGTTTCAAAAAATATTCCTCTGCTTGCTTAAACTGCGACCTCGGAATGATTGTTCATTTCTTAAGTTATTTTTTGAAAAGTTTTGCCAAATATATAAGATAAAGGTTCTTTTAAATTTACAATAAAATTGTACTCAAACTTTCAATTGCAATTTACTTGCACTACAGCGGAGAAAGTTCTCCATTGGTCTGTTGCAGCAATATTAAATAATGTATTTGAATTTCTTGATGCCTTTTATACATATTCTTTAACCATTTGCTTCGACTTTCAAAGCCAATCAATTGTTCTCTTTTTAATTCGATAAAAAACTATTATTTCAAAGCATTTCCACAAAATTGTATGATGACCCTTTAATAACTAGATAAAATGTTTATGCATTGTTCCTGATTGGTTGCTCATCTGCAACTATTTGAAGCCAATTACGCAATTTTATGGGGGGGAAAAAAGACACTAACGGCATCCCCGCATTCCTTGAGACCTACCAATCCATGTATCCTTCGAATAATCCAATACAGAAGCTGAAGAAATTTCTGCAAATAAATCTGTGTTTGAAAGACATTTAAACATTCCAACCTCGAAATGTTTTCGAATTGCACTTTGGAAAGAATGCAAATTCAGCAAATATTCTCAGTTTTTTCTGCGCCCTTTGTGTATTGTGTCAATCGCGATAGAAATACTTCTAATAAATACAAAAGATACAACAAATTTAAAAAAAAATCGAGGTCACTTGCTTGCACTTTTTGAGACATATTCCATTACCTCAGTAGTAAAATCTTTTTTATTGTAATTTTTTCTTACTTGAAGATACGCATTTAATAGCAAAAAACAAATATCTAAAATGGATTATACTGAAAGGAAATAATTTGTTATCTGTTGGGTTTCGTTTTCCTTGTATAATTTCAGTAATTATCAATTCCTTTTAAATATCAACAAATAAGCTTTCTTATTCAAATCTTCACCGCAATTTGTGCAGCGTTTTAAAATTTTTAATATATATTTTTAATGCGTCTTCTTCACTTATGCTCTTTTGTCTGATAGTTTCTTGAGCAAGCATCTATGTTAAAGCTCACTGCAATGCCCCAATTACAATTTCTCATCAGAAATTAAATACATATTCGATGGTGTACATATATTATAAATAAAAAATAACATATATTATAAATAATTGATGTTTCTTTAAAATTAGCCTTAATAAGGATTGGATTAAAAAATGTAGGCATGAAAATAATAAAAATTTTAATAAATATTCAACAAAAAATTCATTGCTGTTTTCTTAAAATTAAAAAATGTAGTCATGAGGTCCACATTTAATACGTAAAAGATTTATCTCTATTAAAAGAGGCAAATGTGTTTAATCTAGAGTTCTGCGTTTTCTGTCCTTAGTCATAAAGTTTCTTATTAACACTAGTTTCTTTTTAACACTATATGATAATTTGACAAATATTTTAGAAGAAAAAATTAGTGATCAAAATTTACAAAATTTTATGGGCTTCAATCAATGAATTTTACTATAGATTTGAAAATATAAGACATGTCAATTTCATGTTAAAAAAACAGCTTGAAAATAATAGCCTAAAGTGTTGAATCGTTAAATTTTTATCATTTCTTTTTCTATTTTCAGTTCCCTTGTGAAGCAGTGAATTGTCAATGATATTTTAATAAATTTTCCTAACGAAGTCGTAGGATACACAATATTTTTAACTTAACTATTAAATTTTCTAAAAATAACAATCCCTTCAACCCTGTAAAGGAAAATTGCAAAAAAGAGTATATTAATTTTAATACTTCTGTTGCATTAAGTTAATGCACAGCAACACAATTACAATGATGTTGGATAATAAACAAATAATTGTTGCCAGCTTTATTTATGTAGAGATAATATAAAAGATTTAAAAAAATATATATTATTTTTTTTATTCCATTACTAAATAGCACACAACATTTCCAGCTTCAACATATAAATATAATGTAGCTAAATGCATGGTTGTTCAGTGCGCAAATAGAAACAAAATAGGATACCCTAAATAATTTTGTTTTTCTTCTCTCAGTTTGTTATGTATCTTGAGAATAAGTCTTACATATTTTATTATTAATTCATTAACGTTTTCAAACATTTATGAATAAATAAGGAATGTTTGCTTTAATAAAAATTATAAAATGTGTTGACCTCTTGTATCGAACTTTACGTCCGAAGTCCCGACAGGTGTCATATATTTAAAATATTTTTTTTAAAAATGTGTTTAGAATATTGTTGATCCAATTTATGTTATTTTCTTACATTTATTGGATAATTTATGCATAAAGTGTTTTCCCTTCTAAGTTATAGTTACATTGCTTCATGTATGATTATTGTATTATTTTTTTATAAATATATGAAGCTGAGAAATAAAATATTGTGTTGACTGGAATTATTATTATAAAATAATAAGTACAGGTAAATTATTAGTATCCAAGTTTTTTTGCAAATTTTCTTCACTGAAAGAAGCACCTGTTTGACATCAAATGCATTTACTTTAGATTCCATCTCAAACGAAAAAAAACTATCAATACCTGCGAGGTATTTCTGAAATCAAAAAAAAACTACACCGCTTATGCTTTACGATAAATCAACAAAACATCGATAAAAAAGCACTTTAGGTAGAAATAATTGTGTTTTTTTTAATATCATTTCAAAATAATTTCTTACGATAAGCATCTAAAGTTTTTTATTATTATTTTGTTGCCCATATTGTAGCTTTTATGACAAAATATATCCCTACTTTAATGTTGAAGATCCCAACATTCTTACAAATTAATTGTTTCGTCTAATTGACTAACATTTTATTGACAGTACAACACATAAATGCTCCTCTCATAACGTATGTGCAAACGATTTATATCAAATTAACCTGGAAGTAATCAGTCTTCGCTTGAACAGTTTATAATTGATCAATATTTATCTTATTTACAACTGAAAAAAATATATATTTACTTGGAAAAATCAGTTTGACATCTAAGATATAAAAATAAGAGAGATCAAATTAAAGTTAGCACTGTCCCGCTTGATTTCAAACTTTCTTACTGACTTCAATTCACCACTTCAAGATGAACTCACGAATTGCTATCTTCTTGTTCTTCATTATTGCTGCGTTAGCTATTTCAGGTAATAATTATACATTTATTTACTATTTCAATGCATTTCGGTTTATTACTTTAATACATGTTGTTTGCATTAAGCTTAAATTTAGGTGGAAAGATTTGTAATTCAGTCCAATAAACCTATTGTATTTGAATAAATCAATTTTTCTAGCACAAAATACCAACAGATGTTAAGAGGTTTCGAAAAAAAAAACAAATATAAGAAGTGTTAAACCATATATTTGTGAATAGTATTTCTATTTCCACATAAAAGATATTTACTATTACGAATTTCAAACTGCGGAGTTTCTTGTTAAAAATTAAACGGAACTGAAGTTCTATTTCCTTTTAATAACACTATTTGCCTTTATCCCTTTTTACAATTGAAGTCTTCAATTTTTATAACAGAATTGCATGAGGATCTAATATTTTTCTTAAATGCTCAAAAACTCAATTAAAAGTTTAATACTTTTGCTATTTAGTTTTAGGAATCTTTTGATAGAATTCGTGTATGTTTCATGAAATCAAGTCTACGACATATTTTTTTCTAGTATGTTTGAGATCTTTTTTATATTATTTCCCTTGTTTACTCGAAATGTCTGTTTAATGCATGTTGGCAAGGAAAATTAAGCATGAAAATTTTTGCAGGAATAGAATGAGGCAAATAAAAATTATTACTATTCTATTTATTGATAGAAATTAAAAAATAAATGAGGAAATTCCCTCTGTTTATAATCATTCAATTCATCATTCACTAAACTATAAAATAGAAGCACTTTTCGTCTGTGTATTTGTTTAATTTCATCGATAGTACTGAATTTAGATATGTTAGTAACGGGAAAAAGTTGAGTTACTTAATTTGTTGAACTGTGAGTAAAGCACTTTTGTAAAACTTTTGAAAAATGTTACTTGGGTGAATATTCAAGAACATATTCGAGTTATGAAGTTTTATAAAAGTTTAAGTTAAAAGTATAAGTTTTAAATAAAGTGGGCATAGCTAATTAATGAAAACTTCTTTCTTTATAGCTACGTTTGCTAATGGTATGTAAAACATTTGAGTTCATATTGCTTTTTTCGTTATTTTTATATCATTAAATCACGTCTTCTTCTAGCATACGCAAAAATATTTCACTCAAAATAAATATTTCACTAATAAATATTTTATTCGAAAGAAAAGACAAAATTTCTGTTATTTTAAATTTAATTAGTGTTATATTTTGGTAATTTTAAATCGAAAATCTGTCTAAAGATATATTTCGATTTAAATAAGTTATTTTTTTCAGTAGATTTTAATTATGATTTATGTAAGCATAATTTTAAAAATTAATCAGTAATGTTCCAACGCAAGGAGGAAAAAGTCTTACTTACGAGCATTTGAACTTTTTTGAAATGTTTTAATATAAAACATTTACTTAAAAAATG
Source organism: Parasteatoda tepidariorum (assembly GCF_043381705.1). Lineage (NCBI taxonomy): Eukaryota > Metazoa > Arthropoda > Arachnida > Araneae > Theridiidae > Parasteatoda > Parasteatoda tepidariorum. Next base: position 25,024,945 of record NC_092204.1, read on the forward strand.
TTAATATTTCCTTAGTTAAGTGAATTTAAAAAAGAATATTTTAGTTAGCAAGAGTTAAATATTATATTAGTAAACACTCTAAACTAATTAACATTTGATTTAAATTGCTCTTTTTTTTTAGCTGGAGTGATAGACGAATTAGAAGACGCTGGTTTGGACTATCAAACTGGTACGCAATACAATAACTTTGATTACGTATGAAAAAAATTGCAGTAAAACGCGCATCTATCGTTGTTTTAACTATTTACATGGAATCTTAATCTTTATGTTTAAAATTAAAGAAATTATTATTAACCATTTTCTCTAATAAATATTTTTATCCATCTTAAGAATGCAAGGCATTTTAAGGGACTTAATTCTGTAAAGATAGGTATTTTACCTTTACATAATAAACTTATGTAAAGGTTAACATAGCTTAACCTTTATATTTAAAACTAGAGAAAATATTAATAAAAATGTTCTCTTATAAATATTCTTATCTATCTTAGAAATGGAAGGTATTTTTAATGGTCTTTATTATGTAAATCTAAGTTTACGCAATCCTCCAGTCAGTTTACCTTTGTGAATTGGAAACTCACAATTTTTTCGATTGAATACTTCTATATATGTATTTTGATATTTTGTTAAAAGGTAAACTTAAGCTTACATTATAAGCCTTGAGTTAGGTTTTTTTATCTAGTGACTTCGCAATACTATTATTATTTTCACTATGGAATGCTCTCATTCATAGGAATGCTTCTTTATGTAAGTCAGAGTTCATGGAAACCATCGTCAAATTCTCCCCTTTGCATCGAAATAATGTAAAAATATCAATTATTTTCACTATGGAATATTCTCGACCATTTTAATTAATCATTGTTTATAAATTTAAGTCTAAGAAAATTGATTTGAGTTTGCAGCTTTTTATGAAAACTTCGTGAAATTATTATTTTCGTATTTGAATAATTTTCATCCTGAAAGATATTTCTTACGTAAACTAAGTTTACCCTCCTAACTTCGAGTCTTCGGATCAAGTTATATCAAAAATTTGCGAAATATTTATCGAGTGAATTTTCACCTAAAAAATCACACCCTCTTTAATATAGTTTAAACATAAGGGAGATCGAAATGAGATTCAATTTTAATGGTTCTGAGTTCAGATTTACCTAATTAGTTTCGTAAATAAATGCTGATATACTATACAAAAAATGAATGAAAATCATTGTTACTCATAATTTTGCTTTTTTTAACATTTTCGATCGGTTCCCTTTATATATATATANCCCCTTAGTCACATGACACATATCGAGCCGGTAACCCATTTCCGCCAAGCACATCTTAAGGTTTCTGAGTCTGAGTATATCGTTAGTTATCTATTGTATAAGTTTCGGTGATGGGAATGTAAGACTTCAAATGAAACAATATGGCAATGAAGCATCCTCTTTAATAGTAAAAGATAACAAGCCATCAAGAAACTCACAAACTCCAATTAACAGGTTATTCGTTAAAAAACATTTAAAAGTTGCTATTAAAAGAACAATTAAAACTTAAACTTTCGATTGTAAACATCTCATACTGCAGGTGGGCGTCACCGGGTAGAAATGGAATATCGGTACGAAGTTTCGGATGCTGCACAACAACCCTCTCGAAAGCAAATTGTCATTTCCTTAAGAACTGGACATCAGCCTCTTCACTTCCTGCCTTGGCCGCCGGTTGTGCTCCTCCACCGGTATTCATCCGCGCAGGAACTATTCCGGTTCGTCCTCGTACCTTCGGTCTCCAATCCAATACTCGATCCTTCTACCTCGGCTTTTCGTGCTATCTCAGCTGTCGCAGCCAACAGCCTTTACGTCTGTTTCACTTAGTTTTTCCCGATTACGCACCATTCTACGTTGGTGGAAAGGTAAACAAGCAAGATTTCACTTTCGTGTAGCAAAGAATCCCAAATTCAAAGAGTGATAGGTGCAAAATTACTCAAAAGTAAATGTGTTCTGCAAAGGGAAGAGAAAGAAAATGTTCGCCCCATTCTCTTTACAGAAGCAAACTGCAACGGGAGTTGCTTTTTTGGGCTAGGCTAACCCTTTCATTGATGCAACAGTTGAGGACGATATTGACAGACTCAATCTTCAGTTCTGGATGGAGTACCGTTACGCAAAGCAGCATACATGTGAGCTTGATGAATATCTCACTCACCGATAGATTGGACGAGCCACAAACTACAACATGCCACTTACCCAATAACCATACAGAATCTTATTCTCAAGCAATTATTTATTTCTTCTTTCGGGTTACGTAGAGAATGAGTAATGCCTTCACCTCCACGCATGTTTACCTAGCTGAGCTAAAACAGCTTATAGCTTGTCACGCAAATACCTATGACCTGTAATTCAGGGGACGTATGCTCATAGTTAACGATCTTCATCCGAAATAATTACATTACATAATTCGGATGGTTTTAAAACAGTAAAAATTACTTAAAAATAGCCGTGATTTGTAAGCAGAATAAAGTGAAAACTATCATGACGCTAGATTAAAATTTATTGCAAACTATTTTCCCTGTATGATTTACAGTAAAATGTTAAAAAAAATGTAGAGACTGTAAGCTCAATTTATATAGAGTCAATACCTTATGTCGCTTGAAACATTTTAGATAACGATATGACATACAAGGCTAATATCATTAAAAAATCAAATAATTACCTTCAAGACTCTTTTCATGTGAGAAAATTTAAATAGTTATGAAGGAAGAATAATAAATTTTTTACTTAAAATTAAAAAAATAGTAATAAATGCATTAAATACATGCTTTTTACTTTTTTCCAGATATTTCGGATAAAGCAGTGAAACGCAGAACATGTACATGTATTTTTGGAATTAAAAAAATGAATTCTTCTTTGTGTTGCCTTTCCTTATATTTGGGTATATTTCGTTCAAAATAATAAACCTCAAATTCAATGTTATATTTAAATGTTTTCCCTTAACTTTTCAATCACATTGACATCACGTTTTTGATTTAATGTTTGTTAAATAGATAAAAAAAATGAGGTTTTCGCAGAAATTCTGAAATTTAGATACAAAAGTTGACAACAGATGGAGTTGGACGTTGCAAAGTGCTCTTAAAGGGGATTCAAATACCTTTTGAAATATAATCTATATTTCAGCTACGAAAATTTACTTTGCTTAATAGAAAGCATTTTCAACCGCGTGGATAGTGGTTGTCGTACTGACAAAACCGTTTTTCAGGCGGATGCAGCAGACCGGAAACAGTGTCAGTATGGATACTGTTTTCGTCACAAATATAAGCGAAAACTGATAACGATATAAGGCTCCATACCTTATTGATGTTGTTCAGTAGTTGTGATGAGTTTGAAGTGAAAATTTGTTACATTTATTTATAGATATATTGTTAAAACAAATGAGACAGAGTGGCTGGATTTAGAAAGAGTCTCCTTTTGCGGCAGTCCTCAATTGTCCTTTTCTTTTTTGTTCTTGTTGCAAGTAGCATACCGCACATACGTTAGTTTTAGCATTACTCAGAAACACTAAGATTATTTTACAAATTATCACTCAGAGCCAAAAACATACTCATTGAATACACGTTGAGCCAAGTATCCTCAAAATACACCGGATGCAGTTACTCGAGAATATGGACAGCAAAATACCTGCAGCGCTTCCTAGAGCAAAACACCATTTATAAAATTATTACTGCCTTCACAACTCGCTTGATATAGTTTTTTTAACTGATTGCAACATGTACATACATACAAAAGTTACATTGCTTACACGAGTGGGTATTGGTACTACAATAGTTTTTATTCGTTATGAAAGGTGCCGTTATTATGAATATTTAAAATAGTAGTAGTTGTGGTTCTTTATTCATGTCATAACTGCGCAACGGGCCATTGGTGACGTTCTGGCGTACATCTCTGAAGTTGATGCAAAGGCATACAATCACAATTTTGAACCTCTGAAGAGGGGATGGCTCCCAATGCCCAGTGACCCTATATGAGCAATATTGCGCACTTTACAGCAAAACTGCTTGACAATGATTGCTGCTGGTATCTTTGATCCATTTGCAGTCTGGTCGAAATAGTTTTCCTCCCTCCGATCACTGGCAGCAATCAGTGATGATAGACTTCAGGGATCTACTGTTAACCGTAGCTTATGATCAGTAAACTGTGAAGCATGAAGATATGAGAAATTTATATTTAATTGCTCCGTGTCAATTTATTAGGTTTCTTCAAAGTGTTCTTAATTTCTTTCACATGAACTTAGTTTTGAGAAAATGCGAAATGTTTAATCAACATAACTAATATGACTTTAAAGCACTGATGACTATCATAGCATAAAAAGTGGTTATTTCAACCACTACTCTCCCCCCCCACCCAGAAAAAAAATTATTGATCAAGTAAGAAATATATAGAGGAGAAAAATAATGCATTGTTAAAATAAACGAATCCTTCTTAACTGAAATCCATCTTTTAAAAATAAGTGCCTTTTTCCAAAATGTTTCTTTTAAAATCCCGATAAGAAGTGTTCTTAGTGTCAAAAATAAATACTTTGTCTGCAAATTATTTGACATGATACGTAAGACCAAAGTGGTTGGATTCAGAAGTTTTCGTATTATCGTCGTTTCTTTGTCAGAATACGTTTGATGAGAATTAAGTTGAAATAAAAACAAAGAGAAAAAAACTAGAACGGGTATTATTTTTCAACTAAACTGCTTGTGATAGTTTTGAATTTGTTAAGTAAGTTACAAAACTTATATTGCTCACACAAGTGGGTATTGATAATGCAATAGTTCTTATTCTTTATAAAAGGCGTCATTATTAGGAAGATAAAAAAACAGTATTAGTTTTGTAACTTTATTTACATCATGCTAGTCCTGCGCAATGAGCTATTGGAGACAGTCTGGGGAACAATCCTGAAGATAAGGCAAATTCGATCCTTTGAAGAGGATATGGTTTCACTGCTTTGGTAGCCCGATGGACGCGCAAATGATGTACACTTTACGGTACTGTTCGCACCCTTGCTCCATTTGCAGGCTGATCGAAATGTTTACCCCTCTCCTCTCTCTCGCTGACCCGCACCAGTGATGATGGACTTCGGTGATCTACTAGGAACCATAGCTTATGATCACTGTGAGGCGCGGAGAAATTTATATTTAATTGTGCCGATTCAATTTATTAGGAGTCTTCAAATTCTTAATTTTGACATAAGAATTTAGTTTTCAGAAACTGAGAAATGTTTTATTGATATAATTAATGTCCTTAAAACACAGAGGANTGGATTATTTCGCCTTGATGAAAAAAGTATAAGAGGCGTGAAGAGAGGCTGAAAAAGCAGTACGACGGGAGTGCGGATCGTGCCCAATGGAATGTTGGGTTGAAACATCACCGCTGACAGGATCTATCATGGCTGCTAGAAGTGTGTTCTGAGCCGGTATCATCGAGAATGAGTTTAGATATAGCTGGAGTCTCGGAGTGAGTTGATCTAGGCTGAAATGCTGAAAGGTTGGTGTTTGGAAAGAGTCTCTGGATGCCGCGACTAAGTACGCAACATTGGTCGGATGAGCTGTTGTCTGGAAGAAAGTTGATCTGAAGCCTCAGAATAGTTGACTGGAAGTGATAGACTGAATGTCGCTAAGTTCAAGACGGTTGGTAAGAATTGAGCGTTCCTCTGCAGAAAATCGAATGTTTCTAAAGAACTGAATGGTGGTCGGAAAGTCGAAGTTCTCCTAGTCCACAAGTCTAGCTGCAAGCCCGATGGGCGTTCCAGAAGGTGATCTGCAAGTTCCTTTTGTATTTATAAACTCTAATTTCTTACCTTTTTTAATAACTTTTTAGAAGAGCATTTTATTCCGTATTTTAAATTATTTCTATCAGGTCTTAAGATACCTATTTTAAGATGAGCCTTGGATATTTAATTTTAATTATCTATTGTAGGAATATAATGACCTAAAGTTTAAATGTTTTTGTAAATTTAGAATGAGCTAGTGTTTTTATTTCGTAAATGTCTCTTTTAGTGTGAATTAATTGAATGTTATACATATGAAATTTAAAAGTGCTTTTTATCGAAAAGTTTTATCTTGAGTATAACCATTTGGAAATTTAAAAGTGCATAAATTGGAAATTTTAGTGCACATGAAGGCATCTGGAAATGATTGAAGTTGTGTCTGTTGAAAATTTATAGTTATAATAAAATTTCATTTTAATTGTTAAATGTTTCATGTAATTCATTAGTTATTTGTCTATTTTTGAACCTGGGTAACTGTTACCAAAATTGAATTAAAAGATCACAGCCTTGCCAAAGTTTGAAGGGTAACGGTACAGAATGCATTTACTCACTTCATAAATTATTTTTGCCAATTTTAGAAAAATCAAACGACATCAACGAGTCAATAGTTCATGTTGCTTACAATCGATGACAGGGAGGTGAAAGTTGGTTTTTGTCTCTCTCGATGCAAACTATTCAACAAAAACAGAAATAATTGTTATGAAATGTTACAATGTGTTTCGTTATACACTGTAAAATAAAATTAATGTATATCAATGCCAAAAATGGTTTCAAATATTTTACAAAGATAAATCTTGAATTTCTTTCTAAACTGCACCTGGAGAATATTCTGTTACACTATTTGGTATAAGGTAACCACCATCATGTTTTAATTCAGTAACACTAAAATAAATAATAACAATGAGATAAGAGTTTTTTTTTTACGTTACAATCTAAGGCAAGAATCATTAATTTAAAATGCATACATACATTAATTTTTAAAATTAAATGAGGTTGAGAATTAATTTTTTTTCACATTCTAATAAAAAGCCAGAATCATTAATTTAGAATGCATACATACACTAATTCTTAAAATTAAATGAGGTTGATAATCAAGCATACAAGTAGCAGAGATAGAACGTTAAGACGAATTTGAACTAGGCTTAACAGAATCGGAAGGGATAGAAATTATGCATTATAAAATCCTTCAAAACATTTCAAAGAAATTTAAAAGTAAACAAGGATTATTAATAAGGATAGCATTGTTAATTTTAGCGCATTACTGTAGCGCTATGATAAAAATTAGAGAGTTTTTTTAATTGTTTCCATGGAGCCAGATACAATAAATTTTACCATCATCTTTAAGTTTCAACTATATATTTTTTTCTTAGTGAACTGAGTGACAATCAATTGAGTTCCTAAAAATATTTTCATAATCTTTCAATGCTTTATAAAATTTAATAGTTACATAGAAATAACTCGCCTAAATAGCAATTCAGATTTGACTCCATTACAAATAAAAACCGAAAATCTGATAAAATTTAAATCCTAGCTTTCAAACAAATATATCAAAATATTCTCCCTTTCTAAAGATAACGATAAATGTAAGTTAAAACAATTTCGCTTCCGCATTTCTATTTTAAAAGCTATAAATATGAAATACAAAAAAGGAGTTCTCATATTTTTAAGTCTTATTTCTTATTTAAGAACGATAACAAGTTTGACTCTCTAGATTAAATATGAAACGCTATAAAGTTTGCGGTAAGGATTAAATTTTGAATTAAACGTAAAAGTTAATATTTTTAACATTATATTTCAAAAATGTATTTCCTGCCGAAAGGAAAAAGCTTTTGAATGCATGCATAAATTAATTTTACTTCCATATGAAAAAGGCATTAAATTATAAATTATACACCAAGCATTATTGAATCGTATATTTCAACAGGCATACTGAAATGTCAAAAATATAACTTAGCTAAATCGGATTAAGATCATATATAAAATCCAGGAAGAAAATTTAATTATTTTTATGTTAAAACTGAGCGAGAGCTTTTGGATTGAAGTGTTATTTCTTATTTCAAGTGAATATTTAAAGGTAGAATAATAGAAAGTTATTTAAAGCTAAAATGTTAAAGTAAAAAGCATTTATATAAATAAATTATAGATAAGATCCATCATTCTATAATATTTCATATTCTAAAAAATATTTTTTTTAAATTATATAATAATTGATGTTTTAGAAATAAATTAATATTTCACAATTTTGGAAAATCTTCAACGAAAGTGTAACTTTATTTCTTCTCAGAAAAGCTACATTGCATGCTAAAATATGTTCATGGTCGAAAACAAAACCCAAAACCGTTAGAGGGAGACAAAAGTTTTGTTCTTATGTGAGGCAAAAACACACAAAGAACGATGAAGTTAAGTTATAAAAGCAAATTTAATGGCGTGTGATTACAATAAGCATTCAAAACAGTGGCTGGCAGCGGCTAAGCACGCAGTACAAAGGCGAAGAAAAGATTGGCGAACATTCTGAAACACACCAGGCATATCGCTAACTTCCCCTGCAGCGGCCGAAAGCTTGGAGACAAGTTCTTCTGCAGATTCAATGGGAGTCTTATACATAAGTGTTTACAGCTGCGCCCACAGAAAGAAATCAAGACATGAAAGATCTGGCGAGCGTGGTGGCCAAGCTAGAGGACCACCAAGCTAAAGGCTCTTCTTCCCATAACATGCAAATAATAACTCGCAACAGGAATGGAGCTTTCTCGTTTGCATGAAGCAACTTTCCAAATGCGCCAGCTCCTTTGCGTTTTGTTTTCGACCGTGCATTCTTTGATAAAAAATGTTTGCTTGGGTGTGTACTACCACTTCCTAAAATTTNATATATATATATATGTGTGTGTGTATGCAAAAAAAAATACACGCATTTATCTTTGGCTGTCATCAGCATAAAGTTTATTAACTTTATAAGAGTAGTTATATGAAATTTATTTATTAAGCCATTATTTAACGGCTATACATTTAATATCTCCAGATGACGATTTTTTTCAATTTATAAATTACTTTAGTTCGATTGATTCTAATGTAGACATTTAAAATTTAATGTTTCATCGCTTAAGTTAGTTTTTTTTTTTTTTTTTCAAATAATATTTTTCGTCTATTTTTGACGAAAAGCAGAATGTAAAAATATTATATATAACAAGGGATTGCGTAAATGTTGCGAAAAAATTCAAAGGGAGTTAGGACTCATCCTCGAAATAAAAATATTGCTTAGGAACTCATGGCCGTAAATGTCATCATGCGCCATAAGCGCGCTTCGCTATTATGAACTGTTGCTTTATGGACTTCTGGACAGATACTTGTATTTAAATAAATTATCTTAATTTTATGCTTTTGAATAAATAATATTAAAAATTGTATTCAAATAAGTTTAGTATTACCATTTTATCGTAATTTAATGACTTGGCGATTAACTTAACAATCATGCCAAACCGTTAAACTAACTATCATGGCATTGTCGAAAAAATATTAAATTACGATAAGACAGTTAATGCTGAGCTTTTATTAATTTTTGACATGATATAAAAGATAACATAAAATTAAGATTGTTTAGTTAAGTAAAAGTACCTGTTCGGAGGCACATGAACAAACTTCAAAATGTGGAAGCGATCCTAGTGACGTACAACGTCATTTCCAGGCATGGTTTCCTAAGTAATTATTTTCTTGATGATATATAATTCCCTGAAGATTTTGTCATATCTACGGGACCCTGCATTACATATAAAGCTTTTAAACATGAACGTTTTGACAAAGAGTAAACTAAAGGTGTCATTAAAAAATTGTGAATCAAGGGGAGAAATCCATTGCAGATTTGATTCAGCGATCCAAAAGTAACTAGAATCTGTAAAAAAAAAATCTAAAGCAGCAGAAAACAAAAAGGAATTTATTCCACGGTGTAATTACTTACAAACTGTTCTCATTTCTATTCTCTATTCTTCTTGCATTCTTTCTTTGTATTTCACTGTTAAATGCTTAAAACGAAATGTGATATTTCTTTAACACACTATAAAATAGTTGTATATTACTTTATTTTTTTCGCATTTTATTATTCATATATTTTATATCAGTTTAACATTTATCAAAATGTAAGAACGTTTTGTTTGCTTATTAAAATTGTATGTTTGTTTCACTAAGAAACTTTATGCAGAATTATGTCTGTTCAGTATATGCAATTAAATAACTGAGTACTTCATAACTATCTGAAACTGCAAGTCTATGTTGGATATTATCTTTGCACATTATTACTAAATAATCTCTACTGCTGAAAAAAATTGAAAGAAATTTTGTGAATTTTGATAGCAACAAAAATATAAAAAAGGAAAAAAAAATCAAAGTAGAATTTTAAATAATAATAGCGTAGAATGATTAGATTTAAATATAATTGAAAGAAATCAGCGTTAATAAAGTAAACTTTATTAATAAAATAAAGTTATTCTTTAATTGCATAAATTTTTACTTTGATACTGCCATCTGCTCATTGGCAAGAAAAGGATCGTTTTTAAATATGAGAAAGCAAAGCGAGCTGCTGCAGAACCTCATCATTAAATGTACAAAAACTGTATCAGGAAATCATTTTCGTTTTGTAGAATTTAGAGTTATAATTTGGCTTCTTTTGTAACCTTGGCCATTGGAAGTAAAAAAAAAAAGTTTTGAAAAAGTATTTTTACATAGTAAACCGTCAAAGCAATACAAAATCAAGTTTTCATTTGCGATTAATTACATAAAAATAGTGGTACATGGTAGTAAAAAAATTTCGAAAATCATTTTTTTCTCTCAGTATTCTGAAACGATTACAATATTTGGTTGGTACAGGTTGGTGCCCCACCAACCAGGCTATCCCGGCCAAAACTAATTAATTATAAATGATTAAAACTGCACCCCAGAGCCCAAGATCAAGAATACTGGGATGAGAACAGTATGCCATGACTCTCCTTGAGCTAAAACACCACTGGGTTTGAGTGAGTCCATTTTGACATATTTCAATTTCAAAATTAACGGTATATATCCTTGATATACTTTAACGAACAAAAAATTAGTTGAGAAACTTAAAAAAAGGGATAAATTTTTTTTTTAATTTTCCGCCGTTTTTGGTATATTTTGCTTCCTTGCTTTTTTAAATCTTAGTCGTTTTTAAGATACGTTATATAATTATTTAAAATGCAAAATTAAAGCCACATAAGCATAAATAGCTGCTAATAATTTAAATATATATAATTTTCAATAATAACAAATAACAACTTATATCAATTTCTTGTTGTTTTCCGTATTATTGATACAGTTAATATTTTTATTCAAGGGGTCATCTTCTTGGAAAAAGAGACGCAGGAAAGTGGGACAACTTTGACTCCTGAATTTTATTTTTAAAATATAGAATATTTGCAAAATTTATTTATTTCTACTAAATATGTAACTCTTGTAATGCGATGCTAAAATGCGCTGCAGAGCCAATTTCATAAATTTTTGCTGCTTTTTGTGTGTTAAATAGTTAATTTCTTATTTTAAACCGACGGAATTCTGCATTATTCACCTGATTTCCTCTAAATAATCGAAGTTCAAAAACCAATTTCATACATTCTTGAGAAAGTATTGAGAAATGTTTTTTATAAAACTTCAATAATTTTATATGTATTTTGAAAGCAAAATGACATGTTTCTAGGTAAAAAATACTGAATTTTAAAGATGAAATAATGATGACTAGCAATTATGGGAGTTAATGAGTGAACACTGTATAATAAATCATAGTTGATGACTGTATAATAAGACTGTATAATTAATCATAATTGATGACTGTATAATAAATCATAGTTGATTTTTTTGTCACATGACTAAAATATTCGTCGGCATTAATTTCGGGAGACTTGCTGAATAATACCTATTACCGTTTTACTTTGTAGAAAATCAAAAGCTTTACTTAACAGACTAATTAATCACAAGATTTAATTAAATTTGAGATATTATTTAGGTGAATAATTTAATAATGAAATAGGTTATTTTAACCAAAACTAAATGGTGCGGCCTTTAACTGAAAAATAAGGTTATCTATATATTTTAAAAATATTCAGGAATTTATTTGAAAGAATCTACTTTCTAAATTAATATCTGTATTTCCCTCTTTGATCATTCAGAAATAAGTTTAACTTACAATACGTATTTTAAAAAAAATTAACGCATACCTAACTAGCAAAATCTATGCATGTTTAAAACTTAATTTACTTAAACGAGTATTAGTTAAGACTAAATACCGAACGTGGATAGGAAAGCTATTACTTAAGTTTTTTATTTAACAACCACTAATAATTTATTAAAATTAAGTTAAACGAGGATAATTTTTTTAGAAAATCTATTCACGTATTCACTTTCTTGGCATCAATAATAACTCAAGCATATAACTAAAAAATCTTAACTAAATGCAAACTTTCCTCTGTTGGAAAGTTAGCTTTAAAATCTATTTTTTCCCTGTTCTTTTTGAAACGCTAACAACTTTGAAAAAAGGATTAATCTAGAAAATAACGCTTGAATATATTATTCATGAATGAATTGCCGCGGAATATTTTATTCTTTTTTACTGATATTTCTTTTTTTTTAAATTATGGAGAATACGTAATAGCTAGGGAATCGCATGCATTAAAGATGATATACAGCGGAAAGAATTTTGTATATGAACAATGAAAACAAATTTGATGGCTTTCTATGAAAATTATTGTTTTCTTAATTTCTAGAGCACTGTCCTTAAAATATTTGTGGGCTCCACCCCCGGTTCACTAGCGCTCACCGATCCCCAATTTGTGCATTGCAATCTAATATGGTTTGCTCGCATATTATGATCGCTTCGCTCGCTAATAAGTTAAACCAATTAGAGATCCGTTTCGGAGTAAAATCTTAAGATTTTAAACGAGTTTGGACAGGAAGTTTTGACAACCTAGAGAATCCAACGAAGTCACTGTCGCAAGAGCAACACAAGTGTTTAGCAAGGTATCTTTCTCATGAGAACAGAGGCTCAGAACAAAATCACGAAGGGTGGTGAACCGAAACATGAAGACGTCTAGAAAATTCCAAGCCGAAAGCAAAGAAGATGCCACACGTCTATCCATAAGCGTATCATTCACTTGGAAGGGCAAGAGTCATGCCTCTTGCTGAAAATTTATTTAAAAACATTTAAACAAATTTTTAAATAATGCAATCCTATAACACGTGACATTTTCTAATTCTGAAAGAATTTAACAGAAATATGGCTCGGAGCTATTCGTCATGCGTCACAAAATTTAGGAAACGAGATAGAGAGTCGCATACAATTTCTAATACTAAAACATATTTTCAACAGAATGGCTCAAGGTTGTTCGTAGAGCATCAGAAACGATGAGATATGAGCTACAGAGTCGAGGTAATTTTTCCTCTTGATGAGTGATTCGATGCAAATTCTAGCTGCTGCAGTGCTTACTCTGGACATGGTGGTATATTTAATGCTTCAACTTGAACTTTGCATTTGTCTCTTTACAATATGGTAGCACTATGGAAATCAGTTGTTTGTTCCTAATCTTACCGCAGGTTTCATCGTTTCAGAAGCTTTTTGAGAAATAGCGAAATCTATAAAATTTTTAAGATCGCATGGCTGGAAGTTTTATGTGTGCAGACATCCAACAAAATTTCGCTTTCTTTAAGAGAGTTTGAAAGTTGCCTTAAAGGGATTAAATGAACTTCGACTGCTCAATAGTTTCCATTTTTACTCAAGAATGAAAGTTTAGCCACATCTGCTTTTTTCAACTCTTCATATTGAAGTTTCAGACGTTCTACAAATTACGAGGATTAGACGCTTCCTTGGGTCACTAGAGTCAGCATCGTAAATAACGTAAATAATCATCTATGGATTTCTAAGGAGCAATGGTGAGCAATTGCTTCTTTCATAGGCAGGCCTTTGCAGGCTATCTCAAGCTTCAGCTTAAGTTCGTTTTTAGACTCAACATGAATTGATTCCTATTTTGAAAAAAATTCAGAGATTTATGATTATGCTTGTATAATCTGGAATATCTTTATTCCGCACCTCCTTTCTGGTTGTCTCTGATAAACTATACATATTTTTCCATCCTTCCTTGAATCATATGGAATACTAAAATTAAATAAATTTTCGAATACAAATATATCTACCTGCTACAATAAAAACACAGTGTTTTAATTAATGAAATATTATATAAATTCCATATTACACAGTTTATATGTCCGTTAAACCAAATCTTAATTAACTCCGCTTCTTTGTTTGAGTAAATAAACTGCATTATTTTATTCCACATTTAGGATTTAGAGCACTTACATGTTAAATCTTTTTCTAAAATAAACACAGATTGGCTGCTGTGCATTTTCATTAAATTTTTATTCATTTATTTAAATTGAAGGAAAATTTTATGTGTTCAAGATTGTACACTGTTTAAATAAACCATTTTCAAAATTTAACAAAGCTTAAATCATTAATTAATTTGAAAAACACTTGGAATATAAATAAAAGTTTTAATTTTCGAGCGTAAGTCTTATTAAAAACCAATATTTGAGAGTAATATTTCCTTAGTGAGATTTATTTTTAATTATGTTAATATTACGAAGAAATCCGCAACAAGGATTGCATTTAATTTATTTTTAATTCGAAGAGATGTAAAGAATCATAACATAAATGAAAAACAGCCTTTATCTGCAAGAAAAATAGTTGAACAAATGTTCGTTAGTTTTAAAATAGTATTTGATTTCTTTTTCAAACAATACTTGCTTCAGCATATTTTTTTTTACAAACCGAAGAGAAATGCAGAAATACTTTATAAACTCCTTCTGCGTATTACCTTTTGAAATTTCAGTTAAAATAAACCGATCATTCAAATTGGGAATGATTTTTTTATAATTTATTTATGTGACGTTCCCAATTGGAAACTATTATTGCTTTTGTTTCTAATAATGTGCAAATACAGTAACAATCAAAATTAGAATTCTGATTTAAAATATATTCTTATTTATGAACATGTTATTATATTTACAAATTTTAATATATAATTTCAATAAGAATACTTATTCCTTGAAATTAATTATTTTATATTTTACTGATTGTGTGTATAGCTGATGCATTGTAAAATGTATATGCGGTGCATTATTATTCCCTTGGGGGTTACAAAGGTATCGGCATTGCAATAAAGATAATATCGTGTATGACTATACTACGGATATTGTATATGGCTATAATATGGATATTGAAAAAAGTCTGGAAAAATAAAAGGATGAATTAGAACATTTTTAATGACGCTATTACTGTTATGATGTGTAGGAAGAAAAGTAGTAATTAATACTTAGCTGGCATCTCACATTACTAATTTGCGTGTTGCCAAAAATAAGTTATAAATAAATTAATATTAGTATACAATAAGAGCTTACTTTATGAGTCGAGAAATCAGTTGCATTTTGGCGATATACAATAAAAACTACCCACAAATTTAATTCAACTACCCACAACTTCGCAATTCAGGAAATCTCTCAAATATTCGTAATAAGTCAAAAGCAAACCATTTCAACTTAAGTCTTGCATTCGACAACCTGCTTCCTTTTTAACTAGCAAGAATTATTAAAAAAACAAGAAGAAAAAAAAACACGAAATAATCAGGAATATCAAATCACGTATTCTATCTAAAAAATTGTTTAATGAGTTCTCTAATTTATTTCATCCTCTAATTTATTTCATTTGTAACCGAATTTTGACCACTCTTTATTTAAAAAATTTAATATATTTTTAAAAGTTTTAAAACAATCATATTTTAGAAATCATTTGAGATGAATGAAAATATTTTTTTTAGTTTAAATATATTTGTATCCGTCCTGAACAGTTACTTTAGCATCTAATTTTTAATCACAAAAGTTTGATTTATATGGCCCATCTTTTAGCACAATCTTCCAAGAAAAAGCTTCAAAAATTAAAACGCAGAAAAAAAAATTCACCTCTGTATTACGGCTAGAGCCCGTGAAAAAGTATTCCAGTCACTGACTGTAAAGATAAGTTTATGCTGAAAAGCTATGATGACCATAAAAATACGGGTTAAGCAGTAATTATTTTCTCGTTATGTGCCAAGTATTAATATTTCTTGTGATTACATGGCACCAACTGTAAATGAAGATAAAGCTCCTAAGATTCCTCTTCAGTTCGTGTCTTTGAGTTGATTGAGTCACGAGAAGATTTTTTCGTCGAATCATTGTGAATCAAGGAACGTAGCCAAGTAGTGCAATGGTGGCAGGTGACTTTTACACATTCTAATAAATATTTTATTATAATATTTAAGGTAGTAAAATACATGATTCCTATTTATTCTTTGCATTTATATATTTAGTTGAAAATGCTTTTGACCACAACTGCATTTAAATAAATTAAATTTAAATATATCTGCATGATATTGTACATTCTTGCTTTTGTTTTCTTCTGCTTATAGATGTAATTCAATTTTTCTTTTACAGACACTGGAAAAGAGAAGTATTAAAAGTTAGCAGGTATGATGTCACCTGCCATGGAGTAAATGTTTTGATTTTACCTATGCGGATCAAACCACAAATGTTGAAATTAAATTCTGAANCTTTTATTCCACATTTAGGATTTAGAGCACTTACATGTTAAATCTTTTTCTAAAATAAACACAGATTGGCTGCTGTGCATTTTCATTAAATTTTTATTCATTTATTTAAATTGAAGGAAAATTTTATGTGTTCAAGATTGTACACTGTTTAAATAAACCATTTTCAAAATTTAACAAAGCTTAAATCATTAATTAATTCGAAAAGCACTTGGAATATAAATAAAAGTTTTAATTTTCGAGCGTAAGCCTTATTAAAAACCAATATTTGAGAGTAATATTTCCTTAATGAGATTTATTTTTAATTATGTTAATATTACGAAGAAATCCGCAACAAGGATTGTATTTAATTTATTTTTAATTCGAAGAGATGTAAAGAATCGTAACATAAATGAAAAACAGCCTTTATCTGCAAGAAAAAGAGTTGAACAAATGTTTGTTAGTCTTTAAAATAGCATTTGATTTCTTTTTCAAACAATACATGCTTCAACATATTTTATTTTTTTTACAAACCAAATAGATATGCAGAGATATTTTATAAACTCCCTCTGCCTATTGCTTTATGAAATTTTAGTTAAAATAAATCTATTATTCAAATTGAGGATGATTTTTCTTGTAATTTATTTATATGACGTTCCCAATTGGAAACTATTATTGCTTTTGTTTCTAATGATGTGCAAATACAGTAATAAGCAAAATTATAATTCTGTTTTAAAATATATTCTTATTTATGAACATGTTATTAAAGGATAATACAATGTTTAAAAAATTTTGATATATAATTTTAATAAGAATATTTCTTTTTTGAATTTAATTATTTTATATTTTACTGATTGAGTATATAGCTGACGCATTGTAAAATGTATATGCGGCACATTATTACCCCGTTGTGGGTTACAAAGCTATCGGCATTGCAATATAGATAATACTCTATATGGCTATACAATATTGTACGGATATTGAAAAAATTCTGGAAAAAATAAAAGGATAAATCAGAAAATTTTTAATGACGTTATTACTGTTATGATGAGTAGGAAGAAAAGTAGTAATCATTACTTAGCTGACGTCTCACATTACTAATTTGTGTGTTGCCAAAAATCAGTTATAAATAAATTAATGTTAGAATAGAATAAGAGTTTAGTTTATGAGTCGAGAAATCAGTAGCATTTTGGCGATAAACAATAAAAACAACCCACAAATTTAATTCAACTACCCACAACTTCACAATTCAGGAAATCTCTCAAATACTCATAATAAGTCTAAAGCAAACCATTTCAATTTAAGTCTTGCATTCGACAACCTGTTTCCATTTTCAATTCTAAGGCAACTAGCAAGAATTATTTAAAAAAAAACAAGAAGAAAAAGAAAAAAAGAAAAAAAAACACGAAATAATCAGGACAACCAAATCACGTATTCTATCTAAAAAAAGGTTTTTTATGAGTTGCACATTTGATTTCATCAATCTGGCACCACCTCTAATTTATTTCATTTGTAACCGAATTTTGTCCACTCTTTATTTATAAAATTTAATATATTTTAAGAAGTTTTAAAAAGTCATATTTTAGAAATCATTTGAGATGAATGAAAATATTTTTTTTAGTTTAAATATACTTGTATCCTTCCTGAACAGTTACTTAAGCATTTAATTTTTAATCACAAAAGTTTGATTTATATGGCCCATATTTTAGCGCAATTTTCAAAGAAAAAGCTTCAAAAATTCAAGCTTTGAAAAAGAAATTCTCCTCTGTATTACGGCTAGAGCCCGTAAAAAAGTATTCCAGTCACTGACTGTGAAAATAAATTTATGCTGAAAAGCTATGATGACCATAAAAATAAGGGTCCGGCAGTAATTATTTTCTCGTTATGTGCCAAGTATTAATATTTCTTGTGAATACATGGCCATCAATTTTAAATAAAGATAAAGCTCGCAAGATTCATTTCAAGTTCGTGTCTTTGAGTTGATTAAATCACCAGAAGATTTTTTCGTCGAATCATTGTGAATCATGGAACGTGGCCAAGTAGTGCAATGGTGGCAGGTGACTTTCACACACTCTAATAAATATTTCTTTATTATATTTAAGATTACTATCTTAAATATAATAAAGAAATATTTATTATTTGCCTTAGTAAAATACATGATTTCTATTTATTATTTGCCTTATTATATTAATTGAAAATGCTTTTGACCACCACAACATTTAAATAAATTAAATTTAAATATACCTGCATGATATTTTAAATTTTTTGTTTTTGTTTTCTTCTGCTTATAGATGCAATTCAATTTTCAATTACAGACACTGGGAAAGAGAAGTATTAGAAGCTAGCAGGTATGATGTCCCCTGCCATGGAGTAAATGTTTTGGTTTTACCTATGCGGAGGAAATGCGAGAGAGATTTACTATAATTCTGGAAAATGCTGGATGGGATTAAATCTGTGATCCTTGTATTCGTAGTCTGATGTTGTAACCACTATACACACACACACACATACACACACATATATATATATATATATTATACTATATATATATATATATAGCACATTATATAGCACACAGCTATTACACTATATATATATAGCACACTATTATATATGTACATGCATAGTAAACTATAGTGCCATTCGAAAATGCAATAGAACAGGTCACATAGCCAAAAATTGCTTTTCTATAGCTGTATTTTTTTTCTTTTGACAATGATTCCAAATATTGTAGTACATCTAATGAATTTTAGTTACATGATTATTGTGTCTATCAGCAATGTTTTATTAATGAATTTTTAAAATCAAGAAACATTTTGCAGACATTTCTTGGGTGTGGACTTGATCGTGGACCAGAAAACACAAGAAGTATGTCCCTCCGCTGGTGACATTCTTCATGACGATCAGCCCCGTGAGTCAAAATATTGAATTTTTTTCTTTTTTTTTTTTTACAATTAACATAGTTAAAGAAATTAGCA
>NC_092204.1:25044336-25134129 GCF_043381705.1 Parasteatoda tepidariorum
ATATATATATATATGAGTATGGGATGCAATTCAATTTTCCTTTTACAACCATTGAAAAAAATTATCATGGTAAAGATTAGAAGTTAGCAGACAAGCTCTCGCCTGTCGTGAAGTGAATGTGTTATTTGTTACTCATGTGGAGGGAGTGCGAGAAAGAATTACTACAAGGCTGCCTGCAAATAAATCCGGGACCTTTCTGTACGTAATCTGATGCTGTAATCTCTTTGGAAAATAATGTTCACCTCCGAATTGTATTATTGAGCTTTAACAAGTTATCATTTTGATTTAATGGTCTAGTTTACTAATGTTGACAAAATTACGGATACCGGGCTTTTTTCTTCGCAAAACAGGAAGCTGGATTTATAAATTTACAGTTAACTCTCGAAAACATAAATGTAATTTTTTCTCTAATATAAGAATAAAAAAGACATTTTTAATGGACACTCTGAGTACGTAAACTATAACTTCTTATTTAAAGATCAAACTAAAAATATTTTCTCGTTCAATATCAGCTTTTTGAAGGAAGAAAAAAAAACTTCAGTGGAGATTTCCAAACTCATGTTGTTGAAAGAGTCGGTGATGCTATTAGTTTATTGAAGCTTGATAACATTTATAGCAACAACCTTTCCTTAAATCCAGATTAGTTTTTTTTTCTTTGCCATGTTCCGGCCTTTAGGGGATTTTAAAAGATATTAGATTTCTCTTGAATCAGTTAGAAAACATTTTCACTTACTGTTGTCCATTTTAGTAAATCCTCTATTGCAACTAAAATCTGTTAATGTGTTTTCTTCCCTCTCTTTCATTTTCTGTGCGATAACAAGTTTCAAGTTACTTGTTTAATTTAAAGAAACTCAAGTTTCCTAGTTTTTTTTTCCTCGTGAGACTCAACTTCAAATATTTGAAAAAATTTCAAATTTTTATAAGTAAGCTTTTTTCCGATAAATGAATGTATATTCCTGGAAATAAAAAGGATAGATGGATAATAAAGAATTATCTATGGATTTATTGCCCATTTTGTTAAGTAAACATTGCTATTTTTTTATAACATAAAAATTTTTTGTTAATGTATTGGATTTGTAAAAATAACTTAGATAAAGAAATGATTTAAAGAAGTGAAATATGAGTTTCTTACAAGAAAATATCATTGTGCAATAAATTTCCTTTTCTTTTTCTTGTAAAAGTTTTTCAGAATGCCTGGGATTTCTTTTTTATTCAAAGGTGTTGCATAAAAAGGTAATGCAAAAGAAAATTTTATTTTCTTCAAATAAAGAAAATAGCTAATTGGTAATGGGCCTATTGAAATGATAACGTGTAAAAGAAAAATGCTTATTCCCCTAAAGATTGCGCCCCGAAATCCTTCATAATCATAAAATTTTTTCTTCCATTTACGAAAACTAATCAGAATTAGCTGATGGTTGAGAAAATGATTTTATTTTACTTAATAACCGTCGTTGAACAGCAGACCCAATTTTGCATTAAGAACTACTAATGCTCAACTCCGCAGCCTTGTAATTTTGAACACAATCTAGAAGACAAGAGAACTTCTGGATCAAGAATTGGGATCCTTCGTTGTAGACTTTCTTTGATGGAACTAACACGCATTTGCATTAAAAGATAAACTTCGGGGACTTCCCACGGTTAGCCTGACGGTAAGGGAACTCTTACCCATTATCTGTCTAACACTGAAGATATTTTATATCAGCACTGAGTTTGATTCAAGCCGGGGTGGAATTCGTATTTACCAGCCATCGGTGTGATTCGAACCCGGTTCACATCATTGGAAGGGGAAAGCTCTCCTCATGCGATTCTGAGAGGTCAGTAGACCTAGATAAGGATTCTCGCGACGCTATTGGTAGAGAGAGATTGTTACAGAGAGAGGGACGGTGACAGGAAGTAGTGATAGAGGGGTACTTTTGTAGATTTGACAAAAGTAGAATGCTGGTCCATCAAAAAGGGAAGAAATTCAAAAATGAAAATTTTTTTATGGTAAATGTTCATAAAAATTCCAGTAAAATTGAATTTTTCTAAAAAACGTGACGTGATGGACATTTTTCATTATTATTTTCCATTTCAGCACCAAAAAATACATTAAGTTCAGCTATCAGACCCCTTGTATTTTTTTCATCGCAGGCCTGTGTAATTAATGTTAGTTTTTGTTATTATATAAAATTATTTCTTGATTTCATTATTGAAATTTAAATATAAAAAAAAGTTACGATAAATCTGAAGTAATTTTATTGATTTTGTGAGTTTCCTTTTATTTTTACTATGTTAATCTATTCGAAGAACCAAACTTCTTATTAAATTTTTAGTTTTGAGAAATGATGTATTAATATTACTGTCATGTGTAACATTCATAAAAGAATTCATTTATTTTTAAGAAAATCTCTTGAATTTTCAAACATATTTCAAAGAGAATAAACTTAAAAGTAGGAAGAAAAGTTATTATCTTATTTTTAAACATGACCTTCTCTTTCCTTGTTTTTTACACATACAACACGCAAATGATCTAGGCTGCACTCACCTCAGAATATCTTTTTCTTTTACTCGTTTAACGAAAAGCGATGCAATAAAAACAGGTTTATTTTAAATCGTGATTAGGATTTATATTATTTAGGATCTTTTTATTCCAAAGAGAAATTTTATTCT
This sequence comes from Parasteatoda tepidariorum, assembly GCF_043381705.1. Lineage (NCBI taxonomy): Eukaryota > Metazoa > Arthropoda > Arachnida > Araneae > Theridiidae > Parasteatoda > Parasteatoda tepidariorum. Next base: position 25,046,986 of record NC_092204.1, read on the forward strand.
TATTTACTGAAAAGAGAAAAAAATCATTGTAGAAATGCTCTTTATCATGCTTTGTTTCAAGGAAATTTTAAATTACTTTAAAGTTTTGTCAGCGTATCTTCATGCTATAGTTTATAGGCAATAAGTGTGCAGCGTATATATATATATATATTTACATTAAGAATGATAAGGAAAGCAAAATAAACAGAAACGATAATTTTTTTACCCACATTCTTTAGTGTACAATTGCTGTGTATATTTTGGAACTTCTATTATTTTTTAAATATTCTAGATTAAAAATCATCCGTGCATAAATTTTATACTATAAAACTATATATTTTTAAAGGAACACTTCAGATGTCACGATTATGAATATTTAAGATAATTGTATCTGATTCTATAAAGATTACAATATAATGAAAACTCGTCTAATGCCAAAGAAATGAAGGAAGCATTGCAATTTCCAAGCAGGGCGTTGAACATTCGCTCGCTGAGCAATAAAATTCACACCTTTTGTCTCGATTAAAATGCATACCCAGTTTCACAGAGCTAAGTGGCTTCATTAGGCGTTCACGACAATTCGACCTCTCCTCCAGTGAGCAAACTGATTGTTGAGTAGGCCATGGTCATGCTTTGATGCGACTGCTTCTACCAGTCCATCCTAGTGTCTTGTTATTGTAGGTAAGTTGTGTTCATTGAATGTGGTAGTGGTGCGTCGTACTAGACCTGCTACTTCCGTCGGTTCCTTTATAGGCTTTTCCTTGTTTTTTTGTGTCATCAACTGAGAAATGCAGGACAGTGCAAACTCCTCGTATTGAAGGAATGGATTCATTGAAAGTGGTAGTGGTGCGTCGTATTAGAACTGCCACTTCCGTCTGTTCCTTTACAGGCTTTTCCTAGTTTTTCAGTGTTATCAACTGAGAAATGCAGGAGAGTGCAAACTCCTGGTACTGAAGGAATAGATTCATTGAAAGTGGTAGTGGTGCGTCGTACTTGAACTGCTACTTCCTTCTGTTCCTTTACAGGCTTTTCCTTGTTTTTCAGTGTCATCAACTGAGAAATGCAGGAGAGTGCAAACTCCTGGTACTGAAGGAATGGATTCATTGAAAGTGGTAGTGGTGCGTCGTACTTGAACTGCTACTTCCGTCTGTTCCTTTACAGGCTTTTCCTTGCTTTTCAGTGTCATCAACTGAGAAATGCAGGAGAGTGCAAACTCCTCGATTTGAGGGAATGGATTAAATATCGAATAACCCTAGATTTTCTCTGAAACATTTAAGTCTCAGTGATGCTGGGAAATCCAAAGATATTGTGGTGTGCGTTTGAAAAGTCGAACCTTCACTTGGCCGGTCATGAAATAGACAGTTTAGTTGTGACAGGGAAAAGTCGTATAAGTTTTTCAACATCCTCTTTCAAGTCAAATGCAGAAATGAAAATATTATTAATTATGATAAGTTCATACAGTTATTCGAGGGATTTTCCAGAATCTCACGCTTTCTTAAGGGGAAAAACGTAAAATTGCAGCTCTTCGCTATTTAATCTATTTTTAAAACAGGATGTGAATTACTAATTGCATGAAAGGGTTTCGCTTTTTTAAATGAATTAAGAAAGATAATTTAAACTAATAAATAATTAAAAAAAAGATTTGTTAAAGCTTTTTTATATTAAATTCCCCTCAACCCAAAACGTGTGAACTATTTCAAGAAAAAAAAAACTTTGTCATTTTCTTGTAACACTTTCCTTATATAAGAAATACAATTATTGTGAAAAGTAGTAAAATTTACAGTACTAACTTATAGTAATATAGATTCTAAATAGTACGCGAATTTAAAAATGATTAAAAAATATTATCACAGTTGAAAATTATTATCACAGAAAACTTTTTCTACTATTATTTGATTGAAAATTTTTATCCTTATTTCTCTATAGTTTTGATAACTTTCCAAACTTTTCAGTTCCAAATTACTTTTTGTGAACAAATCTAAATTTTTTTTTCTTCACGAAGTATATTTCTCCATATAAGTATTTGTATAAAATCTATAAAATTGAAAAAAATTTATATATACTTTGAAAAATGTAAAAATTCAAGAACAGGAGAAATGAAAAGTATGAACAACAGCAGGCACACCCTGTTACAGAAAAATTTTAAACTGAATTTGAGAACTGAAGTATATTTTTTTGCACTTTAAAAAAAATGAGAAATGGTTTTTAACTTAAAGCTTAAGACTTCAGCGTTTTTAGGGTCATAGTAGCAGTACAAGGGGTTGAAATCATTATGAGGACGAAGACAGTTCCGAATCTCAGTAGTATTGTGCTGGAGCATCCTATTTTAAAATGATCAGGCATATTTTACAACAACAAAAAATATCTATTTTTGTAGTTGACCACAGGCACAGAGAAGAAAAAAGTAGTAACTCACGTTTAGCGTTTACCTATATCTAAAAGACTCATATACGTCTTTCAAATATGGGTAAACGCTATACTAAGTATAATAAAAATTGAAAGGTCGGATCTTCCAGACAAAGGAGAATACATGTTTATCTGAACCAATATACACTGACTGAGCAAAACTCATGGGATACCCACCTAATATCTGGTTGGGACCCCTCTGGCCCTGCGGAGTGCATCGATACGGCATGGAAGTGAGTCTGCAAGGCTCTGTAACACGTCCGGAGGTAGTTGGCACCACACATCCTGACGAGCGGCAGCCAATTGTGGCCTGTTCGTGGGTTAAGGATTCAATGCCCTGAGCCTGACGTCGGGGGCATCCCAGATATGTTCAATGGGGTTCATATCAGGACTTCGAGGTGGCCAATTCAGTCGTTGGATCTCACCTGCATGCTCGTCGAACCAGGCACTGACGATATTGGCACGATGTGGGGCTGCGTTGTCATCTTGAAACACAACAATGTCATCAGGGTGTTGAAACATGACAAAAGGGTGGGGATGTTCTCCAAGCAGCTGAAGATACCGCTGAGCAGACAATGTGGCATCCAGAACGACCAGGGGGCCCATTCCATGCTACGAAAATGCACCCCACAACATGACTGATAGGCCACCGGCCTGGACTGTGCCCACTTGGCATGCTGGATCCATCGCTTCATGCGGTGTGAGCCACACACGGTGCCTCCCATCAGCATGGAACAGTTGATAACGTGATTCGTCAGACCACACCACGTTACGCCACTGTTGCAGTGACCATCCGTGGTGATTGGTGGCAAATGCACGCCGAATTGTCCGATGACGCTGGGTTAGCAGAGGCACACGTGTGGGGCGACGGCTCTCATACCCGAGAACACGCATGTTCCGACGGATTGCCCACTGGGACACGTCTCTGTCACTGCCAGTGCTGAATTCAGCCGTGATTTGTTGCACATTTGCTCTCCTATCTTGAGTTACCACTCGTCTCAGGTTTCGCTTGTCTCGGTCATTTAGGGCCTGTGGTCGCCCGGTATGGTGTCTGTTGTGGACTGTGACACCCTCATTCACCCATTCACGGTAAACTCTCGACACTGTTGACCTTGGGAAGCCGAATTCCTTAACCACTTCCAAAATGGAATGTCCCATGCGTCGGGCACCTACAATCATACAGCGTTCGAATGCCGTCAACTCACGACGACGTTGCATTTTACCCGATCACTCACACAGTCACTTCAAGCAATGTCTAACACATAACTGAGACTGTCAAGGAGGCTACAAGGTGGCGTTGGTCACACGTGCTGTCCATCCACAAATCAGAGCCCTGCTATCCCATGAGTTTTGCTCAGTCAGTGTATAATAGACTCATTGTTATGATAGTCATGATGATAGATATGATAGACCATCTTATGGTAGTCGGTTATTTTGGAAAATTAATTAAATATTTCAAACAGCAGTAATAAATTATTAATGCTATAAAATTAATATAAAGTTTACGTAAAAGTAAAAACAAATTTAAATGAACTCCTCTGTAAGTAATTTAATACCATATCAATATTTAATTCATTACGTATATTTTTATTCATGATAATTTCAAAATTCATAATTCTTATTTCTCAGAATTCATAATTCTTATTTCTCAAAATTCATAATTCTTATTTCTCAAAATTCATAATTCTTATCTCTAAAACTGCAAAGGGTGGTACCTTTGCAGTTTTGATGCGTAAACTGTATTTTCTTTATTATGGCTATTCTTTTTATTTAGAGGATAATTTATGTAAGTCAGAACATTTAACAAAATTATAAGCCAAGAAGAAGAAGTTTTTTTTGTTCGGTTTCCAGCAATTGATTCTGAGAAGCACATTATAGTTTTATATTTTGTACAGCATGTTTCAGAGTTCCTTTTCAAATAATTTCCTTAAAATATTTCTCTCTTCATTAAATATGTTTTATACTTTTATATTTTTTGCACTTTAAGTTTCTACTAACTTTAATGTTATTAAGAAAACTCATGGATACTTTCTAAAACTTTCAAGACATGCCTTTTTACAGCGGACAAAAAATGGCACCATATTATGAAAACGAACAAAAATGCTAATGAATGTTCTTTACATCTGATAAATTGTTGTGCTAACCTAAAATCAGACTTGTGAATTCAGTGAACTTTAGTTTTTTTATATTTTTTGCTTGAAAAAAGCGCCAATTAATAAAAAATAAATGAGGATAACAAATTAAATTAGAAAAAAGGGGTGTAACGAAAAAAAAATCGATGCGTTGGAGAACTTGAATTAACACGAACACAAATAAAGAGAGACTTTGTGTTATAACGAAGCAAACTGCATATTTTTTCTTCAACGGTTTTGAATATTAATGAGTGTTAGTGTAAATAATGGTCGGCGTAAAATATTTTTTGGTAAACTTTGGATGCAAAAAAAAATAGGATTAATCAATATGTCATCTTTATTTTTATGGAATTAAAGCTTATTTTTTTGTGTATTTCCAATACTTTTTTATTTATAATTAATAAACGTTACCTTTAGATTAGAATTTAAAAAGAAATTATGGACATTAATTGGAAAAAAATGCCAATTGCCAGAACGAACGTTTAAAGATTTAAGTTAAAGTAATTGCGATAAGAATGTTTTTATACTGCCTAACTCAATATTTTATCTAAAAAATTGAAGCAATGGAATTTTCTCTTAGCATTCAGTTTTATAAACTTTTTTAGAGCTTTTTTGTGTGAAATTGTTTAATATATATTAAATGATGAACAATTAAAAAAAGATGAAATCGATAATTAGAGAAAACAAATGACGACTTATTGTTTTTGTATGAATTTAAAAGGCTACACTGTTTTATTTTTTTTACTTTTTATTATTCAATTACTTCTTTTTTAAAATACCCAGGACTACTGAATGAAAATATGTATTATGCATGATAGGTTTTTCATTCTATACCTAGGTAGAGAAAAAGTACGAAGTACCTGAAGTCAAATATTTTAAATATACCGTTGAACTAATTTTGGTTTCCTTTGCTGTTAATAAAATTAGTTTTGTCATACGAAGCTACGGACAAAAAAATTTACGAAAATTTATGAATAGGACAAAATATCAAACCACTTATACATTGGAAAATAGTATTTAAAATAAAAAATAGCTCCATAATTATTAATTTTTATAACTAACTTTAGAAAATATATACATACTAAAGGGTTCACAAGACAATTTATAAGGGCGAAACAAATCAAAGTAATTCCCAAATTCTGATTAATCATCACTGAAGTCAAATATGGCGAGAAAGAAACTAAAATCATCACAAGCTATTTTTTCTCTATGGAACGGAAAAATTTTGCTTTTTGCTCATAAAAAATATGATAATGCACACCATATCAAAATTAATTTTAATTGGTCCATTTGATCCTTTCTACCGCTCTCTGGGCTGAATCATTTGGGTCCACATATTCCAGGTAGAAGCTTCCCTTTCCAGATTAAATAAACCTCTTCATTGGAAAAAAAGGCATTTATTAAGTAAAATTATATTTTTGTATCTTCTTTAATTTTAACCTTAAATGGCCGTCAAAACTCATTAATCTACACAAGTTCAACGTTAATAATTTACTCAACCTTCAGTTATTAAAATTGCTTCATAGTGCATGAGCATACGATCATTAGAAAGTTATTCCAAATGCTCCATTCGTATTTTTTTTCTTTTTTGCATTGTGTTCAATAAATTGTTCAATTTTCCCTATTATTATTGTATCTGCCGTTGTAGTTATTTCATATCAAACAAATAAAGTAATCATAATAATAAATTTTATAGAAGATAGTTTAATTAAAGGCTGATATTTTAGGCTCTCATGTACCACTAAAACACCGAACTTGAATTTTTTTCTCCATTGAGAGTATATGAGCTAAAATGAGAAATGCCATATCTCGGAAAAAATAATACAATAAATATTTTGTAGTGCTACAGAAAAGAAATGCAGAAGCTTCAGCAATAATATTTAAATGTTTCTGAAATCTTTTGCATTCCGTAATAAACTGCATCCTAGAGATTGAAAATCCAATTTCACAACAACAACAAAGAATATATGCATATTTTTATTCAGATTTTTCCTTTCTACACCTTGCATACTGCTTATTAAAAGTAAATCAACTATTAGAATCATTATTTTTCTTTGTTTTTAACAACATTTTTCTTTTTTATGGTAGTATTAAATACTGCCTGTCATGTAATCATGTTAAACTATTATAATGTTTTGCTATGTAAAATCAGTGGGAAAATTTTCTTTGTTATCTTTGAAATTTCATTTGCTATCTTTGAAATTTTCTTTGCTATCTTTGTTCACAAATTTCTTTGCCTATCTTAGTACTATTCGGTTACCAAGCATGGATATTTTCTTATTTACAATACAACAAATGAGATGTTCTATTTGTTATTGAAGAAAACATAATACAATTTAGATTAAGAATTCAATGATTACAATGAAGATTACAATGAAACTCAATCTCAAAAGCTCAGTAGTAATCATAATAATGTATGTTACACGAAACCATTAAAAACATCTAAAAATAAACAAGGTTATATTAGCAGCCTTTACTCACAAAACATGCATGTTTTCTTATTAAAAACATATATCAATTAAGATGGAGAATACATTATCTAAGAAAACATAATACAATGAAGATTTGACACCGCAACAGAAGATAAATGGAGACGTTATGGCAATGATATTGAAATGTTTCCGGAATCTAATGCATCCGGTAATAAATGAAGTGTCTTTAGCAGAAAACGGGGAAACATATTCCATTATCGTGGTTATAAATTATTAACAGATACTTACTTAAGAATACTAAAACGTATTCTCCAGACTATCAGAAGATCATTGATTTATTTATCAGTATTTCTGATTGGTTTGAATCTAAAAATGATTGCATGTCATTAATTTTAACTAAAGTAATAATGATATCAATCAATTAAAATGAGTTTCAATTCTAAATCGAACTTCTACATTATTATTCTAAATGATTAGATTTAATTTCAGAACGTTTAAATAAAATGTTTTATTTCGTTTAGAAATAAATAGATTTAAGATGAGTAATTTAAGTCAATGGATTTTTAAACTAATTGATTTATATGTATGTTGTGTATAATTAGTAAAATCTTTATCGAAGCGTTGCAGCACTTATGAAATATTATTGTTTTGCATGAGTGAGCAGCAAAGACTGTTCTATTTTCATTTAATTTAGTGTTAAAATGTTACATGTTTGATTTAAATGTCACATTCTATTTAAAGTTGATGCTGCATAAAACTGTTCATTCCCTTTCATTGTAAGCCAATTAATCAGAACCACCTCTAAAAAGATATTAGGCAAAAATTCGTTTAAAATGTAGTGATTATTTTAGTGACTTCATGCAAACCCTCTAAATATGGTAAATTAAAAAAAAACAATAGATTTTAAGCAAAAAATATTTGATTTTTAACATTAAATGACTCGGAGAAAAGAAAGTGTAGGATACAATAAATTGTATAGAAGAGTGTTTTTGGTAAAGAAGACGAGATGTCTATGCACTGTGCGGTTATCTAAAATCAATTCTGAAAACATTCAAAAACTTAACTGGAAATAATATTAAGTAAGAGTTTCTGAAAAAGACATCATGTTTGTGAAAGTATATCCCTCTGCTGCTCTAGCTCTATCTACTTATAAATTTGAAATAAAATTTTATTGAATTATTCATTCATAATATACTCAAGAAAACATCAGATGTTTCCTGCACATGCGTTATGAAAACCTTATAAAAATTTAAAACTTTTATCATTGCAAGAGTTGACGCATCTGACATGCCCCGACCATAGTGTTGACGTAAATATCGTCAGTGGTAGACGGATCATTGGTTAGATTCCCCTTGCAGTCAGACTAACCGTAGAAGTTTTATGGTTTTCCTCTCCATGTAACGCAAATGTTAACAAAAAGTCATCAACGAAATTAAATTTCTCTCAATACTTGATACAGTAGTTCCCTTGTCTTCCGGAATGGGATATAAATTACAAGGCTACGGAGTTGTCCATAAGTAGTCGTAAACTCAAAATTGAGTCAGCGAATCATCTATGATTATAAAATAACATAATAATTCTTGATAAAAGTCTGTTAGATTATCGGAATTAGATTTGTTCTAAAATATAAAATGGAAAAAAATATTTTTACATATATATTCAAAAATATATCAATAACTAACTTTTTAAATTAAAGAAATTTCAATTATGAACAACTGTTTATCTTTTTAGATATAAATAACTGCAATAAGTACAAAAATGAAAAATTATTGTTCAGAAGATTTAACATTTAACGCAGAAAGATACCAGTATTTCATGCTGTATTTCCTAAGCATAAATGGTTAAAGTGTCTAATATAATGTTTTTACTTATTTTGACCTAAATTTTAAAAAAAATAATTAAAAAGTATGAAGTATGAAAAATAATTACAGTAAAAATTCTGCGTCAAAGGGTTAATAAAAATTAATTAGGATATACTGTGCCCGCGCTGAGAATTTCATATTATTAGCCAGTAAATTAACCAAATATCAAAAGTATTCGGCAATTTTCGAAAGTCTTCTCCAGATGGATATCATAAAAATTTTTGATGATTAATTTTTTTCTCATAGACGGTAGTTTGTTTCAGATTTATATTAGTTGCACCCCATTCAAATTGGTTATGCGTCACATCTACCGAAAATTACTGTAATTGAATAAAAAATACTGCTTTGCTTAGAAAAATTCATTTTTTCGTAATTTTAATTTCATTCTAGTGGATTCAATCATTCGCGAATACTTTGGCCAAAACACAATTTCATTCGACAAATTTACGATTTTATCGAATTTGGCGAGGTGGCGAATTCTTGGCGCGGCCCCTGGATATATTTCTTCAAACGCTAAATGCAGGACATCAATAAAAATTGTTTCAGTCAGAAAATCGCGAGAAAACAAAAAGTATAATTAAAACCTTAGTTCTTGAACTGGAAAGCAAAATGACAATGTCTTGTGTAATTAAGTTAAATTTCATGTTTTTTTTCTCTCTTAATTCGCCAGTCCATGACATTTAAAAACATTCAAAAAATTTGATATAATTTTTTTGCATCCAATAATTGACATTGTTTAATAATATAAAAATGGATACGACTTTGGAATTCAATTTAAGTCAATGAAACATTTTATAAAATTTAGGAGTAACTTCCTTTCAAAATGGAAAATAATCTAAAATCGAATTGAGGGAAAAAATTTAAAATTGAATCTTTTTGAAAGTATGAAACATTTTGAAATCATCATTGTTAATATCAAATGTGCTTTAAAGTTTTACAATTGCGCTTATTTCCATTTGATTTTATCTATATAGACCGTTATTAAATGTAAAATAAAACATGATTGTTGATTTTAGGACTTAATGTAAAATGTGTAAAATTAAATTTAAATAGATAAAACATAATGACAATTTCCTATTTCAAATATCTTATGAACACAAATTAATTAGAAAATTAATAATTAAACATTCTTTACACTTTTATTTTAAGCACTACTAGAGTTGCTGTTGAGTTTAGCTTGCAATTGAAAATAAATACTCTATATTTGACATCGAATACATTATGTGGAAACTAATGATAAAAATTAAAAGGATGGAATATTTAAAAATAATTTATGCAAAAATAAGTTTTTGAACTTGTGCGGCATTCATGCAACTGTCTCTTGAAAGGGATAGTGGGACTGTGGATTAATGTGTTACCAGTTAACTCAATTTGGACAAGTACGGAATGGATAATCAGTATTTCTTTGATTAAAATTTGTTTGAATATTCATTCATTGAATTAGTTACATTGTATTTAAAAATTCAATATATTTAAATGAAACATTTATTATATTAACCCTATAAGTCTTTTGATTAATGATTGGATTTTTTTAATTGATTTTTTTTGAATTAATAAAATTGCCATTTACTTTCTTAAGTTTTATTTTTTTAAACAAAAAAAAAACTCACAACAAAAATAAAATTCCTGAAAGAAATAATTTCAATTTATAGTGAATCAGTTCAGCAACAGAAATTTTTCAATCCGTAATAGGCATGGAGTTAAACGCTCTACATTGAGTTAAACGCTCTACATTGTCATCATCCTGGACTGTTTGGGACTTTCCAGAGAGGACATATACTCATCTAGTCCTAAATTTTCTTAGGGTCAGCGGTCCGATGGACATTGTCTGACTTCGTCAGGCATTTGGAGGATAAGCCACAACAACTACAACTTTGTCATGACGAAGGACAGAACGGTGGTAATATGTCTAGCATTTTGTACCGGCTATCTTTACTCTCAAAATTAACTGATGCTTATCGATCTTAATCTGAGCGAGTATCAAGCGATCACTGGGGCTAGAACCCCGTGCAACTTAGACCTTAACCACCGCTATTTTTAAGGAATGCCAAAAAATTACTGAATAAAATTTAAAAGCAATACCTCTTAAATCGTTTCAAAAGTTTCTGAAAAACAAGTTATCAGTAGTCTCAAAATGGGGGGGGTCATAAAATGGTAGCTGACTATAGGCGTGACACTAGCCATGACTTTTTTATAACGTCAGGCACTAAACTTACCGTTCTTTGTCATAGAAGGTGTTGGTATAGTGCTGCTCATTTCGCGTTTCCTGCTGAGCTCCTTTGTTTTTTTCCTCTTTATGTGTGTTCTCGACAAAGTTAACTTTTTTTCTGTATTTGTCTTTTAATTTTTCAATTTGAATAAAAAAAATATTTCTGTAATTAAATATATCTCTAAAAATACTGAATAGTGATTACAAAACCATAGAAAAATTCAATATTTAATGAACTGGAATAAAAATTGAAGATTCAAAACTTATAACTGAAGTTCACTATTGTCATGAACTATTTTTAAATATTTTCAAACAATTTCTTAACATTCTCTTAGTTTAATTGAATAACATATAACACAATCTTTATCTAACATTTAAAATCACTGTATTTAGAATTGCACAAAAACAAATAACTTATTGCACGAAATAAGTGCAGTGATCAAATATTTGAACAATTAACTAGTAATTTTTTTAATTTAAATTTTTTTCGATCACTTGCTAGTATAAAAATCAAGATTTTTTCCTTAAAAAAAATAAAATCAATTTTTTTCTTTTAAATCAGAGCTGGCTTTTTAATGAAAGTAACAAAAAGCTCAGTTAAGGAAAAAATCGCTTAAAGGGCAAAAAAGATGACTGATTACGTAATTAAATATGAGCTTGAAGATGATTAATTGCATTTGCTTAATAAAAATTAGTGACACGTTCATCTTTTGACAAAAAGAAGATTATATGGAGTTAAGAAGATTATTTTTGCTGTTCTTACACAAAACATGACCTTGTTTACTGAAATACGATTTTTTCTAAACGTCTTACTTAAAAAATGTTTTTTTTATGTGTCATCAAATGAACTTTGCTGTAACCTTTTATGAATTATGTACAAAAAAATTTACTAAAAACATTTTCAATCCAAATTTGTTATTTTTCAAACATCGTAAACAAGTAAAAAGAAATTTAAAAAATAATAATAAACGCAAGTAAATGATTTAATTCTAATTTTTTGAAAAACATTCAAAAATTTCTTTTCCAACTTCTTGGTGTTTAATATTTTTTTTCTAATGTTAATAGCCAGACATGATTTCCACATATAAACTTCCAAGCCTGAAAATGGTATTAAGTGAAAACATTTTATGTGTTTTCGCTTGAATTTTGGAGCAATTTTGTCAATAAACAACGAACTAAATAAATATAAACTTAAATATATCACGGAATTTTTCTTTTATACTCGAGATTTTTAGAAATAATTTAAAAAATTGCTAATTGGCATAAAATGAAGTATAAAATGTCAGAAACCAATTTGGGTTTCGTATTAAGTATAATTACGTAAGAATAGTTTATGTAATAGCTTAAAAATTGACCTAATATTAATATTTTAATATTTTTCCAGCTTTAGTAAAAATTCTATTTCATAAAATGTTCGTTATAAGTATTACTGAATTTCACCGATTCCATTACAATTTATGCAAGTACGTTCTAATTAAAATTCTTAGAATGAAAGAAAAATAAATAAAATGTCACTAAATTAAAAAACCAATGCAAAATGGTTATTTATTGCTGGAAAAACACAGATGAATGGAGTTATAGTTTTAGTATCCTCTAGTTTTGGTATCCTCTCTGGTATAGAATAGTTTTGGTACAGAGTTATAGAGTATAGAGAGTTATAGGTATAGAGTATTAGAGTTATAGAACTTTTGTATAGAAGAGTTTTGGTATCCTCTCTGTAGTACCTCTAGCACGAATGATGGATCAGATACGGTCGGGTATTGAAGCACACAAATCGGATAAGATGACCTGTGGCATCTTGTACCACAGTTGCTGTAAAAATAACGCTAAATGGAATTAACTCGGAGGCTGTACAACCTGATGTCTCAAGTGGTCCCAGATATGTTCGTTCTATGACAGACCTGAGGTAAATCAGAGAAGGGTTGTAATATTGCAGAGTCATTTCTGCAACACTCTTTTTTTGCGTGAGATTGAGCATTGTCTTGTTTAAAAATGGCTACTGGAAGCCTACTATGAGCGTCTGAAACTTATCATAAACGCACCACTGGACAGGCAAAGGCACCATGAATAATATAAAGGGTGATCTTGATAGCACCACACATAATCACCAGTTACAGATGCGGAGTACTATCATTATTGAGGCGTCCACCATGGAACATCCACACTTTTATAACGATAGTCAATACTACCATATTAAATCTGGACTTATCAATGAAGATGACCTAATCCCATTCGGTTGCAGCCCACTTCCGTTGAAAGCAATACCACTCCAAACGGGGGCAACAGCGGGGCGCTTATTTTTAAATGTACATGATTTCTGAAAATCATCCCTATTTCAATTAGTTACATAAAATGAATAGAAAGCCTTTTCATTTAGCACACACACACATACACCGAAGAGCCATAACATTATGACTACGCTCCATCTATAACATTGGGCTCGTCCAGGTTTTCATGGTTTCTCGCCCTGGAACAATGTTTTCATGGGGCACATTAGGACCCATAATCCTCATAGAACAATCCCTGACCTCTGTAAGTTACTTGAACATAGTTGCAGACCAGGTTCACCACTTCATAGCAACAGATTTTCCTGTGGGGAATGGTGTATAAAAAAAGGACAATGCACCATGTTATAAGGGTCGAATCGTCATGGATTGGTTCGAGGAACATTCCAGTGACTTTCAAGTCATGTCTTGCCCCCAAATTCACCTGATCTTAATCCAACATAGCATTTGTGATCCTACTTGGAAAACCAAATTCATGCTGCCACGCTACCCCCTCGCAATGTGAGGGAATTGCAGGACCAGTTGGTGAGCGCTTGGTATCAGATACTTCAGACTACCTATCAGCACCTTGTGGAGTCAATGAAAAGGTGGGTGCTAGCAGTTTTGAGGGCTAAAGGTGCTCCTACATGTTATTAGCAGGGTGGTCATAATATAATGGCTCTTCGGTGTATATTATAAAGTTCAATGTATTATAAATTTTGATATTTCATATATAATATTTACTTTTAATTATAAANTTTATATATATATATATATATATATTATGCGAAAGTTTAATAGCAAATTGGATACATTTCCCAACCTCAAATCAAAATGCCAAATTCAATGTTTTACAGCAGTATTCTTTTCATGAATTGATAGACAACTCCATAAATATAAAGGAAGTAGTGTAAAGCTAAGCTAGAAAAATATTGGAGCCTCAGAATTTTTTAGAAAATTAATATTTAATAATTTTATTTTGAATATTTAAATTAAACTATCTTTAATTTGTTAAAAAATGACTTTGAAATCATTATATGACTCCACTTGATCATCTAAAATTTAATTAGAAATATATTTCTATTCAAATATATGTCGTTATCTAAATAGCTTTCATTTATTAAGCTTCTAAGTATTTTTATTTAAACATGTAGTTGCGAGTATCAAATTTTCCTTAAGCGAATCGAGTAAAAAAAATCTTAATCCTTCTAGTTGTTGGTAATATTCAATTCCTTTCTTCAAAATAATATTAAATTCTAAAATTTGATCGATATAATCATATTAATTAAAAAGGACTTTTATTATTCAAGTTGGCTTTTTGCATATTATGACACAAGTTTACACAAGATAGTAATTAAATCTATCAAAACATGCAACTCTTTTGAAAGATCGTGAACAAGTAAATAAGCAGCAAAATTTAATGAATTTATCTATTGAAGTTGCTGATAGAGAAATTAGTTCATATAAACTTCATTCGTAAAAGCAACTACCGTCTAATTGAAAAGAGAAACCTTTGAAATGAAATAATGCATTTAATTTAATTTGTGGGGAAAGTGTATTATGACATTTTATTGTTTTCGGGTGCTCTTATTCAATTTAAAAGATGATATTAAAAATATACGGGGTTTTTTCTCGTTTAATTAACTAGAATTAATTTGCTATCTATTTTCAGCAGTTGAATTCAACGAAAACTAAATTTCTGTCAAATAAAAGTTTAATCTGAAAATTAGCAGATAAAATGTCACCGCAACATTTTGTGAAAACAGGTACAGATATATTGTTTAAAGTAGGAAGGAAAATAATAGGGAGGGCCATTATCACTATTTTTCTGTGCTTTTAAACCAAGAAAAGTAAATAATAAAAAAATAGTTTATGTGCCTTACATTTGAAACAAAGATATAATATTTAACTATATAGCGTCTTACCGTGAAGATAATATGGGCTATAGATTCAACAAAAAATGTACATAATATAAATTTTGTTTAACTCACCAATTTGACGAGAGCGTTCTTTCTAGAAGAAACTTATGAAAATTAATAAGTAATTCTCAAACATTGCAAATTTTAATGAGTTCAGATAATGAAAAATTGAAGTAACTTATTATATATTGGAAAACAATAACAATCGAATTTCATTATTAGAAAGAGTTCTAGGTAAATATAAACTATACGCCATGTCACAGTCATGAATAACTCTTGTAGACTCACAGCAGTTATGAAAATTGCATGATATTCTAAAATTCCATACGAAGATAGAGTCTTTAATCGAGAGGGTATTACAGGGTAGGGTGAAGAGCCTCATGGTCAGCCTACGGTGCAGGACCCTCGCCCTTGAACCAGTGATAATCGATGCAAATATTTCTACCTATCTTTAATCCACTTGTGGCTGACGCATTTTAAAAAATGGAACCATTTTTTAGAAGAAAAAAAATGCGGTAGCACAAGTATTTCGGATCATTTTATTTTGCAGGAACGAAATCAATCTTTTGTGTGTCAGTCACAATTATTCTGCTCCTTTGGTGGTTTTTGAAGTTTTATAATTGCATTATCTGATTGAATTTACCTAACATATTGTTAATTTCAAATTATAAACTAAAATTAATTTACTTAGACAATTTAAAGGCACTTAAAATAAATTCTGTTACTCTTATAGTTCTCTAAGCATTTTTAGTTGCATATGAACAAACAATTCGTACTCCACTTACTTAAAAATTATCCACATTTTTTCGTTCATCAACAAATAAAGCTATGATATATCGTTTGTTATGAGCAAAGTTTTTTGAAATATTCAGGAAATTTTGGAATTGTGATTTACTGTAGGTGTTGTCATTCGATGTCAGAAAGCCTAAGTAAATAAGTTACACTGAATTTTTTCCTTTAATTTAAATTATAGGTAATTTTATATTATTCGCACTCCTAGTATAATCTATAGATAAAAAATTAGTGATTACTAAGTAGAAATGATCAATTTCGTTTAATACGGTAAGTCAGTATTTAACGTACCCTCCGAAATGAAGCAACGGGTAAAACATAAGCGATTCGGTTAAACAGCGTAACACTTACTTTGTCCTTAATTCTGTGCTAAAAATTCCCCTGCAGTGCTAAAATTGAAACAAAACGCAAATCCTCTCGAAAAACACAAGAAGTTTTACTGCCTATATATTTAAAAAGTAATGTTCGATTGCTCATTTTTTTCCTTAAAGAAAGGGAAAAAAAACGTAGCAGAAAGGAAGAAAAATCAGATGCATGTGCATAACGTTTAAGAAACGAAATAAATGTGCAAAGCAATCTTCGTTGATGCGAAAACTTCATGATGGCTCTAAAAATTTTACTGTTTGAACCATCTTGTAGAAATGTTGTAAAAACAAAAGAGTATGGTGAGGAATGCCCTAATATGATAGTAAATAAGTTGCTCGATACACTGTAATGATGAAGAGAAGCCTTGGGTAGAGATCGAATTATCTCGCTCTTAGCGAACAGCGAATATTTCCCGAAGACGAGTTATATCGTCATTACGATTAATTGAAATAACGATATTTTAATCTATTTATTTCGATAATATAATTTCTACTAGAATGATATTATTTAGGTGAATATCCTAAAAATAAATAATTTCCGTTCAAATATGTAATAACGTGCAAGCGAAGCAAAATCATGAACAATTACGTTCTTTAAATCTTGAAAAACATGCAGAGCTTCTTTTCTTTTTTTTAGTTTTTGTTGAAAACAAAATGATGTGATACCATTCCTTGCTAATATCATTTCTCTATCACATTTGCATGAGAATTGACTTTCATCAAAACAAAGCATTATTATTTGAATTTGTTCATCCCTAAACACAATTTTAAAATGCAAGTTAAAAGTCATTAATCGTAACTTGTTTTAAGAAAAATTTATATTTTTTAATAAAACACTCTTTTACCGATATTTGATTAAAAGTCTAATTATAAGTCCATCGTCAATGTTTTGAAAAATATTTCCTAGAATTTTTCTGGAAATTTTCAAATAATTCACAGACAAATCTTACTCGTAAAATATTTTTGTAAAATGAAATATACTTTTGTTTCCATTAAATAAATGAAAAAAGTGTAAAAACAGTGAAACACTTTTGATTCGAGTAGTTTTATGTCCATTGAAGATAAGAAAGATTTTCGGATCAATTCTGAAGCTTTCATTTGCCTGTAGTTACATCATAGCTAAGAGCCTGATTTAATTTATCAACACAACACACAAATATTCATTATCTTAAAATTATAGATGTAATATCTGCAAAAATGATAATCAAATTTCTGAATGAACCCTACAAACATTGTGTGTAGAACATTAAACTTAAATAATATCGGAGAAATGGCAGATTAAATGTCGCTATTTAAAAATCGAGTTTGTTCTTTTTCCACCAAGACACTCCGAATTTTTCCAGATGTTCTATATGGAAAATGATTGATGGCACAAACGAAAGTTTCGTTTATTACATTGGTTTGGTGGGAAAGAACTTTGCAAAATATTTTCGCTTGAAAATAAATTTAAGTTTAATAAAAAAAAAGAATATTTTTGTGAACAGTATAGTTTTATATACATATATTTGATTAACTTACCCATTCTGTAAATGCCTAAATTCTGTAAGGATATAATTTTAAAAACGAGATAAGAATATAGTACATGACGCTTACAATCAATTGATATTTACAAATGAAAATCAATTACAAATAGCAATAAAAAGGAGCCTGGGGTTCAACATTTCAATAAGGAACATTTCGTTTAATCGAACTGTTAGACTACCATCCATGCATTTATTTAAACCATAAATTAGATAACAACTGAGAACAGCGGCCACTACTCTTAGGAAATAAAATAGGTGCATCAAGGTTAAGCGAATTTCCCAATCTCTATAATTTCCCTTAGTCTGTTACCATGGTTACCACACAAGTATATACCAATTTTCAAACTGAAGCGTACTGTCAGGAAGCATGCTTTGTGGTAACTAAGGTACGGAAGTGGGAAAAGTCTTGAGAGTAGGGAAATCACGTTACTTTTATACACCTATTTTATTTACTTTTATACATCTATTTATTATATTATGGAAGACTATAACGTATCAAAATAGCCAAACAATTTGACAAATTCAAAAGTAAATATGAATTTAAATTATATGAAATTAACGGAAAATGTACTTCGTTACGAAAGCCAGTTTCATATTTTTTTAAAATAATGCCACATCTAAACTTAAGCTTTGAGAGTTAAAACTTTGCAAGTTAGACTGTGGGATTTGATCAAGCTGGTTTGCTTTCCGTTTAATGTGAAAGTTTTGATGGTATTGAGGTCGAAAAATCAACCCGGTCCATACAGGATCCATCTGTGTCAAAAACAGACCGCAATCTCGAAACAAATCGGAGAAAAAAAATTAACCATTGCACGGTATTGATTTCTGTGTACTTTTGAACTGTATTTTACCACGCAATATTAAATTCACTAGAGCGTAAGCACCAGACTATGGCGTGACCTGAATAATGCAGGATGAGTTTCGATACAAATTTTGAAATAAGTATAAATGAGAAGACAAAAGAAAGCATTTACACGCTAAGCTAATTCGAAATATTTTATTAAGAAAGTCTGGAGTTCTAAATTATGAGATACAGTTAAAATTGAGGGTAATGCAGTTTAATTAGTGAAATTAGAACTCTTCGCTGATGCGACAATGCTTTTTTACAGCTTTTAATTAATGGAATGACTAAAATTATTAAAATGATTATTAGCAAATTTTACAATTATAAATCCTATTAATCTTTAAGAATATTTTTTTTTGAGTATTATGAGTATTTTTAACATTATAAAACGACCGGATTGTATTTTGTTTTTCTTCTTACTTATTTCCAATTTTTTACTCCTTACAATGTTTCTCAGCACACTATTTTTCACCTCCGAGAATTTTAAACAAAATTTTTTAAATTTCAAAATAGGTTAGGACAGAAAATAAATAAATAGTGAACTATTTGATTGCCTTGATTCTTTTTTCAAATTAATACTGCTCCAATAGTTAGTTCCCATTCTTTCTATTTTTTAAAGTAAATAATTTATTCCATTAAAACATCTATTTTCAAGGCATTCTTTTTCATTATTTGCATGGATTTCGTCAGAATTAAGCAAACGTTTCTCTTTTAATAAATTTTATCAGACTTATCAAAAACAGAAAATACTTAATTAGAAAATTCTTAAAGCTTCTGTAAGCCACCACAAAACCTGAAAGTTGATTAAAATATTGACACCTCAAAATATTTTTATATTTTTCCTCTGAAACAGATTAATTTATACAAGATACACGAATTTCGAAGCAACCATAGAAAGAAAGACTACTATTATCCTTTGTTTTTATACTATGGTTGATCAAATTTCATATTCACTTAAACATTTTTAAAAAAATGAAATAAGTTATTACTTACTATAAAAGTGGCTTATAACATAAGTCATCGAATTGATAAAGAGTTATTAAAATTTTCTTTAATTCTCACTTTTTAGAAATATTCTGTATCTGTTAAATATTTAATTCTAGAGAAAATCCAGCACAAAAACCAAAAGCTTCTATACAGAATCTTACGAGTACCTAAACTTACGTATTGCTGTTGCGGGGAATGACTGAAATAGGTGGTCACTTCGGTAAATGTCCGAAATAGGTCTAGTTAAGTTCCACTGCCGAGTATACCTTAGCCCGGTATATCGTACCCTGATGTTTTTTCTATCTATCTATCTATCTATCTATCTATCTATCTATCTATCTATCTATCTATTCTATCTATCTATCCATCTATTCTATCTATCCATCTATTCTATCTATCTATCTATCTATTCTATCTATCCATTCTATCTATCCATTCTATCTATCTATTCTATCTATTCTATCTATCTATTCTATCTATCTATTCTATCTATCTATTCTATCTATCTATTCTATCTATATATTCTATCTATCTATTCTATCTATCTATTCTATCTATCTATTCTATCTATCTATTCTATCTATCTATTCTATCTAACTATTCATGTGGTAATCTACTGATTACATCAGAAAAAAAAATATATTGCCAATAAACCTGTCTTTGTTACATAAATTTAAAAAATGAAAAAAAAAACAGTAAAGGTTAGCTTCGAGTCAAGAAGAGAGGTTAACACCGGGGAGCAATACGCTCTATTATGTTATAAATTTGTTCATTAAGATTATTTGTTGTTTTAAGTACAGAATTTATATATTCGGTTACTCATAAGCACATGAGTTCACGTTTAGGACTAACTCTTTATAATATGCAATATTATATTGTACAGTATGTAAGTATTCTTGATGCATCAAGATATAAACTTCTTCAACTTTTATTTCGAAAAAAATTATACTGACTCCATATGGAGAGTTTTCGAAATTTAACCCTTTAAAACGTCGTGAGAAGCATCCTTCTTATCAACTTATATTTAATTGGAATCCCCATTATTCACGTTGAAATTTGCTGATTACTTCAGAAAATTAAATAAAATTCTTGTAATGGTCTTTCTTTACATGATTTTTTTTTTATGAAAAAAAAGCAGTAAAAGTTAGCTTTGTGTCAAGAAGAGAGTCCAACATCGGGGAGCTATAATCTCTATTGTGATATGAATGTGTTCTCTGATATTATTTACTGTCATAAACACAGAATTTATAAATTCGGTTATTCATAAGCACAGAAGGTCAAGTCTAGGGGTAATTCCTTACAGCATGTCAAATTTTGGATTTTTTTCAAGGTCATAACATTTATGATATTTTTTCTAAAACAACCTCTATCCCAAAAATATTTGAAAAGTATTGCTTAAAATAATTACCTTGTAAAATGTTATTTTAAAAAAGAAATATAACACCTTAAAGACAATCGAAATGTTTACATAAAATATCAATTCACTTCACTGCGAAAAAATGCTTTAAATTTAAATTAAACAAAATAAAATATAAAAATAAACTTAAATATTTACCACTCCCGTTAATGGACTTAATAAAATTTAGTTACCAGTTATTTTTTCCAGATAAAATAAAAAACACTAAAGAGAATTTAAGTTGGTTCTTGGGACTCTATTGTCTATGTTTGAAAAATATAAATAATTAGTAAAATATATTTTGTTAAAAGAAACTACTGCATGTTGTTAACAAAAATTTTTTTAAACATTGCCCTTTTCAAATGTTTTACACATTTGCAGAGATTTTAACTTTTCTAGCACTGAAGTTTCATTGTAGTTTGCATATATTCTTCTTTAGAATTTATTTCTGAGAGACAGTGAGGCAATTAAGTTCGTCGACTTGAGAAGAAATTCGAAAAAGAAGAAAGCTTTGTCATGTCGAACATCAAAAATAAAATGCGAATCACAATTCTAACTACCTGACTGATTACCATGACTAAAGTTAAAAGGAAACAGATTCGGCTGAAAATAAAAGTCAGGAGACAATTGATTTAGGAAGAAAGTTACAGCAAACGGGAGGAGACGGACTGCAATTTGATTTGAAAGGTGAAAAAACAAGATTCCTTAAGATAAAGTTTCACGGAAATGGTACTACTTATGTTATCCATGCAGTTTGAAATTTGTTAGAAAATGTTATATAATTTTTAAAAAAAAAGTTGCTGAAAACTATTTTGTAGTCAGTTCAAAGTTGAACAAAGTAATTATTTTTCATATTATATTACTAAGAGTATAATACAGAGTTAACTTTCTATATATATAAATCTTATATTTTTCTATAGATTTATGTGTTTTAAATAAAGTTAAGTTATATTGGTGAGTTACTTCCTATACCATCACTGAATTATGGTATTGTGATGCCACAATTGGCATTACATATTTTTTTTCTATCCTTTAAAAATATCTTTCATTACTTAAGCTGATTTTTATAAATAGCATTACATTTAAAATAAATCAAAGACTTAATCTTTTAAAATGAGAAGAAAATATGCATCGATCAATGTAACGGATATGTACTATTTATTTCATTACTATTGCAGACTTATTAATTCACTGCCGCCTCTAATCGAAAACAAAATCTATTAATAACTTTTCATTCTAAATTTTTAACTGCTAAATATTTCGGTTGCAAGGTTGTAATAATTCTCATAAATTTGTTGGCGACTCGTGATAGCCAAGGTGTTCTTTCAAACCCAATATTCATACGCTGGTTGGCTTTGTTTTGGCTATGTTATATTTTGATAATTCGCCAATTTTGGATCTCCTACCCAGACTTTCTGTGTCCGTTGGGAACAATTGTATTCACTTTTTATTTCAAATTTGTGGAGACTGGGATTGCGCTTTCGGGCCTCCCCAGTCTCAATTTCCAATCGTCAGAAATGATATTCTGGCTGTGTAATCTCTCTGTGTGAGAATATTGGATTTGATCCCATAAGGAGATTTCCTTTTTCTTAGATGATGCTAGAGTGCAAATTCTATATCACCAATTATGCTTAATAAAATCGAAATTTCGCTGAACAATTTGTATATTCTTTCCTGGAGACTGTCAATTGCTTAATCCATTCATTAATGGGCAAAATGAACAATCATAAAGTTATTTTCCACTATACGAATATTGGCGGCTACTGATGGAGAACAACCTCCGCCATAGATATATTGGTTTTAAATAAAACTATTTTGTTTATTTAACTATAACCATCACTAAATCATAATAAATTTGTTTCAGAACAATGGTAAGGCTTAAAGGAAAAACTTGTTAAAGAGAAACTGGGTGAACACCTAAAATATGTTTTTAATTGTTTGCATTTATGTAAAGCTCATTGTTTGCGAAATAATGAATAAATTTAATGTGATTTCTTTCCAAATTATAAAGATTGCGAAAAAAATAAGCAACATGAAGCTTTATTCAAATATTAAAACTGCCATTGCATTTTCCGGAAGACCAATTTTTTTAGCTCGTTTTCTCGATACGGTAGAAACTAATTGTCCGACTTTTGATTTATTTATGATGTTGCATGATATTAAATCTTCTCTAGTCAACCAGGGTTCACTTCAGGAAAAAAGAGATTTCTTAATAAAACATTCTTAAAGAGTGATAAATCTTTCTTTAAACCATTAGAAAAACTTTTCTAAACCTTTAATTTTGTTCAGATTTTAATTTCAAGAGAAACATGTATAAAATGTTCAGAGTTAATTATAAAATATTTTTGCTAAACACAGGCTTGTAAAATAGGCCATTTACATAGGCCGTCATAGTTACACCCAAAAGCCTTAAGTTATCCCATTACTTGTAGTTGCCGGTACCAATGCATAATAAAAAAAATAAAATCGCGATTGCACAAATATGTAAAAGAAAAGTTAAGATATCAAAATGACAAATACATGGCAGCAAAACATCTACCGATATTTTCAAGAAAAATTCTTAAATCGTGTTATTCATGTATAAATCTGTCTTATTCTTCTAAAGTGTCTTATTCTTGAATAAATCTTGAAGGTGATAATTTGCTTATTTATTTGTCTTTTAACTATTATTTTGCATCTAGAAATTAGTTTCTGTCTATAAAATTGCAAGTACTTCCAGATAATTAAAAAAACTTACCTATAAATATTTCTTTGATTGATTAATTGATATATTTTCTTGATATTTTACGGAACAATTTTGAAGGATTTATTGCGTTCTCGAGTAAGAAAAACACTATTTTCATGAAACGCTTTTTTATGGTATTGAAAGAATATTAATTTCCATAACATTAATAAATGATTTCCATTACAGACGAAGCAATATTCTTTTCCTAAGCTAAACTTCCCACCAGCCTATTCTCTCGCCATCTGGCTGGCGTGTGTTCTCTTGTTGGCTATTCGTTCTTTATTGCTTGAACAACACAAGCTCGCCAATAAGGCAGGCAGCTTAGATAAACTTTATCTTAAATCTCATGCATGACTGTGTTCGTGAGATCATCGATTCTTCAAGTTTCTGGATTACTTTTTTTGGAAGAATAACTTAAGACAAGATTTTTTAAAGATCCTGTAAGTTATATGAAAGGAAACATTGCTGTTAGATGTGCTTTTGAAGTATGTTTCAAATATTTTTATTCTGTTAAGTTCCGGAAGAAGAAAAGTCTGAGTGATGATAATTTGTTCACTTCTGGCACGATGCACTATTCCATTATCGTCCATGAAGTATCTGTTACCTTCGGAGCATAAATGTGACATTCTAAGATGATTTGGATTCAACAATATGTCTATGATTTACCTTGAGAAACAATAAGGCGCCACTCTATACCAACAGAGCATATTTCTCATTATGATAAACCTACCAAACACTTTTATGGTGTAAACAAGACAAGAGAAAACCTCGCAGATTTTTTTATTCATTGCCCAGTGTGAGGTCAGTTCAAGTATTGATTCTTTTTTGTGTTGTATTGAAATTTTTTTAATTATATTAAGGTGTATGTATCGTTATACTGAAAATATTAATTCAATTTTTAAAAAAAAAAATTTTTCGAGAATATAAACGACCATAAGTCATGGAAAAACTTTACGTTGCAATGAATAAGATTTTTCTAATTTTCATAATACGTGCAAAACTGTCACCTAGAAACTAAAACAACATGAGAAAGTTCAGAACAACCTAGCTATGATTTGTTCTCAATAACAAAACAATCCAGTGGCTGGGTGACGCAGTTGGTTTGTCGTCGGCCTTCTGAGCCCAAGTCTGCGGGTTCGATCCCCGGCCCACACACCGGATTTTCGGGATGCAGAAAATCCTCAGCGGCCATGCCGTATGATTATGCGACATGTAAAAGATCCCTGGAGTGCCCTATTGGCTCCTGGAATTTCCCGCAAAATTAAATTCCTAGTGCACTTTAGCATCCAAATAGAGTCTCGGTGCTGCCATCTAGTGTAGCAGAAACTAGACGTCCAAATTAATATGACCAACGGCATCTCACCCATTGTGGTGGTCACTGAAAGAGTGGATAC
This sequence comes from Parasteatoda tepidariorum, assembly GCF_043381705.1. NCBI lineage: Eukaryota > Metazoa > Arthropoda > Arachnida > Araneae > Theridiidae > Parasteatoda > Parasteatoda tepidariorum. The sequence continues at coordinate 25,072,215 of NC_092204.1, forward strand.
CACCTCTGGAGAACGCACTAGGTCTGCTCATCGGCAAGACCGATTGTGCAGCTCATAGGAAATAAAAAATAAAGAAAATAAAATAAAATAAAAAAACAATCCAGAAATAAAAATGTATCCAAAACAAGGTTGCCAAATAAACAAACATTTTAAATATTAGGTAACAATGTCCCTTCCTTTGGAAACAAAATTTTAAATCATTTTAGATAATATTGCCTTAATAAATACAAGAAACATATGACAGAACTGATATCTTATGAATCGTAACAAAATTGTGTTCATACTCTGACTTGCTTTTATTTTTTGATTAAAACTAAATCAAGTGTTTGTAAGTATCGCATGATAGGATGCACACTAATGGGATAGTTTTGACGTTCTGATCGAAATTTTTCTTGAAGGATTTCTAGGTGTTTACTTATGCTACTTAATTTGGTACTTACACTTCAAAAAGAAGAAAACGAATACCCACGCATGTGACCTATGACGTCAGTGCCAGCTGATCGTTTCTAAACAACATGGCGTTTTTAAAGTTGAGTTTTCTACATGTAAATTAAAACGTTAATTAACGTGAAGTAATTAAGTACAGCACCGCATCGCACATTAAATTAGCTGAAGTATGATTCTTTCTCGTCTGCGTCATTTACTAAACTTAGATTTACTATTTGTTTATGAATTTTATTATAAACATATTACTTTTTTGTTTTGAGCACCTGGCAACTTCGATGCATAATTAATTTATTAATGCTCTACATGACTATGTGCCTGCTTTTGTGCCTCTCTTATATATAGTGAAAAATTATAACTTTAGTGAAAGAATATCGAATGTGTCACTTAAGAGAATTGATGCTTGATGGGCTCTGCTTACTCAAAATAGAATGAAAAGAACAGTTGCTAACGTGGACAAATACCACGTTTCCGCAACCAATCAGGATAGAAATATCCACACTACGTCGCTTGCAGGTATCCCTTTGAAATATTCATCCGTACAAATAAAGAGGTACTTTAATTCTTATGCAGATTCAAAACTCACCGTACACTTTTAATTTAGATTGATTATTAATTCAGTTAAGTTCTCTTACATGTGTCCACAAGTAAATAGAATAATAGAAAATGACTGAAAATTTTAGAATGGAAAATTCTTAGGACCCTTAGTTACCTACTTACGAAATAGATGATAATAAATGCAAACGAATGCTACGGAACTTATTCTTTGATGACGCATTAGAGTTCTTCTGAGATTTAATTCATCACGAAAAAAATTTTTTCTTCAAAATTCAAAGCTTTGAATGAATGCTATAACTATGGAAGCTTAATGTATACCTAAATTTACCACTATCGTCAAATTGGCGGAATTCGGATCATTGATGTCGTAGTAACTTTTTTCTAATTAATTAATTGATAAAAGACTAATTCTGCAAAAATAAGGTTTGAAATATAAAGTATAAAATGAATAATAAAATCTTTCTGTTACCGAGAATGACCAAAATCAAGAGAATGTAAAGTTTCATGGTGAAATGTCGACAATCACTTTGTTGCTTTGGTCTATGTCCGAAATATCTGCTATACCCAAATTGATATTAATTTATTGGTTGATATCATTGTACTTATTCGATGTTTTAATATCTACTCAGAATAGATTAGAGAAACATCAGTGTTTAGAGTACCGCGGTTAAATGCATTAACCTTAAAAAGATTAATGTAAAGCATACCATGCAAGTGTATACCGGGCAGTGGCACTGAACATTGAAAAAAATTGATGTAGGGCATACTGGTCGAATGTATACCGGGCAGTGGCTTTCAACTGGACCTATTATATATTTCGGACCTTTACCAAAGCTAACTATGTGATGGTCGAAATTTACAGTAATCAACAACCACAAATGTTGGTCATTAACAGTAACATTTATAAGTATCAAATCAGGAAAGAGCAAATACTAATCATAAAATCATTTTATCATATTTCGCTTTCGGAAAGAATATTGGTGACTAGGGTAAACGGGGTATTGATGACTAGGGTAGTGAAGGAGCACTTAAGCTTCCCTTGCCTTTTAAAAAATTATATTTATTTCAAAATTCGTAATTGTTATTTGTATTTTTAACATATTTTTGATGCGGAACATCACTACAAGAAAATAAAAGTTTATCCTTTATTTTCATTAAAACCCAGTAAGGGAACGCGTGTTCCTTCACTGGTTTTTCATCGTTTGGTGATACAGTGAATAAACACCTCCTTATCTCAGTACTTTATTATGCTATGATGCTTAAAATAATAAAACGTAACTTCAATAACTATATTTTGAATTCTTTATTTCACAGAAAGAAATATAAAACTATTACATGCAATTAATTCCACTTGAAACATATAAATACAAACACTCACCTCATATTTTTTCAAAGAAACAAGGTGTTGCAGAGATAATAACAAATTCAAAATTTTTTCCAGGGAAGTCTATTTGACCAGGTAATCCAAAACATTGCTAGATGACTTCCTATTGTTTGGCAGTAAGCTATTGTTACCAATCAATCTAACGAAAAACTTTCAAATTCTTATTTTTAATCAATATATATGAAATGTTCCTTGACTGGTTGGTTTACCCTATTAGGAATTTTTTATATCATTTATAACATTTATATTAACGACTGTTTCTTACTCGAGACTAAATAAATCGTGATAAATAGTTTATAATTCATAATAGTAAGACTTAATTTCAAGCCTCCCAAAAACCAGCTATAAATAAAAGGGTTTAACCACCAGATTTTACCGTCTAACTTTTAGACCTGATAGTTAGAGCTGTCAGTTCTGAAGTGATCATATTTAGTAAGATTATGGTTGTTGGGCCTGTCTTAAGGACATTGCAGTTCATCCGATATAGTTTTAATTCGAAAATATGCTATTCAGTTTCTTATATCGTATTTGAAGGCTATATATGAAGAAATCTAACCTTGTGTCGACATCCATATAGATCATCAATACAATATTTTAAACTTTATAGTTGCTAAGATCATCAAATTGATTTGCTTTGATATAAACAGGACTATGTCATGGAGGTCATAAAAATAAAAATGAGTGGAAATACCTGGGTCTATCTAGGAATGAATGTCTGAGTGAAAATAAGCTCTAATATTTCATAAAAAGTCGCAAAAAATCTAGAGCAATACATAGCTTATAAAATGAAATTTTATGAATCACATTTTAAAACCATCTAAGTGAAGGTCTTGATATTTCTAGTGTTAATACTGTTACTTCCTTGTTGTAATTATTAATTTAACGAGCACTTTTCGCAGTTTTAAAAATTATTTAAGTCTTTCTAAATGAGCTTAAAGTTAAAAAAAAAATTTTTGATGGAGTAGGATTGCAAAAACGTAATTTTAATATATTTCAAAAGCATAAATATAGATCAAATTTTAGCTCCATTAAGAAAAGTAAAATTTGGAATGTAAAGGAGCAGTTGAAAATTATAATGACACATTCCTAACAGAATCTTCAAGAAAATCTTAAACTAACCAGGGATCTACTTAAATAACTAAATCTAAACACTAGTTATGAAACACCAGAGTGAAAGTTTTCTCTTAATGTAGATTCCAAGATATCTAGATTTTACATTACATATATAACTTTTATTTTCAGTTACTTGATAAACTAAACTTTACATTTGGTATATTGAAAATTAAATTTTTTTTAAGATAAAATATTTCTTAAAAAAAATTTCATTTCCTACACAAACTATTAAACAAAACGATAGATTCATTTCAAGAGACCTAAATATTTCACAATTCAGGTAAAAAAAAATCATAAATACAGTGACAACTTTTAATTGATTTAAAGTTTGGATTTTCGGAAGGCAAAAGGTGTATCATAACACAAAAATTAATACTCTCAATTGGAATTGTAATCTTTACTATTTATAAATAATTTAATTTAATTAATTAATAATTTATGAAAATCGATTACAGAACAAGCGAATAGGAAATGAAAATTATTTTAATCAACAATATATTTTTCCTGATTTCCATATATAACACACAATTTTTTTTACATTTGCTATTACTATACGTCTCTTTTTAGTTCAATGCATCCAGGCAAAATAACAAGTAAAAAGTTTGCTTTTTAAATAAAATACTATAGCAAAAGATTTACCAAATTAATTACAAATAAATATAAAAACATTTACAAACAATTACGCTTCTCAAAATAGAAAATATTATTTTTCATTTAGCTTAAGTAATAAATTAATCATGCTATGAATTCTTACACAATAATTTCCAAGAGCCCTTGAAAAGAAAGAAAGCCACTTCAAAATATATTCTAATGATTCCTTAGAAACGAATAAAAGAATTTTTTTTCCGTTCGCGAACAACCTTAAAATAGTTCTCGACTACTTCAGCCGTAATTATTCCTCCTTAAACTCAGCTTGAAAAGAAAAGATACCGACCACTGTTTGTTTATTCCACAATCTTCAAAGTGGGAGTTAACAAGATTAAATGGTCTTGTTATTCTCACTTCTTCAAAAAAGATAACCGGAGAGTTAAATTGTGATTTCACGCATTTTAAATAAGTTCATGATTTAAAAACTGTACATACAAAACCATTTTAAATAAATTTAATTCAGGAATTTAAGTCTGTTATAGATTATACACTGTTAGAAATTTCTCTGAAAAAACGGTTAAATGACAATTTATTGAATGGTTTTTTTACTATACTTGATCAAAGCAGTCAAATAACCGTAAATAAAATGGTAATCAAACTGTTAGGTTTAAGAAAAACTGTTTATTAACTGCTTTCACCTAATACAGTTAAACAACCAGAATTTTATCGCACCAACTAGAATCACCTAATGAAGTTACTTAGTTCCTTGTAACTGCTTGCATATCATAGCCGACCGGGCTTATCTGTCAATCTCAACCGGCAGGACTGCTGTTCGAGTCCTAGGGTTGACACTACAATATTTCCTCCATTCCCCTCAACACATGAAGAATTTCCAGTGTCCGACACTCTCCAATGCCCATTAGCTTTCGAGAAGCCGAGCTCCAATGTCTAGTTAAATAATTAATTTTTTTACGTTTTTGAAAAAGGTTAACTGTAAATGGTTAAAAAACAGTATAGTTTTGCATTTATGGTTTTATAACTACACTTTTTGTAAATGGTTTAAAAACCTTAAAGGAAAAAAATTTTCTATGCCATAAACTTTACGGTTAATCGGAGGGACAGACAGCTGTTGGTTATTTTACCATAATTTTAGAATTAAAATTTCAACAGTGTAGTAAAATAAGCAGTGATTTATTTTAAACCATTTGTCACAGCAGATCGGATGTAACTTTGTAATATAGCTGATACACTACCATTCAATAATAGAAGAGACGCTTTCAGTTTCAAACATTTGATTTTTTGAATTTTTCAAGAAATATTTCGAGGATTATTCTGTAACTTTAGAATTGTTTAGGTCATGTGATTTCTCATACTTATCAATAAATTTTAAAGCTTTCAGAGGTTTCAGAGCCCAGTAATGAATTAGGAACCAAAACAAATATTTTTAAATATCCTAATTTCGAAAATATAAGAATAAACTTGTAACTTCCAACAATTACTCTGTTAATTGTAATAATTGAATAAAATTTTGTAGATTTAGTTTAAATATTTAAGGCGATATTTATGTGTTTATGAAATGGTAATATTTTTTTCTTGGGCTTTTGCTATGACTTTCAAAATAAATTACTTTTTTAATTCTTGAATGAATTATATTTACGGAATGTTACTATAAGTCATTTTAAGCGCCATTGTAAAACGGTTCACTTAAAACAATAATTTCTCCATTTTTCTAAATGCAACATATTGTGATACATTTGTGGTGGAACTAATGCTATGGACTTTAAATGATTGATTGTGATTGATTGTCTCATGTCAGTATCTATGGATATTTTTTCTTGTTTTTCTGCAAGATAGACAAGCTGTCATTGATGAAACGTATTGCTAACTTCCACACAAAATGATTTCACCCTGGATCTACTCAGAAGGAAAAAAATGTGCTCTGCTTTTCTGTTTTCTTTTCCTCCTTTTTTTTAGATTAGAGTGGGAAAAAAGATTATTATTTTTACTTTTAATTATAAATAAATAAAAAGTGGATAAATTGTATATTTTAAATAGCCCAAAATCTAAATAAACATAATTTTGCGTTATTTTTTTATACATCCTTGAATCTGCTTAGAAATTCAATGAAATGTTTAAAAATATCAATCATTGTTTAAAAGTATTGAGAGTCTCAAAATAATAGTTAGGTAGAGAAAATTAAAAGAAAAACAAAATTAAATATTATTTAATTGCTACTGAGGAAAATGAGACTAAATCCTCGTGTTCTTAATAATAATAATAACGTCTGTTTGATTACCAGAGAGAAATTAAAATGCACATATTAGAATAATCTCTAAGTTTTATCATGTAATCAATCTGCTTTTAACTTTTCAAGTACCAACTTTTCCAGTAAAGGTTTGATAGATTTCGACAACATTTTTATTTTTCCCCGGTATAAATAATATTTTGTATATATNTGATTCTTCCGGTCGGTTTTTCTAGATTTTTCCAGAGTTTTTAGCGTGTTCACGCCTTTTTTGTATGTGTGGGAGTATTATTTGCACTGATTGGTGGTGACCTAATCGTGTGGTAATCCCCCATCCAATCACAGTCGTTCTCTCTCCTGCTGTTCAACTCGCATTTTCCCGCGCTTAAGCGGACGTCATTTTTATTATCATTATCGTCTTTAGTACTGAAAAGTACACTTCTCTCGGGGATTGCGGTGCGGCTGGTAAGCTGACCTTCTTGGTCAGCGAGCCATGCCAAACCACCCCAAAGCTACATTTTTTTGCCATTTTTTTTTTCTGATTTATCATTTTCATTTTAGATCAATTTTGAGTTTGGCTTTTGCTATTCAAGGTCGTCTGACCCCACCGTCCTTCAAGGACGACATTCTTTTCCCTCACATTCTAAATTTACGTCACCACTTAACTTCTTTTCCCATCACTTTCACGTAACCTTCAAATTTTGCACGTGGTGATTCTTCCGGTCGGTTTTTCTAGATTTTTCCAGAGTTTTTAGCGTGTTCACGCCTTTTTTGTATGTGTGGGAGTATTATTTGCACTGATTGGTGGTGACCTAATCGTGTGGTAATCCCCCATCCAATCACAGTCGTTCTCTCTCCTGCTGTTCAACTCGCATTTTCCCGCGCTTAAGCGGACGTCATTTTTATTATCATTATCGTCTTTAGTACTGAAAAGTACACTTCTCTCGGGGATTGCGGTGCGGCTGGTAAGCTGACCTTCTTGGTCAGCGAGCCATGCCAAACCACCCCAAAGCTACATTTTTTTGCCATTTTTTTTTTCTGATTTATCATTTTCATTTTAGATCAATTTTGAGTTTGGCTTTTGCTATTCAAGGTCGTCTGACCCCACCGTCCTTCAAGGACGACATTCTTTTCCCTCACATTCTAATTTTACGTCACCACTTAACTTCTTTTCCCATCACTTTCACGTAACCTTCAAATTTTGCACGTGGTGATTCTTCCGGTCGGTTTTTCTAGATTTTTCCAGAGTTTTTAGCGTGTTCACGCCTTTTTTGTATGTGTGGGAGTACTATTTGCACTGATTGGTGGTGACCTAATCGTGTGGTAATCCCCCATCCAATCACAGTCGTTCTCTCTCCTGCTGTTCAACTCGCATTTTCCCGCGCTTAAGCGGACGCCATTTTTATCATTATCGTTTTTGGTACCACGAAGGACACCGCTCCTGTGGTGACCCTTTGCGACTGGCAAGCTGGCCCTTTTGGGTCAGCGAGCCCCGTCAACCTTTTTTTTAGTAATTTTATATATACGTGTTATTTGGCGTGACTTCAGCCCCCCTTTTTTTTGTCAAATGTTTTTAAATTTTAAGGTGTTGTGTTTGTCAAGCAAATTGGCAAAGTTTTTTTTCAAAATGCGAGTCATTTGATGTTTTTTTAATGTTTTTCTCTATTGAGCAAGCTCATACCCTGCTTGAGCTGTGGCTTGGGGTGCCAACACATCCCCACTCAGGCGATTCAGTTGATCCCTTGTATAAATGATATGAATAAACCAACTGTTTTTTTTGAACGAGAAAAGAAATTGTCTTTTTGTTTTATTTGATTTTTTTCCTTTTTTGTCCTACATCGACAACAACATAAAGATGTCAACTTGATGCTCATCGGGGTGAGTAACATTCTCATATTTCCCTGTTTTTTTTTGACCAGTGTTTATTTGCACAAATTTATAATTTTATAGATGTTATTCAGTCGTCCTCCAATCTTATCTTGACCACGAGCCCTTGCTGTTGGGTTAAATTCACGTGGCACTTAAGCAATATGTCCTTCCACTATTTTCGATCACTTTCGGCCTCTTCTTTCCATCAATTAATGATGATCCAAATTAATTATCAAAATTTATTATTTAATTAATCTCTCATTTTTCTTTGATTGTCTTAAACTTTATCGACTGAATACCTCTATCAAATTTTACAACCCATCCTTTGTAATATATATTTTAATTGTAACATCACCTTTAATTTTTTTAAGACATTCCTTATTGGTACACATCACAACTTAATTTATAATTAATAATAATTCGCATATTAATAAAATTATAAATAAATAAAATTTAAAATATGGTACAGGTGGTCAAAAGTTTTTACTCCTTAATGTTAACTTAATTTCTTGAGTATTTCACCATATCTGGAGAATTTTTAAGTGAAGCGAAAAATTTCTGAACCTGACTGTAAAATTTGTTCACCTAAAGACTATTCTAAACAATATTTTTAATAATTTTTTATTATTTTACCTGATAATATTTAAAAAAAGATTTAATTTAAGGTATACGATTGTTTAAATTATTTTATATGGCAAATACAAAATTTGAGCAAAATCAGCCATGCAGTTCAAAATAACTTAAGTTTTTAATAAACGACTTTTTTTTTAAACTTGCATAATTCAGAAACTAATCGACAGATGATGCATTGTTTTTTTTGCGCACTAAGCACATATACTGTTTGCAAAATTTACGTCTTTCAATAGCTAAATAATACTTAAAATGCGCACGTGTTATTATTTTATTATATTTTAATGAAGGATTCAATGTCCACAGATGTTCATATTCAGAAATTTAAATTTTTTTTTCGGAAAAGAACTTTAAACAACAACTGTTTAAACTCAATTATTAAAACTCGTTGATTTAACTTCTGAAATGAATGGAGCGCTGAAGCTTACAACAGTCGAAGTAAATTGAGAACTGACGATTTTTCTAGTTCAAGATACGCAATTAATGCCTAATTAAAAGTTGCAGAATTATTGGAACTTTGTTTCACTTTTCATTTTTACTTTTTAACAGTTAGGAGCCTAATTACATAAACGACGTTAATTGGATCGATAAAGCAAGAGAAGGGATACTACTTTTTACATTAAACAATCCGACGTAATTGCTTTGTCTCATTTTTTGCTTCATATGTATTTGATTTTAGCGCTTTTAATAATGTTTTATTTTTAATTTGTTTCTCCATACAACTCCTTTTTTATTAATTATTTTGAGTGTAAGAAATTTAATTTTTATATATTTATTAGAAATTAATTATTTAAAATAATTATGTGATATAAATAAAACGGAAATTCATTCTTCTAGTTACACGCGGAAAAAGCAATTCCTGGAAAATTACTATACTTGCATGGTAAAATAATTTCCGGTGAGAAAAATAAGAGTTCTAAGAAAGAAAAAAATGGTAATTAAACCATTTAAATGGTAATTTTAGCGCTCGCTCTTCCTACGATTTGCAGGAAATTTTTGTTTTCAAAATTATAGTTCTTATTACAATTACTTTTATAAAAACGCAAGTATAAATATAACCAAATAAATGGTTTTTATGTCTATCTCTCACGTATCACGATAAAATTACCAAAATGATCTCATCATTTTACCTTTTATTTGGTAATTTTAACCTCTTAATGTCGTTGTCTTGTATCGACTAGAAGGGTAATAATTTGTTTACAATTATCTGTTTATTTAAAATAACAGTTCGTTTAACTGGTTGAGAGGAGTAAAATGACTGTTTCTTATTTTTTATTCTAATAAAATTCCATAATTACATCAATTATTAAAAGGACCAAAATGATTGCTCCAAATGTTTAATTAAAGTGTTTGAAAAATAGTAAACTGGGATATATCATACTATGATGATATATCATGCTACATTTCGTACTGCGGTATCCACTCACCTCACTCGGCTTTTATCATAGGTTTGTTTATTTATTTATTTAATTTTGATTTCAAAAATATTACGTTACCAATTGATTTTCACAATATCCAACTTGTCTCACATATCGTGCTTAAGTGTATCCCATTTTATATTCAATTTGTCTTCCAATGACGTTTACATACATATATTTTATATTTCACAAATAAATCTCTGCATTCAAAGCCCGAGTTTATCTCATATGAATTTATATATCATGTAAATTCGGTATAATCCTATTTCATGAAATCCTTCATATGAATGAATCATACAACAGTTCGTAATGGGGCTTCATTAACAGGGATTGAATTAGCAAATCCATTTTTGCTTCATTTGTATTCTAGGATATAAATATGTCATTCTGACACAGCTCGATTTTAATTTATAATCCTTAAATTCCATAAATTTCTATGCATTTGCTTTAAATTGGTCCTAATATTGGTAGGTTTTGTTTTACAATTCGTAGTTTTTCCTGAATTACTTTGTATTAAACTAATTAGAGTTAAAAACTAGAAAAGAAATTCTGATAACCCTATGTCATCATGTACAGTAGGACATAAAAAAAGGGAGAGATAATCATGAATAGCTTTTGTCCAACATATTTTTTTTATACTAAGTGTTAATTTTAACTGTTCGGATCGTTGGTCTTAAAGAAGCATATGATTTAGAGAAAACTATGAGTAAAGTCTCTAAAAAAAACTCACATGGACCTTATTCAACATATTTTGAGTTTTGACAACCATCATTAGGGATCAAGCATATGAATTAGAGAAAACTATTAATAAAGTTTTAAAAAAAAACTCACATGGCCTTTATTCAACATATTTTGAGTTTTGACAACCATCATTTGGGATCAAGCATATGAATTAGAGAAAACTATTAATAAAGTTTTTAAAAAAAACTCACAAGGCCTTTATTCAACATATTTTAAGTTTTGACAACCATCATTTGGGATCAAGCATATGATTTAAAGAAAACTATTAATAAAGTTTTTAAAAAAAACTCACATGGCGTTTATTCAACATATTTTGAGTTTTGACAACCATCATTTGGGATCAAGCATATGAATTAGAGAAAAATATTAATAAAGTTTTTAAAAAAAACTCACATGGCCTTTACTCAACATATTTTGAGTTTTGGCATCCATCATATGAGAAACAGCAAACGCAATCTGGAAATATTGTCTCAACAGTTTTGTCAGGAGAGTGGTTGAACGTTTATAGTCCTATAAACGTTTATTTCAATTTAAGCGTATTTCGCTATAATTCGTAATCTTTTTTTTAAAAAAATATTTGGGCTCAATTATAAAATCCATTTGTCTGAAGTTAAATCTCGTAAAATATTATAGTAATTAATTATATAATTTTTACAGCATTCAACTTCAATACTCTTAAATACTTTAATTTGATTAAACTTTAGAAGCGTAGAGTAAAAAATAAATACTTTTAAACTTACTGCTATGTGTCAAAGATAACAAATATATTTTAAAGAGCTTTATTTTATTTTATTTCTGATGCATCTTTCGTAAATTAAAGATTGGTGTCATGTTTTTTGTTTTTTGTTATAAACTAAGCATATAAATGAAAAAAAGTTTATTTCAGCTTTTTAATATTGTAAGAATAATTATATTCATTCATATAAGAATTGAAGGGGCTTTTAATGCAGTCCAGTTTAAAGAAAACCATTCTCAAACAGTTCGCCGTTGGCCCAAAGGACCTCTTAAAATACACTTTTAAATAAAATTGAATGAAATTTTTATATTTTCAAATTATGAAAAAACATGATATGAAAAATGTTAAATTTAATTGCTACTTACCGCAACCTAGCGGAAACTTTTTTGAGTTTGCTGCCTTAAATTACTTTCGTTATTCTCTGTCAAAATATATGTTAATAATTATGTATATCCCTCCCGCAATTTATTTCCTTCAAATTATTATAATCCTGCACTCCCTCTTTTTAAAGAGCTTATTAATTTTGTATTACTTTATACAGGAGCTTTAGACTGAAGTATAACTAGCTTCAAATAAATAACTGCAATATAAAAGCAGAATTTCCAAATGCTGAATTCTCTCTAAGAAAGAATACTTTAATAGTCATCTTTCTATTTATTCGATGAAGAATCTCTTGTAAGTTATTTTACCATTTTTCTAATAAGATTATTAAAATCATTATCTTACGTGAATAAATATAATATTTCGCAAGCAGACATTTTTATAAACACTTTATTTATTGTAAAAAAAGCTTTTAATCAACTTCACTTAAGAAAATATTTTTTATTATTCTATTTGTTAAACAACTCGGAGATTAATAATTTTATACTATTTGCATAAAATATTTTATATCTCAAATGAAAGAGATTTCTAGCATATTTTTGGTTATTATTTTAAACATTGTCAACTTACATACATTTCTGATTATACACTTTCAAATTTTAAAACTACTGTGATATAAATAATTTATCTGAGAAATATAATAAGATGATAAAACAAAAAAAATATTTTAGGTGTCTGCAATATACATAATATNGCTACATATATACTTATATATATATATGTATAGATATATATTGTTTTTAAAGGAATTGTTTGTTAGTTATCAATGCCCAGCCATATCTTCTAAAGTGAAATATTAAATGCAATGTTTTAACTATTCTCCTTATAATCTTCAAACAACATACTGATGTTCTAATCATAACAATTATTCTGGAAGTTTCCAAGTGCTTTATTATTAATTTAACATTTCATTCATTGTATGAATTCACCATTAACAAATATTTATGTAGTAAACTTAATAGTTGCAACATTAATATGTTTTAACATTATATAAATATTTGTACAATATTAATGTGTGGTTGGTTACAAGTGTGTGGCTTTAAAACAAATAACATTTAATCGTATTATTAAAAAACGTCAGTTTTTTCTGATATATTGAAAGGTATGAAACCCGTTATTTTTTTTTAAATGGCGTCGTTTAAGAACTCGGTAAGTACAGCTGTCACTTTTCTTCCATTTCATCTGAAAAAGCAATTAATCTCTACCAATATCGTTTAAGTGGCTCTAAAGTATAAAAAATATTACTTCAGGAACAGCTGCTGCATGATACAAAATAATAAAAAAAAATATGTCAGGTACTCTTAAAGAAGCTTCCATCCCTTTCTTGTAATTTTGAAAAACATTTGATAAAAAACATTTTTAACGGCTACCGAAACGTTTTTCTCAAACAGTTTCTTATTTATGGAAGTTAAAATATCTGAATATATGATGGAAAATATTATATAATAGAGAAGATCCCATATTAATATAAGTTATTGTTCAACGAAAACTAAATTGAATGTAAAGGCATTCTGCATTCGAAAATAAATTATGATTTTTGTAATTTCAAAGCAAGTTTTCACATATTTTACAATTCTAAATCAGCAAATTTTTAGAGAAAACATACTTACTTTTGCTTGTTGGTGAATTGAAGAAGTATTTCTTAAAAAAAGGAAAGTTCATTTATTGAAAAATATATTTATGTACTTCTTTTATGCAACTAATTTACGTAAGTTGTTACATAATGCGACAATACTTTTTATGCAATTCGATGTTGTAGTTCATATTATAACAATATTAAGCTGTAACAATATTAAATTGCGTTTTATAAAAATTAATACAAACAAATCGTTATTTTTTTTAAATAAACATATACATCGAATCATACAATCATATACATCATATACAAACGAAAACAAATTCTAATGAATAATATATCAGTTTTTTCCTTTACAAAGTTTTTAAAATTACATTTCCATAATATCCAATGCACAATATGACTGCAAATATAACAGTAAAATATTAAACTTCGTTTATATACTTATGCTTCTGCTTGCCCTATCGTTGTTATGATGAATCATGTTTAGTAAACATAAATATTTAATCGAAATCTATAACACATTGCTGAAGGAGTAAAAGTGTCGAAACAATAAGTGAAATTTATTTTATTTCACAATAAATGCATTTTTGTAACGTTTACTTAAAGATTAATTATTTCAATAATGGATAAACTATTTCTTCTAGATAATGCTTTTAAACAAAATATTTCCATGTGAAATATTTATTGTACAAATTTAAAACAAAAACTTAATAAATGATTTGAAACATTATTGAAGTAAAAGGGATAAAAAAAAGATTTTTGAAAAAAATTTCAGTAATTTCTCAATAAAAGTACAGCTGTTATGACACGTTTTTGAATTGGACATTCGTGTAGCGATATAGCAGAGATCGCTCATTTATTTACACAGCAATAATCATTCTATATATGTAGGTCATGTTTGATTATGATTATAAAATGCACGAGAAAAATTTACTTAAATTATTATCATCTACTCTGCTATTAATTGACCAGGTAGATCAGGCAAATAAATATAGGTGTTCCTTAGCATTAGATTAACAATTGTATTACATAAATTGAAAAATTAATTAAGTATTGTAACAAAAAGTTAATTACATTTGTAGATTAGAAGAACGATGCAATTAATATCTTCCTGGAATATGACTGAAATTTTTATTGAGTATAAGTTGGAGTCAAACTGTTAGGAATGTCCAGAATCGGAGTTAAAATCAATCATTTCTGTGGCGGATTTCACATCTTTGATCGGCATTCTAAACTAAAAACCATACACCAAACAAAATTAATGAAGCTAAAAATATTTCTTTTTATATTCATTTATTGACCAATCCGGAAGCTTTACGCTATTCGATTAAGCAAAACACTTTTTAGTGGATCATCCTATCAAAATAAAGATTAAGTTTATTCATGCTACAACTTGAGGATAACTCATAGTAATATAATTTTTCTACACTCAGACAATTTAAAGAAAAAATATTATCACACTGTTTGCAGTAGCAGAGCACTCGCTAAGCATTCGCCCTCTCTCCAAATGTGACAAAATTGTAGAATTTAACAAATAAAATGGCGTTTCGGTAAAAATTTTGGCAAATGATTTTTTTCCACTGAAAATAAAAATATATATTAATCTCAATCCCTATATTTCATAAAAATGAATTTTTTAAACAAATCAATTTTTTTTTATTCGATAACAGTAATTTTCGGTATAAGCACAACATTACCAATTAGAATTGTGTCCTTTACCAATTAGAATATAAGTCTGAAAAAAACTACCGTAGAATAGTTTTCATAATTTTTTTTTTAAGTAAATCATAATAAATTAATAAGATTTGCATTTGCCGAACACTTTCTGAAATATTTTTAATATTTGACTAATTTACTGACTAATAATTTGTAATCCTTAGCGATGGCCTTATAGTATTATATTTGGAACTTATTAAGAACAGCCTCTATTACGGTAATATCAGAAGAACTAGAAATCGAAATTCATCGCTGGAGTCAATATTATGGCTTTTTTTTATACCTTTCCCTCCCCTATACTAATTAGTATCTTTTTTCTACTTACTTTGATTTTTAATGCATAAATTTTTCTTCGTTTCAATTTCTGTTGCTTTCATTCAATTTTATAAGAACACGTTTGAAAACCACAGCAAACTAAACTCGTGGTTTCAGATAACTTTTAAAGCCCTCATTCAGAGCTGTTACCATGCTTCCTCGTTATCATTGAGCTTATAAATAGTATATTGGTTAAAACAATCAAAAAGACAAATATTATTTTTAACAAGCAAACAAGCAAACTGAACCAAACCAGTCCAAAATATCATCTGATGTAAGACCAATGAAAGGGAAAGCAGAAATTGGCACAACTTGCATCCTAAATAAGGAAACTGGTCATTTGTCATCTACAACAGCTGACAACACCCTGTTAGTCAGAGAAAAACCTGTGTAGTAGGGTATCTAAACACCTGTGGGGAGAGCAGAAATCGATAATCTCAACCCTCTTCTATCAAAAGGTACCCCAAGATTGAATCGAGTTAGCGAGTCTTATATACTAGTGAATTGAGGATAAATAATCGTAGTGGAAGTTAACGCCACAATACTCCCACACCAGAATTTTATTAGGGATAGAATTCGATAAATGGATGCCTCTAGTTGCTGTATTTGCGAAAGACCGGAAGAGCTCTGTTAAGCACTTGAGGTGAAAGCTGTATTAAGTTCACGGTCGTGTGCGTCATCTCTCTGGTGCCACTATAAGCAGTCGAGTGCGTGCAAATAGCAAGCTACCTTTTCAATTTTTACCATCCATCGAAGTAGGCGTGTTCAAATCATGCCCGCGGGTCATCAATGTGAGGAGTGTAAATATCGACAGTGTCAAATTTCATCAATCCTAAGGAACCCCTAGATAGAATTGATTTAGCATGTCTTGTATACTAGTAAACTGATGTTTAATAATCGTAGTGCAAGTTAACGCTATACACCTTCAACTGCTACCGAACTCTCACATCGGCATTTCATACTGTTTACCAGGGTTGTTATCAACTCTGGAGGCAATCATACCCACTCTCGCATTAAGGCATATTTGAATTCATCAATGGTCATTGGAGCTGGCCTTCGATCTGCAATTGAACATCCAATGTCGTCCCATACACGTTTGATGGGATTAAGGTAAGGCCACGCTAATCATTGAATATCCTCCTGTTGGAGGCAGTCGTCCACCATATGAGTTCTGTGTTGACGCGCGTTATCGCCCATAAAGATGAAATATTGCACATATGCTCAGCTTAAAAGTCTCACATTGTCCTGTAACGCTGACCTGTCAGAGTATCTCTGTAGAATACATGCAAGTCGGTATGCCCAGCTACCATGACGCCTGTTCAGAACACCTCAACCGATATCGAAACCGTTCTCTCCAGATAAGAACAGATCTTGAGTTGCTGTTCAAACGGAATTGTGATATATAACTGAATGGCGCTCTCACAAAACTCAATCTCTGTCCTAGACAGGTGTTCCCGACAACATGCTAGATGGTCATTTTTGTAGTTCAGCTTCAAAGCATTGCAGACTGCAAGGCGCCAGGCATTAGGGCCACTTGCTATAAGACTCTGGGTGACTGTGATCCGTGAACGGTATATTCATGTTGCATTACACTAGTTACGAGACAGTTGTGTCGCAGTTGCATATCCATTCCTTTTGATTAGAAGTTTCAAATAACGGGCTTAAGCAGAAATTTTTGCCCTTTCTCTTCCCTCACCGGGTTGGCGGACAACTGTTTCTGTCTTTGCGAACTGCTTCCACAGAGTGGACACAACATTTTTCGAATCTCCAAGGACCCTACATCAGGTAGCCTGTAATCGGATCGTCTCGAGTCTTCTATTCGCCATCTTGAAGCATCATCTAGACGATGATGACAGGCTATAGTAACGACGGGTAAACAAAGACATTCGAAAAGCAATTATTCGGCAAAGCTACGATGATTCAATACGTCCTTAAACTACAAGTTTTGGCACACAAGCGATGTACCTCTGCACAAGTGTGATCATAGCTCCACTGCCTTTAAACGCCACAGTTCATTACGTGACTTAGATGTCAGTGAACAGCTTAAGCTATCATCTAATACCTTATTTGCGTATAGGCGTTACATTTTTTGTTCCTCTTAAGAAAACGTTCCACCCTTTTAACAGTTTTCATCAGCGTATTTAAATATTAAAGGACGCGTAATAAAATCTTAAACATAAATAGTTTACGGTTTTCTATACAACAATATATAACGTTAAACTAATGCGAAAAATTCATTTTTCAAACATCTCTCCCGATTGGAATAAAAACAAATTAATGATTTTAATGATCAGGAGCTAAAATTGCTCCTTGTAGTCGATTTGCAAATTTCAGAACCCAATCACAAACGATTCGAAAGTTATAAGAGATTCGAAACAGCGTTCCACGACAAGGACGAATAAAATACTGGATAAACACAAAAGAAAAATTTAAAAAGAGTCTAATCACGAAGGAAAGAGAGGATTGAATAAAATGTCTGATTTTTCGCAATAAAAATTCTATCAAGGATTTTTTTTAATAGTTAGACTGGAGTAATTTTTTTCAAAAATCTTTGGTCATGATGCATTAAAAATTTTCATCCAATTCAAAATACGAAAATAGATTTAAAAATCGATATCTTGTTGAAAAAAATGAAACAAGGAAGAGCAGAAAAAAAAACAACGATGATGGTTTAGCACTCATTTAGATATATTCCCAAAATTTTTAAATTTACAGATGATAACAGTAAATTTTTATCGTTATTTTGGAAATATACTGGTAATGATCTGGATTTCCTATAACGCAATGATCCAACCATAATAATGTGAGCACACTAAAATTGTCTAAGATCTGCGTAAAAATGAATAAATATTGAACATCTAGCAAAACTAATATAAAAATTAGAAAATTTTATTTCACCTAATCTATTTTTGAAAATTATCGCACAAAGTAAGATTACTATTAAAAAATGAGTTAAGGAAGTAATAAACTTTCCTGAAATTAAATACAAGCAATATTTTGAACTAGATGTACTAGTTATTTATTATTCACAATTAATTATTTTTCAATAATACTCAAATGAAAGTTTCTTTCACAAAAATAGCATCCAGAAAATAAAAACTGTAATCAATTGCGAAACAAAGGATTATTATAATTCTTCGACTATCTACATTTTGTATTTTCCCCAATTCCCTGAAGTAATTTAATCAACGTAATTGAATTACATCTTCTAGAGTAACATTTCTTATAAGTTAAGATTACTGTTGCCATTTTTTTGTTGATAATAATGTCGTCAATTTTTGCACCTCAGTTAATATGATTTTTCTGGAGAAAATAACTACGAGCATATTGATAAAGAAAGTATTCGATACTTTTATACAATGAAAAAAATATTGCTTGATGATCGAAATTTTATCAGGGTTTTCTCACGCGTATTCATTATAAAAAAATGTCTTACTTTAATTTCATTTTAAAGAACATTCCTTTACGCTGCGATGCATTCAATATGAGTTGCATTTTATCAAAATGCATTTTGTTAAAGAACTTTTCTTCAAAAAAAAATGGAAGTTTTTGGAGATTTTATTTGAAAGTAATTATTGTCGACGAAATATATAAATTCTATTACTACGCGTTTTCTTTCAAAACCTTTTGCTTATTTCATGTACCCGTACTTACAGATTGTTGCAAAATAATATGCTTTAGTGAGATCAAAGTTTTCTGTATCTCATTTTATTTTTTTAAGCATGAATATAAAAAGAGGTAAATCTCTGAATTTATCATAAGTTTTTGATAAAAGAATTATGTTATATCCGCTACAGATTATGCATGCAATAACATAAGGCTGCAACCAAAGGTTTGTTTAGAAACCAATAGCTGATTTGATTATATATTTGATGCTGAATTCAGGAAAAATATGGGGGGGGGAAATTAAACTAACTCTTTTTCACAATTTGATAGCTTTTTTTTATTTTCGCAGTCACTGGTACCTTGTATTGTTATTTACCAGAGAAGGAGAAAAGTATCATAAGCATGCAGTATCATGTTAGGATAGCTGATGCTGGCCAACCTAAACGATAGAAGTGAAGTCCGCCAAAGGTTCGAACTCTAAGCGCTTACGTTTCGAAGTCAGTTGGCGCGATTTCACTCTTAAATAATTATTTAAAAATCGTCAAAATAATTTTAATTTAAATGAACAGTTTTTAAGATATATTTTTTGTGAAGTTTCCGAATAATAACACTGTTAAAGGAAATTATGGTTACTCTTTGTTTATTTAAAGAAATGAATTCTGTCTACATTTTTTTTAACGTTCTCGCCAATAAACAAGAAGTGAACAAAAAATATGCAACGCACCAAAAGATGATCTCCCTGAGAAAATTTTGATCGGATCATCGTGTTATAGGACTCAATCTAAATGGATTGAGGGGATGTCTCAATTCATGCTAATTAATTAGAGCAGATAATGTCTTAAGTTATCAATTCTTCTTTCGACGGATTCGGATTTTCGACCTCCAAAATATAAAGGGTCGCAGCAATCTGGGAAATATGGATCCCATAATTTGATCAGAAGAGCGATCCAAAGTTTTGACACCTTAATGTTAAAGTTCATTTTGCGTATTTTGCCACATCTCGATAACTTGTTAAGCAAATCGTAACTTTTTGCGCACAATTATAAAATTCGTTTCTCCAAAGATAATTTTATGCAAAAAATATATTTTAATAAACAATAATTATTTTATTAAACAATAGGAGGAAATATTTTAAATTGTAAGTATAAAACTTTTCACGTTATTTTAAAGAATGTGGGTAAAACACTAAATCTGAGCGAAATAGGTCAAATAGTTCGTAAGAAATCGAGTTTTAAAGAAGCCGTATATTTAAAATTCAATTTCTCAGGTACTATTGGACCGGTTTTGATCAAACTTTGTACTTTGTCATGTAAAATTACATGCTTTAAAATGATTCAAAAAAATTTATACCTCACAATTCAATTTTTTTTTACTGTTATTTAATAAAATAATAATAAATATCTAATAAAATTTATTTTTGCTGAGAATTATCTTCGGATAAACGAAATTTACAATTGTGTCCAAAATATATTCAATTCTCTTAAAATGTTTTCGAAATATGACGAAATAAGCAAAAAGTGAAATTAATATTAAGGGGTCCAAATTTTGGATCGCTCTCCTGACCATATTTTCCAGTTTTCGGTTACTTCCTGTATTATCGGTGTCCGAAATCCGAATCTGTCAATATAAATGTATGTTTTATCTGAGAAGTACGTATTTGTATCTGATTTTGTAAGATAAAATATCGTCTACACTAATTAATTAGCATATTTGAGGTCAATCTCTCGTACCATTAAGATCGAGCCCTAGGACATGAAAATCCGATCGTTAGATCAAATAGTATTCAGGGTGATCCATTTTTTTGGTGCTCAGTACATTTCTTTCTCTAAATGGGTAAGAAAAAGAAAAGTTCTTAGATTGTACATATTTATCTTTCTTTCTTTAGGCATTTATTTCCCTCCGTGAATTGAACAATTTTCCCTCTTAGGATTGAGCAAATATTTAATTACTTTACATTTTGCTGCACTTTTAAATTTTACTTTATACTTTACACTTTGTTTGATACATTACACTTTACTTTTTACTGTAATTTACTCTTTACTTTACATTTTACTTTACTTTTTACATTATATTTAATTTATCTTCTTCGTTTAATTTATTTGACGCTTTTCTTTTTTACTTAACGATTTATTTTTTTTACAATAATTTAGTTTTTCTTTCGCATCACTTTATTTTATGCAAATCAATTTTCCCATATATGTAAACTTTATATTTAATAAGACACAACGGTCTGCACTAAAAAATAGTGGATAATTTATTAGAGCATATTATGAAACCAATGAAAGAAAGATAATGCAAGAATTCTGGATATGCACTGTAAGCTTTCACTCTTCGCGGTTCATCGCTAACGCTCACACAACGGTCGGCACTAAAAAATAGTGGATAATTTATTAGAGCAAATTATGAAACCAATGAAAGAAAGATAATGAAAGAATTCTGGATATGCACTGTAAGCTTTTACTCTTCGCGGTTCATCGCTAACACTGACACAACGGTCTGCACTAAGAAGTAGTGGATAATTTATTAGAGCAAATTATGAAACCAATGAAAGAAAGATAATGCAAGAATTCTGGATATGCACTATAAGCTTTTACTCATCGCGGTTCATCGCTAACGTCGATTTGAAGCTCGAAGTTTTGAATCAACAATCCAGTAATATATAGCGATCTGTAGTCATAAGTCGTAGAAGCTGCCTACAACTGGAGGTACTTTGGCTAGCTTGTGAATAAAAATATAAGTAGTACAGTGAATTTTTTTTTCAGTTTTTGTTTGAAATGTTGAGAGATTATATTGAAAATGTTTGTAATTTTGTGACACTGTTTTTACTGCTTTTAATCATGATAAATTGAATGAAACTGTATTAAAGTAATTTAAACTAATATTTTAGAAGTTATTAATGTTTTATGCATGAAAAGTATGGTAATGCGCGTAAGTAAATGGATATAGGTAAAAATTATAATTTTTACTTATAAAACATTCAATACCTCTAAGCTTTTAGATATATTGCCTTAAAGATTCATTGGATATTTGAGAGAGTTAGCATGTCTAGATATTGATGCCAGATGCATTAATGCGCTTATGTGAAAAAAATTTACTTTATGCACTTAATAACTTCTGAACGCTGCCAAGATTACTACTCCATTTAAATCAATGTAAAATATTGAGCAGAATTTAGTACATTATTTATCTACATAGCAATGTCATTAAGTAGAGACGCAAAAATGTAATTTTTACTCATAAAAACTTCAATAATTGTTAGTTTACTAGTTCCATCAACTTTGTTTTTATCTCATTCGATTTGGCGAAAAAATGCAAAGGAAACGATGTCTCCACATGCAATAGGAAAGTCAGATGCTTACATAGGTATAAATAAAAAACTATTATTTTTGTATCCCTGAAAACTTAATAATTTAACTATCAAATCTTTCAAATTCAGTTTGATCTCCTTCAATTTAACGTGAACAAGTACATCAGAAGAAATACCATACAGTTGTCCATAAAGCAAAGCTTCTTTTCTCCCCCATTTTAGTAAAATAGGCATATTTCCACATTTTATATCTCAGTTTGAGAAAACTCAATTTGAGAAAAATCAGCCCACATCTAAGAAAAATGGTTACCATACTCGAAATTAGCACAAAAAACAGTAAGAAAATTAGTTATTTTATGGGGAATACTTTTAATGACTCAAATTTTGCTGGCCTGTGTCATGAATCTTCCATTAGCCCATGCATCGCCGGGTTTCGTTGTAGCCAGTATGATTATAAAACAAAGATTGAAATAGCAAACGTTATCTACATTTGCAACGAGTAGAATTAAAATATCAATAAACTATAGATTTTCATTCATTTGCTTTGTTTCGAATCACCTTTTTAAGTTAGATTTAGAATACGTTGAACTGTATAAGGAGATTTTAAGAACGAATATCAGGTAGTTCATATATTGTTTTTTTTTTAAATTAATTTATTTTCTTGTGCTACAACAGTTTAAGAATTTACTTGCTTTCAGAAAATTTTTTTAATGTGTAAAACATTTTAACAACTAAGAACCTGGCATAAAATTATTTGAAAAACAGTATTTATATTTATTGAATTATATTTATTGCACTTATAAATTATATTTATTGCACTTGAACTTATAACACTGACGGAAAGGGGGAGATATTTTTTTATATCACGGCTCATATTTTTAATATCATCATTCCTTACGGCTAATATTGGTGACAAACTATACAATGATAGGTAATTTTCTGCCATGAATAAATAACTCTCATTAATATATTTTATAATCATTTTAAAAGAAATAGAGAAAATCAAGACATATTCTACTGGTAAGTATGGGAGAAATTATTTCGAAACATATTAAAAAGAACATGACGATTTTTTAATATGATATAATGAAAAACCTATTAAATGTGTATGGATGAAAATGAAAATAAAAACCAGCTTAGTATAAATTTACCTGCATTATTCTTGACATTTTTGTTCCAACCAGTTTCCATACTTCTCATTCTTTTATTTGCTTAGTTCACATTTATTTTCATTCATTACGCATGCAGTAAAAATATTTAAATAGATGAAAATTATAAAACAGTTCACAATAATTTGATACCGTACTTTGAATCTGTTACAAATGTTTCATGTTAGACGCTAAACGAAAAATAATTTTATTTTTACAGTTTAATTTGTACAAAGCAGGTAAATTTATACCAAGCTGGTTTTAATTATAAAAAACCAGCTTAGTACAAACTTGTCTGCATTATTCTTGACATCTTTGTTTCATCCCGTTTTTATATTCCATATTATTTTATTTGCTTAGTCCACATTCTTTTTCTTACATTAAGCATGAAGTAAAAATATTTATATATTTGAAAATTCTAAGACATTTTAACATAGTTTGCTACACCCCTCGTGAATAAACTTTAAATACTTTTACGAATCCTAATTTTTCTTTTGTTACAAATGTTTGATGTCATACGCTAAGCGAAAAATTATTTCATTATAGCAGTTTTTTGCATTGCATAATATATGTTGGCGCGATAATTTAATAAACGTTTCTTCAGAGATAATTTTCTTTATTACGGTATAAAACATTATCACAAGCTATTTTCCATCATTTCAGTCTTAGTGCTTTTAAGAAGTAAGAACTTCTGTATCATATTGCTACATTTTTGTTATTTTTAATATTGGGGGGGGGGGCACTGATACGGTTGGTAAATGTTCTCAAGCTACTTATAAATATACTCTTTATTTATCTTGGCAACCTATATAGAATGTAGTTTCCAGTAAATCGCAATAAATGTAAGTAGTGAAAACTGATTTATATTTTTAGATATACTAAAAAAATCACTATACTTAGCGATAAAAAGCATTATATAGCAAACCTATTAGAAATTTTAGAAAGCAGGCAGCCATTAAGAAAATATTTAAAGGTTAAATATATAATCCCAAGAAATTGAAGCGGTAAGATATTTCCTTACTCGATACTCAACTTCAAAAATAAACAAATATAAAATAAGAGTCGGTATGCTACAAGAGTTTTAAAATTAGGTGCTCATTTTCAAGACTTGCCAGACTTGAGAGAAAAGAAAACATGATTTATTTGAAATAAAAAATTTAAAGTTGCCAACGAACAAAAGAAAAATGAAGATGTTAGTTTACAATGCAATGACAATTTACAATCAAATAAATGCAGATAAATAAATAGTTAAATAAATGCATACTACAATTTCAATATTTTTAACACATCTTCATAATATGCTACAAATCACTCAATATTTTTTTTTTGTACAGCAAACGTGACTTTATGAATATTTTTTTAGTGGTTGGAAACAAAAAAAATTGATTCTTCTAAATATTCAACATCTAGAGGGGGAAAAATTCAAACTCAAGATAAAACACGTTTTGCTGTTTCGACAGCGCATGAGAAATCTTTTTTAAGATTATTCAATATTTTTACATACATCACTTAAAGTACATGTATTTCTAAAATAATGTCAGATATTTTTATAAAGCATATTTGTTTATAATAGTACTTGTATATGAAAGAAACAGCAGAATTACATTTAATTAATTTTATTATTTTGAATACAAAAACGTACTTAAACCATTCAAAAGGTTTACGTTAAAAGAATGACGCTAAAAGAATGGATAAAGAATGGACATCAATAAATGTCTGAAAAAGGAGGTAATTAAATTTTTTTTAGTACACTAGAAAGTCCCATGCTCCGCTCCGCTCACCAATCCCATAATTGCTCCTTATTCAGCATTGTTTTTTCCCCTTAAACGTCAATATTTTCAGCAAAAATACAGAATATTTTGTTTTCTAATTTAATTATAAACGTTTATATCATTAATATACTAACTGAATACCCGTTATTTGTATAGGGGGAAAAAACCATCGAATGTTATTTATTTTTTCTAGTTTTCGTAGTTTAAAGTTTCTAAGTCTTGAAGATTATGTGCAGCAAGACAAAATATAACGTGGAACAAAAAAAAAAATAAAGAATTCGCAAATGGCGCTTAAAATTGCAATAAATTTTGAACAAATTGGAATTTATTTGTATTCTGTGTTTAGTTCATAAACGACTATGATCTTTTCATCATACCAAGTTTCAACTCTGTATCATTGCGGCCTGTAGAGCAGCCCGTATTCTGTTTTTTTTTCTTTTTTTTTTAAACTTCAGGCTTTACAGTTCATAATTCTCGAGCTAACTATCTCGTGTTAAATTTTCTATTCCATTGCACTATGCCTCTACATTTTTATGCAACTGTGAAATTTCAAGTTTCTATATTTATAATTTTAGCGCAACAAAACGAAATGTAACATTAAGCTGAGCAGCAAAAACAATGTCAGCATCGACATCAGTGGCCCTTACGATTTTATAAATTACAATTATTAGACGTCTGGTCGAATTATTAGACGTCTGGTCGAATTATTAGACGCACTATAAGATTCTGTTGCATCATTTCTTTCGTTTCGGGCTCAATTCGTCCCCTGCCTCAATTTTCTTGTGTATGCGTCGTACGCTAGCTTCAGAAACCTT
Organism: Parasteatoda tepidariorum; assembly: GCF_043381705.1. Taxonomy (NCBI): domain Eukaryota; kingdom Metazoa; phylum Arthropoda; class Arachnida; order Araneae; family Theridiidae; genus Parasteatoda; species Parasteatoda tepidariorum. The sequence goes on from NC_092204.1 coordinate 25,098,580, forward strand.
CAACATTCGTGATATTTCGAGGTTTGAAAATATGTCAGTACTCACGAGGGTCTTTACGTCAGCTTTTTTACAAGGTGAAAGATCACATTTTTTACACATGATGAAAATGTTCCAATTGATTATTTATACAATGCACACAAAATAAACAAATAACTGGGATGTATAAAATTGCGAAACAAATAAACACTGCGCATATAGCCGCAGAAACACGTCATCAATTTACGCTAGCGAGAACGCGACTGAAGCCACTCTGTATTTGTTTACTTTTGTTTATCAATAGATCAACATTGTAATGCAATGCGCTAAAAATAAATACAAATAGGACATATATAAAAAATCTCCTGAATAAACACCCATCACATGTTTGTTTAAATACGAAAGTACTGCATATAAACTCGTGCAAAACATGTAATTATTAAAAAAACTGCAGTGCGTCTAATAACTTGGCCAGACTCTGTAGAGAAACTATTTTTCAAGTATCTATACGTAAACTTTACATTTTTCTTAATTTGTTTTCTGAATCTAAGTGTGTAAATAATTGATTAGAATTAAGAAACCAAAGCTAATATTAAGCAAAATTAAAATGGTTCTCAAACTGCAGTGTTTTAACAAATGGATATTTCTTAATTCCTTAACAACTAAAAATATTTGAAGACATTTTCTCGTAAATGAAAGAAACTTCTTAAACATCATATATCTTATTTCACATTTTTAAAGGACTAAATCAGATGAAAATTGGATTTTTCTAAATTGGATTTTAGTCTATTTAAATAGTAATCACCTTTTTATATAATTGATTTACGCATTCCCTTTCTAAAACTTTTAAAATGCACTAAAGGTTTTTAAAATGTGCATCAATTTCAAGGAACTAATGGGCATGCAAGTAAAATATCCTATTTAAATTTCAATTTGCATTGAAGACATACGAAATTTTTCATGACCATATAAAATATATTTTGAAATTAAATCAGTATTTTGATTAGTATCACCAATAAAAAATTTGAATAAATAAATAAAACAATGTCAATATTCCAATATTACACATAATTTTCTTTAAAGAAGATATTCCTTTTCTTAAAAGAAAAAGTTTCTTAAAGTGCGTTCTGGAATAAAAGTTTTAAATTATAAACTAAACAGATATGATCAGTAAATAAAGTGCACTTTTTAAGACAGGGCGGAATCATTTCCTAACTCTTTTCAATTGGATTTAGATAAATTTTCGACTAATTCTCGAATAAACATAGATTGATTCAGAAAGAGTAAAAAATCAATTAATTGAAAGTATTTTTTTTACTGAGAAAACATTTGATGATTGTATATTTAACATTTTTGAAACCATATATGGTTGTTTCGAGGAAATTTCCAGTTTTAATATATATTCTTTTTATTTTATAACCATCGATGAACAGCAGACCCAATTTTTTGGTTTATGACTACTTACATTCAATTTCGTAGCCTTGTAATTTTGAACTCAATCCAGAAAGGGAGCTCCTGGGTCAAGTATTAGGAAATATTTGCCTTCTTGAAGGATTTTTTGATGGAACTCACCCTCATTTGCGTTACATGGAGAGGAAAACCACGAAAACCTCCCGTGGTTAATGTGACTAAAGGAGACTCTAACTCATGATCCGTCTACCAGTGATATTGTTTTACGACAGCACTGTGGTCGGTGCAAGCCGGGTGCAGAATTCGTATCAACCAGTCATTTCCGGGATTCGAACCCAGCTCACCTCATTGGAAGGCGCACGCTTTATCCCTTGAGCTACCACGGCTCCAAATATCTTTATTAATAGTTTTTACAGTATTACTAGGTTTTATATTATTATTAACTGTAATAAGCATTCATAATATTACATTATTATGGCAAACTACGCCAGTTAACTAGAATAACGTAAGTATCAAAATTCAATAGATTTTATTTTAAATTTTGAGTATTAATTTCGTTATAGGAAGACAAATGAAACATTTTTAATTTTAGAATTTAATGAATAATACTAGGTAAATATAGTCATACGTGATTGTTTCATTTACTTGGTTTTAAAATTCCGCATATTTTTGATGCCTTATAAGCATTTTAATAAAGGGGAGGGAATGAGTTTTATATGAACTTTTTCACTTATCTATTTTATTTTTAATTTCAAAATTGATTTTACCCTTAATAGAATACGAAACACAAAAATCATCAAATCTTTCATTTTTTTTATTACTTTAACTTCTAGGTTATTTTATATCACTCGATACTTTTTTCGCTTGAGTAAATTTAATTGATTGAAACAATTTCTACTTTTTAAGACTCATGGGAAGAACGTGTATCTTTTTTCCTCATAAAAAATGTGATTACAATTCTCTAAGAGTTATTGCTATTATTAATACAAAAAGTTTAGTACTATTGTAAAACAGCAACAGTAATTTAATGGTTATTTTGTTTTAGAAATAACAGACGTATTTAATCACTATTTGAACTGGAACTGAAAATCTAGTCCTTTTTGGATTTGTAGCTTTCAATTCTCGTGGCCTTGTACCCACTCAGAAGACAATGAGACTCTTGGATCAAGTATAAGAGAAAACTCAACTTCGAAGAGTACTTTTTAGTAATATTAATAGGAACTTTAGCGACACCGAAAGAAACCTATGAAACCTCTCCCGGTTAGTCCGACGTAAACTACTTTGGATATTTTTCCTCTACACTAATCGGTGTGAGTCAAAAACAGTGCACAGACATGCCATTGCCGGGTTTCAAATCTGGATCGTTCAATCGTGAGTAATACGCTCTATTCTCTGAGCCAATCCGAATTCTATTGGAATGAATCAATTGCGGGTGAGGAAAAATTTAAGCCAAAATTCGGAGCAATATAAATCAGAGTCTTCATATACCATGAAATATGTTTAATTAGGAATCTCTTAAAACTGGATTTATCAGGAGTGTCATATAAAATTTCATTGAAAAATTTCGAAAATTCATTCCTGTAAAAACACCGAAAAGTATTAACCAAAAATTCAGTAGTCTTTTTTGAATAAAACTCAGTAAATCAGTTCTCGTATGTGTCTAAGACGCTAGGCTCGAAAACCTCTGGGGATTATATATTGGTGCGAATCATTCAGATAATCAGCTTTAGAACGGGTAATCGAATTCTGGCCGAAACCTTGGTTACACTAAGACTCTACCCATGATATCAAACAAACGACAACTTACTCATGAAAACAAAACATGGAAATATCAGAAAAAATCCCCTTAAATGCATATTTTCCGTAATTGTACGTAAAAGTAATCAGCTTTAGTACGGGGAATCGAATTCCGGCCGAAACCTTGGCTAAACTAAGACTCTACCCATGATATCAAACAAACGACAACTTACTCATGAAAACGAAACATGGAAATATCAGAAAAAATCCCCTTAAATGCATATTTTCCGTAATTGTATGTACAGAGCGCAAAATGAAGAAAGGATCAGTCTTAATAAATTTTGATCTATTGATGCAATTTTCAAAGTTCTAGGACTCAATCTTAATGGCTCCAGGGGGTGACCTCAAATGTGCTCACTAAATAAAGCAGACGATATTTTAAGTTACAAAATTAGACACGAAAAGTTTCTTTTTCGGAATAAACACGCCTTATTTTTGACGGACTCAGATTTCTAACCTCCAAAACATGGGGGGGGAGAGGTAGCCGCTATCAGGGAAATACGGTCTCAGTAATAAAAAAATAATAAAGAAATAGCTTTTTTTTCCATTTTTAAGGAAAATAGTTGAAAATTATGCACTCTTTCCATTCAGTCTAGACACTTCCGAAAATAAAACCTTTTAATAAAGAAATTAAAATCTTTTGGCTCCAAAATTATTTTGCTAAACTACTTGAGATCTCAAATTTCAATATATAAAATGCCAAATTTAAGGTGATTTGGAAAAATTAAATAATAATTTATAGTTTAAATTTTTCTAAACACAGCAAAAAAATATAGATGTTTGATGTGTGAAATTGCAAGTGAACTCACAAAAAAATTATAAAATTATTCCCAAGTAAACAAATTGAAGTAAAATACAATCAATAACCAATTAAATCTTTCATTGGTCATTTTACTTTTGGTATTAAATTATTTAACTTTGTAAATATTTCGTTTGCTTTGTATTTTTAAAATCAAGTATAAGATTCTTAATATAAAAAATAAACCAGTGTACTATAATAACAATAAGATACCATCAATTCAAAAATTCTCTTTATTAATTTCAAACTAATTTACTTTTTACTCACAAAAATAGCACTAATTCGTGTTTTTTCATTGTTAAAAATTTTATAAATTTTACAAATGATTTTTTAACATTCTATTACTTTAAGGAGTAATGTATGTTTAAAATTTGAAAAAGAAATCCTACTAACTTTCCACATTTTGAAATAAAGATATTATGAAAATAAATTTTGCTTTTATTCAATCCTACTGCGCAGTTTTCAAGTTTGATATATTTATTGTATTGTAGTTTTTAAATCAAGTATAAGATTCTTAATATAAATTATAAACTAGTGTACTATAATAACTATAAGAAGCCATCAATTTATAAATTCTCTGTATTAATTTCAAACCAATCTACTTTTTTCTCTCAAAAATAGCACTAATTCGTGTTTTTTCACTGTTAAAAATTTTATAAATTTTACAAATGATTTTTTAACATTCTATTTACTTTAATATAAGGAGTAATGTATGTTTAAAATTAGGAAAAAAATCCTACTAGCTTTCCACATTTTGAAATAAAGATATTATGAAAATAAATGATGCTTTTATTCATTCCTACGGCGTAGTTTGCAAGTTTGATATATATCTTTTTGTTTACCGATTTAATCAAAAATTCTAAAATTCCAATAAGGCATTTTGCCTCAAGGCCTCCGCCTCATGATAATACTTCGTAAATGTAATCATGAAGTTTAATCAGCCGAATCGTTTCAAAGTAGCAAAGCTTAAACTCAGCGTTGATTTTTTTTATATAAACTTTTTCAAAGGCTGAAGATTTTTGATCTCCGGGGGCATTAATTTGTTTTAAAGTAAAGAGCAACAAAATTTTGTTAGAGAAAAATTTAATCAGTTTCGACTCAATATGTTGTCCTTTTGGTAAAGTTATTCATTTTTTTATGACTCGTTACTCTTCTAAGCAAATTTTCTTTAAGTAAAATTTCAGTCTTTCATTTCAACAACTCACACACGCATTATAATGTTATGTTTTTTTAGTAAAGGAAACCTGATTACTGATTTCAAATAACTGAAACCTAATAATTTGGCAAGTGGTAGAAAAATTGAGTTGATTGTATTAAGTTATATTGCATTAGTACTTATCTTTTAACAACATTAAACCGGAAGGGCAATGTTTACTTCAACGTTTATTATTAGTTTAACTAACAGAAGACAACCTTATTTATAATTGTTTTTTTTTGTCGCATGCCTGTTTTTTAGGCAGTGGGGGTGCGATTGGTCCTATTTTTCAGTGGCGCCATCTATGGCCAGGAACTCGACTTCTGCCACGCCATTCACACAACCACAACCCGTTTATAGGGCGGGTCACATTCACACACATTCACACACAAAGGAGAAAGGACAGAGAACACACACAGAGAGAAAGAAACATCCATGGCCCGGGATTCGAACCCAGGACTTTTCTGATGCAAGTACAGTTCCCTGCCCCCTACACAGGCCAGTCGGCAATTCTAATTGTAAACCTTGTATACAGCACATAGGCTTATGTACAGCGGGAATCAACGTTGTGATGAAGTATCTCCTGGACTATGCACAAAAATTTTTATTTGTGATTTTTGCATGCAATCTTTATATGTATTTTTTGTGTTTAGTCATCTGCTCTTTTCTTGTCTTGTATATAGCTCCCTTATGTTACATTAATTTTTCTCCCGCTATACATATAGTTTTTCATTGTTTTAACCATATTTATAATTCATGTTAAATTTGTACTAAGCTTGATTTCGTTTTTAAACTTATAAAATTGAATAGTGACTGATTTCTTCTATTGTATGAAGTCGAGTCTTGACGCGTCTTTTCTCATCTCCTATTCAGTTAAATTTTCAATTAACTAATTTCGACCTTTTATATTTCAACTTATAATTCCAACGAACTAATCAGTGACACCTTTGGCAGGCACTGAGATCATGCCTACAACGTATTACTTACACTTCAAAGTCTTTTTAAAGACTTAAATATTAATTTTTAACACATTTGTTTCAGTCTATGTTTCATAGTATAAATGTTATAAAATCAAACTTAAGGAAAATCAATTTATCAAATTTAATCAATCAATTTTTTTTTAAATTTAACCATTTTTCTTTTTCTTGTAAACTGGATTAATCTCTATTAACTGGATTTTAGTCTGTCTTGTTCCTTTTGTTCTCTGTAGTAATTGATAAAAAACTAAAAAAACCCTTACTCTTTATCTAAAAATTTCAAATTATGATCCTTAGTGAATTTATACTGAATGTTTTCCTTTATTTGAAGCATATATATTATGGGCATTCTTGATAGAACATCCCTTATAAAAATGGAAAATATCGTTTCTTATTTTTGAAAATGGTTAGTCTAACGAAGCTTTAAACTTTTAGAAAATATTAAATCGTATCAATCATTCCGAAATTCGTGTTCTGAGGCATTTTTAATACTTTAATTAAGATGATTAATATGGTTTACATAACAAAGGATCTTTGATTTAAAACTTTGAAACATTATAAATATATTTAACAAAATCATACAGAAAATTTCGAAAAAAGTTGAGCACTCAATAAAATACCAAGGGATTAAAGTACTTAACGAATGCCAAAGTGATTAGAGACTTTTAATTTAAAAAAGTTTTAAAGTATGTAAAATATTTACCGCAACAAACTGAAGATAATATCTTGAGTGACTTCCTGGAGTTTATTCAAAACTTGGAACAATTTTGCTTGCCACAATTATTTTCTACTTTTATTATTGAGTCTTTTTTTCTCTTTTAATTTATCTGCCAAAAGTGTTAAAGCGGAAAAAGGTGTGTAAAGCTTCATAAGCACAGATTATCAAGCTAATTACCTTAGTGTATTTTTGGTTGTTGAAGCTTGTTAAACTAATTAGTTCTAAGTGAAGTATTTTATTGTCACTAAATATAAACTTCTTAATACAAAATTTTGCGCAAGTTTTTAGATTTATGTTCATAAAACTTTTTTTTAAAAAATAACTTGAAATAATAATGTGGAATTTTCGTTTTTCCCATTGGGAGCAATTAAATGGCTTCTTTCGAATTTTTGATTTTGCTCCTAAAATTGACGTTATTAGATAAGATTTCCAAGTCAATTCTACTTTTCGCTCATGTTTTATTAAAGTAAGTAGTGGATGTAAATAAAGAAGGATGCTTAAACGCATATTTACTTCTAATATATCAATCCTAATATGAATCCGCTGAATCCATCTATACCAAATTCGGCTTACGTTCGTTCGAAGACACGGCTAAGAGACCTATCAACTTTAAAATACTCCACAACCACTGGTTCACGCGCTATTTCCCTACAGAAATAGTTTTCCATTGGAATTATATTTCACAGGTCCATTTAATCAAAAAATGATTTTCATTAGATTAATGTATCTTTTGTTTCCTATGTGAGGTTAGCTCAACCAATATTAACATGGATATGAAGATTCTTGAAATTTGAACAACATCATGTTTCATCTGCACCAAAATTTTGAGCTGTGCAGTAATATCTGAAACACCTGATATTTCAGGTAAATAAGACAATCTCGTCCAAAATTTCACGAAGCAGAACGAAAATATAATATATCATTCGGCTTGCTCGTGACCACTCTTCCAGACTCGTGATCGGGTGACTACTGAGGTTACGAAGGTAAACCATTTTTAATGAAGATGTGGGTTTCACCGCTTTTCATTTGACTCTTATTTCCATAGCAACATGAAACCTTAGACGTTTAGTCGGAAGGTGTTCAAGCTGAACAGAATCCTTGGATATTTGTTTAAGTAATAGCAAAACTGTACAAATTAATGCAATTTAAAACTTTTAGTCTCCATTTAAACTTTATTTTTTATCCAGAATTGTTAAAAAATTTATAAAATACATCATTAATTCAACTTGTGATGTCCCGATTTTGTGTTACCAATAAAAACTGAAGATTGTTAATTTTGTGAAAACCATTTGTCAAAAAATTTGTTTGCATTTATCAAATAAAAAGGCTTGAATCTGAGCAAGTATATAATTACAACTAATACAAAATTTGTGCAAAATCGGTTAAATAGTTCCCGAGAAATTGAATTTCAAACATGTCAAATAGTTGAAATTCTATTTCTCAGAATCTATTCTACCGATATTGTTCATATTTTATTATTTGTTATGTAAAACTTTATTCTTTAAAATGAGGCGAAAAAATTATATTATCCTTCGATTCAACATTTTTTGAGCATTATTAGATAAAATGATAAAAAAAAATAATAACTACTTACTAAAAATTATTTTTTTGCATGGAATTATCCTTGGATAAACGATTTTTATATTTGTGTGCAAAAATAATTCTATTCGCTTAAAAAGTTCCCGAGATACAGCGAAATACGCAAAAAGTAAAATTAACCTTAAAGGGTACAAACTTTGGAGCGCTCACCTGACCATAACACTGGGGCCCTATTTCCCAGATTGTGGTTACCCCAATAATTTGGGGATCATAAATCTGAAATTGTTAGAAAAAAATTATACTCATTCAGAGAAAGTACGTTTTTGTGTTAGATTCCGTAACTTAAAATATAGTCTGCGCTTATTAATTTGCATATTTGAGGTCATCCTCTACAGCCATTAACATTTATTCCTAGAACGTGAAGATCCGATCATTAGATCCAAAGTTATTCAAAACGGTACGGTTTTTTATTTCGCTGTTGGCGTGGTATCGTGGTGAATTTCTTATAAAAATGTTCATTTGAACACACGTTAACATTAAAAAACAAAAATATGCGAATTACCTCAATGGACTTTTTAATGGATAATAAAATAAAATAACAACTTTATTAAAATCAAACTGGATACTTATTACTAACTATGCGAGTTAATAAGTTTCGATTATAAGTTTTTTTAACTGAACGAAAGAACTTTAAGTGTTATAAATTTAAATTAAAAAATAGACAGATTTAAAAATGTAAACGATAGATTTTATGGCAAAAGATAAATTTAAAAAAAAATAATTTAGCTTAATTTAAGGACAGAACGAGAGCATAATCAAGTAAATGAGTATTTAAGTTTATAAGACAAAATCAGTCGTTTAATTCATATGAAACGCTAATTGTTAACTAAAATGAACTTGTGATTGCTAATCAGTGCTTAACTTCTTAAGCCTATGCAAAATATATTTTGCTATTAATTTGTTTTTCTTATTATTTAGGCGCTGGATATAAGGATTAACTGATTAACGACAGAAATGTGAGTGCTCAAACACAAAATTTGATGTTTCAGCAATTACTATTTTCCTTCCTTCAAATTTAATTGATCTTTCAATTTTATTTAATTTTGAATTGTACAACACTATTATTTTGAAAAACGAAAATGACGTTAAGATGTTACTTCACTTTGTAACTCTTAGTCAGAATTTCTGAGCTCTCACTTTGCAAGTCGTGTACCCCACATTTAACGAGAATGGCATCAGTTATTTTCTAATTTATCATCACATTTGACACCTCCTCTTTGAACTAGTCTTATCGCTAAAACAAAAATATTTTATAATGATCTCGTTTATTATATTTTTTTTTAAAAAAGATCAAAAGAAAAGAAACGGAATGGAACGAAACACCCAGAATGACTTTTGTACTAATGATTGTATTTTCACGTACTGAGACTCATTGTACGTGGACCTCTCCTTAAATACGATATTTAATTAGTACGTATTGAAATAGAACATGAAAAAGCACTTTTTCTAAAATAAACGTATCTTTTCTTTTCGACTGTTTTGGACTTTTAATACCCAAAATATGGAATTGGCAGCAATCTTTAAAATAGGGTCACAATAGTTTGGTCAGCAGACCGGTGGTCGAATGTTTGGCCTCCTTAATATTATTTTAACTTCTTGAGTATTTCCCATATCTTGACATTTTTTTAAGTGAAACGAAACATTTCTGCACCTGACTAGAAAATTCGTTCACCTAAAAACTATTCTAAACGATATTTTTTATAATTATTTATTTTTTTATCGGATAATATTCGTAAAATTAAACAGTAAATTCATGAAAAAAATTAAATAGTAAAATCAAAAGCTAAATCTATGTTTTGAATTGAATCCTTTTTTGATGGATACTTTTGAATGAAAAAATGTTATAAGGTGCATTAGATTTATGAAGTATAGAAGAAATTTCTGTAAAAGAAAAAGAAATGTTCTAGAGCATGTTAGGGATTTTTATTTTCGATCAAAATCTCTTTGAAAGAGTAACAAATTTAATGATATTTTTTGTGAATAGCTTGTTTTTTTTCTTTTTATTTCAATGGAAATGAAATGAAGCCGATATGTGTTATCATCAATCAAAAACTTCGGTCACTTTCTCTCATTCTCTTCTTCTATTAAAAATTCACTATTACCTATGATAAAAAATCTGAATACAATCAATATTTATATAAGAAGATAATGATATGAAATAAAAAAAATAAAGCTTGCTTTATCTAGTTGACTTTAAAGAAGATAAAAAAAAATATTCTTGCTTTAAATAAAGAAATAAAATAAAAATAACGAACTAAGAAGTTCATGTTTCTGACCTAAAACTCGAAACGTGTGTTGCATTATTTGCAAAGGTAGCCGGAGAAATTCGTTGAGGATTGAAGTTATTTACTAGACTAGCGCATTTTACGCATTTTGTTTTAAGTTTGAAGAAAAATGCATTCCATTTAAAACTATTTTAAAAACGTGTTTTTTATTTTTTTTACTTTACACTAATGTTTATATCCCTTATTAGTTTTTTGTCTAGTAGTTTATTTAGGTCAGAAATGTAGTTAAAATTGAAACCTTGACGGCAAATAATGTTATTAAACGAAATGTTGACAATTATAAACGATGATAAATTTTAATTTATCATCGATATTACATTTGGAAAACTATTCTAATCTGTATTGGTATCAATCACATTACTCCAATTGCATTTTAAACATTCTAGCAAGTCATACTTCTATAAAAAAATGTAATTGTTGTTAAATGCCTATAGCTGAAAAACTTGAAACTTGTTCAGATTTATTGAAGTGAAACTTCTAATGCGACTTCCAAGAAGGTTGCGTTAAACGTTTAACGCAACGATAAACAAAACAAAACATTAATAACAGGAAAAAGTCGTTTGGTTGCCTAGCAACCAGCTAGAGTTTAGCCCTGGCTAGAGTTGCAGTTATTACATCAGCAGACGATTTAAAACAATTATTCAAACTAACTGTTTATTGATGACGGAACATCTTTATTGCCACTATCCACTGCAGGTTCACAAGCTCTGGCAGACGTTACTGGTGAAGAAATTGATTATTGTGAGCGGCCTGTGATCCTTGCAGGAGATTTTAATGTGAATTTCTAGTTAACTGAAGCTGAAACATTATTAACCCTCCTTAAAGACAAATTTGGATTGGAAATGAGAAATGGTAGGAATGATCCAGCAACCAAACGGGGAACTACCATTGATGCAGTTTTTGCAAGAAATATTAAAAAAATAGAACTCAAACATTTCGTATCTTACTTTTGTTATCATAATCCCATTGTAAATGTTATGGATTTGGATATTTCTCCACTCGAAAATGATAAAAGATGCTATCAATTGTGAATTGTAAGCAATGTTAATAAAGTTTGTCTTAAAGAAACAATATGATTTCACTAAAAATCAATTTCTACCCCTTCCTATTTTCATTTCCACATTACGAAGTTCCACTTCTTCCGCGCGGAGGGACTCCACGCACTGTTTTTTTTAATTGAAGTAATCCTGTTTAAACCTACGTAGATTTTTTGACTGTTTACGGATATCTATGAAAGTTGGTATACACTTTATACAGACCATCTGAAAAAGAAATCTGCAAATAAAATAAGTAGTTTAAGATTTTAGCCACCAACTGAGAAAATACTGCGCGTGAAGCACACAATCCAAGTTGGAATCTCAAAACTTCATTGAATTATCATATGTTCACTGCACTCCAGCTTCACTCAACGCATATTTAAAACGCTTTATAACGTGTTCAGATGTAACATGTTTTATTTTCTAATCTGTTGCAGGGACATGATACCGCAATCAATCATTTTATGTACAACTAAAAAAGTGTACATCTTGTTTTGCTGCGATATAAATAAACCATTCTCGATGGCTTACCACTTGTGGTTGTGTATATTAAGATTTTGAAGACACTATTGAGAAGTTCTTCTAGATGTTTCTCCAAACATTTAAGGATTTGTTATTGACCCGTTCATCCAACATTAGGGCATATTTTGCCGTATTGAAAACATGATGTTATGAGTGCTAAATGATGACAGCAAACATGCCAGAAAATTGGCCATTAAGAGAATCTGAAACAGCAAAAAATCAGGATTAGTGTGAAGTGAAATTTGCACCTACTCTATTACTATTCTGAATTTAATGGCTGAGGGAGGTACTTAAATTATAAACAGAAGTAACTGTGTATTAACAGAGTCATTAATTACTCCACGCACGCACTCTGATTGTTATCTCTATAAACACTTGCCAATGGGGAAAAATTTTAAAATTCTCAATATTATATAATATATATTAATATTATATTATTTAAAATTCTTTCCATGTCGTTCAGAAGAGGTTGAAAAAATGGTAAAAATGGTAACAAAAACATAGATATGAGTTTGAGACCCGGAAAAGAACATATTAGTGTAAAAATTTAATCAGGGAAAGGAAATCTTTAATACTCAATCAGATTACTTTGTCAAGTCTTAAAATTTATAATTAAAGCGATATTAAAATCAGTTATGAACAGAAATTTTTTTTTTGTTCTGAGCAGGCTCAAATTCAAGCAAAAATGAAAAATATTTGACAGATTAGACACTTATAGCTTCAAAACACTGACTATAAAGAATAAATGGAATATTTCGCCTGAAAAATTAAAAACAGAACTTTAAATTTCGAAGCAAGTGTGGGATATCAAAAAATATTATGAATGCGACGTTATTTTTATTTTGAAATGAATTTCTAAAACCTGAACTTTCAAATGGCTAGCAGTTTTAAAACAGTACTGTGTTCAGAAAAATATTCATAAATTCCCAGCTATAAAAATATTCAAAATGTTCAGTATTAAAAATTTAAAAATTCGAAATTCCGAAGAGAGTGTGTGATATTTAAAAATTGTTTAAACAAAAAATTAGTTTTCGTTATTGATCCAGGAACCTCAAACAAAATTTTTGAATGGTAAGGTCTGAACATTAGGGTGTCTGAATTTTATGGATTTTTAAGAAAATCCACAAAATTCAGACACCCTAATGTTCAATATGCTCAAGTACATGTTTAAAACATCTTTAGCTTGTTCAACTGCATCGTTTTGCTTTTCTTATTCTGTTGCAGCAACAGTATTGCAGATTAGTGTAGTACTGATAAAAATATTTTTGACCAGAAGTGATTGTTCATTCTTTTGCAATCGCGTGATGATTGATGACTCAGTGGCTTCCAAACAACACGTGACAGGTGGAGTTTCTTAACAGTTTCGTTTTCCATGAAAATATTTTGCACAACCTCTGCTGATCTCGGAAGTCAAGAAGGATGTTAAACCGGCTTTGTTACGTAACAAGTTCTGCCTACTTGAGTATATTAAGGGAAAAAAATCTCAACAACAAACACACTTCAAAGCTGGTATTTGTTTAGATTTGGAGCCAAGTTGAGGAAATTATTTACGTTTTTGCTATAAGACTGAGTCACAAAATAAAAATAAAATCTGTTCTCCAACTGCTTAAATCCTTTTCGTACATAAATTGCGATATCTTTTGTTTGAAATTTAGACTAATGGCAAATTTTATGATCATCAATTTCATTTTTCGCATAATTCATATAACTTCAGCTAGATCCGTTAATCAGAGCAGATTATATTAAATTCTAGATTGTTCTTTTAATTAACTAGAACTACTCTATATTGTCCCTTATACAGTCCCAGAACTAAAATTTACTATATTAGCAAGCCGAAAGTGGTGAAAATTTCGATTTATATTGAGTTATAAATCGAAGTTTGACAATAAATACCTGGCAGTTTGACATTAAATACCACTCAAAACTTTTATTATGATCAAATGCACTGCTATTTTGGAGATTAAAGAACACTAGTTAGTCTGACATCGGGTGGCATTTAAATTTATAGTAGAGGCTATTCAAGGAGAAAATAGCTATAAATCATGATTGTATGGATAAGGAAACACTGAAAACTTGTATTTTCATAAAATATGGATGGTCAATAAATATTTGATCACGCTTGCAAAGCGGGAAGAGTAAAAAAATTAGTAACATATGTAGGTCGAAGTAATTGGTCTAAGATATCTCCCTCACAGAATCGAAAACAATAAAAATGTAGCAAGAATTTTAACAAATGTACTAAAACACTAAGCAAATCAAGCTTTTTTTCTAATATGATTAAAGCATTCAATTACTAATAATTTAATCCATTTCTAGAAAATGCATTAAAAGTTTTTTTATATGCATACTTAGTTTTACATATCTACGTTATTAATTGAGAAAAAAAAGTCTTCAATTTTTACTGCTCAAAAGCTATGCATTGTCCATTTTCAGCCATTAGAGTTGTTTACGAGCAAAAACTAATTTAATTATTTAAAGAGAACTTTCTCGGATGCATTATTAAATTTATTCTCCTTCAAAATGTATCATTAATAATTAAATTTCGCAGTAAAAGAAGTGATCTTTTACGTTCGAGTTTTCAACTAACCCAATATTCAGCGACGAACATTTTCCCTGAAGGAAGACTGGAATAGAAATTTCAGTGCGTTCTAAATCAGCACAGGCATGAATATCAAGTAACCTTGTGGAGAACCCTAATCGTTCAACTGAGATGCATAATCAAACATGAAGGGCCTTTTACGTCTCGGATTACAAGTAATTCTCGAACAACAAAGGTAATGCGACACATCGACAAATTGGAAGAAAGTAGAGAACATTGATCGTGACTGCTTGTGTAACATACACTTAATTTTCCGGAGGACTTAAGAGATTAATAGCTGTATTTCACGAGGTTCATAATTGTATGGACAGGACAATTTCAAATATTCAGAAATTGTTCTAATACCCTTTCTTTCAACTATAACGCACCCTCATACATCGTACGTATCGTACCTCATTGTATCGTATCTCTTTATATCGTATTCCGCTTTAACAAATTTGAAAGAAATAAAAAGCATTGATCTTGACCGCCTGTCAAATATGCACTTAATTTGCAAGCGGATTTAACACATTAATAGCTGTATTACACAGGGTGCATAAATATATCGTTAGAACAGAACAATTTTAAACATTCGGAAATTAAAATACATTTTCTCCCATCCTTAACACACCCTCATACATCGTATATTTCGCTCCTCATTGTATCGTATCTCCTTATACCATTTTCTGCTTTATCAAATTTGTGAAAAAATAATAATAAAAGGAATGATCATGACGGTTTGGGTAACACAAACTTAATTTTCCGGGGGTCTTTACAGTTTAACTGTTGTAATTTACAAGGTGCATAATTCTATTGATGGAAAGGAACCATTTTATTTATTTATAAATTTTTCCTATTTACCGTACCTATTATTTCGGACCTAATTATGTCGTTTTTCGTTATATAGTGTCCCATTATATTGCGTTTAACTGCATCTTACAATTAGATTCATCGTTATTTCTTATTTCTTCCAAAAATAAATAAAACTGCAATAAATTAACAAAACTGCATGCACTTGACGTACCTATCAATTTAGAGTACCCTTCTCCTTCTCACTTTTGGTCAACTTTTTACTTCTAACGAGGTTTGAAATGGGCACTTCGAGTTTACCATATTATTATGCTATTATTTTCCTTGATTTTCCCTCATCCAGTGGTATTTTCAAATTTCCCACAATTTATATTAGAGACCCGGGATGGCTAAGCGGATAGATCGTTCGCCTTCCAATGAGGTGAACCGGGTTCGAATCCCGGCGATGGCAGGTCAATACGAATTCCGCATCCAGCTTGCACCGACCACAGAGCTGACGAAAAATAAACTCAGTGGTAGACGGTCATGGGTTAGAGTCCCCTTGGCGTCAGGCTAACCGTGGGAGGTTCTCGTGGTCTTCCTCTACATGAAACGTAAGTGCAGGTTAGTCCCTTCAAAAAGTTCTCCAGGAAGGCAAATTTCGCCCAATACTTGAGCCAGGAGTCCCCTTGTCTTCTGGATTAGGTTCAGAATTAGAAGTCTACGGTGCTGAACATTAGTAGTCGGAAATCCAAATTTGGGTCGGCTGTTCAACAACGGTTATAAAATAGAATTTGTATTAGAAAAAAAAGTATGCGTATAGACTATAGGAAACTTCCTTTTGAACTTAAGAAAAAGAAAAAAAAACTTGAAGGGGATATCAAGAAAGTGTATACTTCCCACTGGCACTTTACCTTAAAAATACCAGAGCAAGAAAAATCTAGTAATGGTCTTTAAATTCGGAAAAAAAAGCATCCAAATAATTACGTATCCAGAAAGTGTATATTAAGCAATGACACTTTCTCTTAAAAACTATGAATGTAGAGAATGCCATGCAATGGTACTTTACCTTAAAATCTGTAAGTGTAAGGAAGAGCTGGACTATAGTTCTTTTCTTTAAAATACAATAAAACACATCTATGATGAAAATTCCCCACATTTCTGAAGCTCTAAACCTGCGCAAGATATGATAAAAATGCACTCCCCGTAAGGAAGCAACCTTACAATTGATGTAAATAAAAGGGCTAAAACATCATGATTTTTGCTTTGTAATCTTGAAGCTGAGATAAATTGTCTTATTATTTCAAAGAGGAGAAAAAAAATTGCAAACAAAAAGCTAAATAAGCAAAGTTTTCGTAACTTACAAAACTTTTCTTCTTCTCTTAATTGTAGCATTAATTTTGACCTTAGGCAGAGAAGGTGTAGCGAAATCGGTTTTTTAGAAAGGTTACTTACAATTATTATTATTTTCTCCCTATTCGAAAGTTGTTCTTTCAAACAAAAACTATACAGTCCTTTAAACAGTAATATGATTGTGCAAAAAGTGCAAGAAATGTTTTATTCTCTGTTAAAAAAGTGCTATATCATAAAAGGAATGATTCTTAAAAAGGAAAGTTAAACCGCGTATCTTCTATTCTTCTTAATGGGTACATTTACCATTCTCATTAAATTTTCTAAATGGCATATAGCAAAGAAAGAAAAAACCTTTTTTCCTTAATTAAATTAATTCTTGTTTCCCGTAGTAGCTTTTATATAAGTGAATAATTTTTTAGACAAGTTAATTCATGCAATTAGCATTGTTTGACTATGGTGGATTTTTTGTAATGAAAGCACAATAATAAAAACTATAAATGCTAATGCATTTTGTTGGTTTTTTTAATCATAATTTTTTTTTTTTTTGAAAATATAAAAGATACGTTTTTCATCATTTTCTAGCGTGGAATCTTTTTCAAATTATTAAAAGCTATATTATATTGTAGTAAACATGAAAATCGCACTTCTTACTCTTTTTCTCTGATTCTTTAAACATATATTACTTTCTTATACCTCACATGTGTAATCATGTAACAAAAAAAAATGTCTTATCTAATCAAATGGGAAAAAATTAAATCACTTAACAAAAGGGTTATTCAACAATGACGAGTATTGCTTGTTCCGTAAAATTAACTTAAATTTGAAGAGGGCATTTAATCGCACAACCTATAGAAGAAGTAACAAAACTATTACAAAATTTCAGATATCACTGAAGAAAAATCTTTTGTGGCATTTAGACAAATACTTGATCTTGCCTTATTTGTATGCGGAATTTCAAATCTGAAATTAGTTTATCTCCTTAAGCTACAGAATTTTTTAAAATAACATTTTTTGTGCCTTTTTTGTAAAAATGTACAATTTTGTAAACGTAATATTAGGCAGGGGTAGCCTAAATGCTAAGACTAACATGTAGAGGTTAATGCATATGGTCAGAAATAAAATGGGCATGGCCGGAAACGTTTTATTTTAGCACGTTTTCACTCGGTCGGAAGAAAAGGAAAAAAAATAATAATAATAATAATAATCTGCTGTGTTTGGAAGTTTTGTTTGGCAGTTTTACTGTTGGATTGTGGAACTGCAAGCATGTTTTGTGCAATTATATACAATAGTTACTGAATTTACATAAAAAAGAGAGTAAATAAAAAATTACGAATTACTTTACCAACTTTTGGAAAGTATCACTTTGTGTAGTCTCTTGTTTTAAAAACTGCCATACAGAGACTAATATTTAACTTTTTTTATTTGACCGAGATAACTCTGGATAGTAAACTGATGGTGAATTAAATGCTTTTTACACATAAAAATCAAAACTTATAACAAATATATGTTGCTTTTTTGCATTTTTCTCAATTTTTCCAAATTTTTTTCGCAGTTCCCAATTTTTTTTTAAACATGGAACCCTAAATAATCAACCTTCTTTGGGTAGAACCCCAACTTTGTAAATAAAGTTTATTAATTTTGAATGTTATAAACGATAAAAACTATTTTCAAGTATTTAATTAGATTTATGAAAAATTCTAATTGATTTATTATTAATAATCTTAAATTATGTTTTATGTCCGACAACTGAATTTACAATCCTTGTAATATACACTATTTGGAAGAAAGTGACGGGACATAAACCCTTATTTATTACAATTAATACGAGGTAGGGCCTCCCTTGGCTGCGATCACAGCTGCAACCCTTCTGGGCATGTTTTCTACTAAATTAGCCACAGTAGCAAGAGGAATTTCCTTCCAAATGTTTAACAGGAAGTTCCATAGTTCATGCTTGCTTTTGCGGAGTGGAGTGCAGGCCCTCAACCGACTGTCCAATTCGTCCCAGAGATGTTCAATTGGGTTAAGATCAGGGCTCTGCTCCGGCCACTCCATGAGTTTAACGTTGTTGTTCACATACCAATCAAGAGTCCTCCTTGCAACATGGAATCTTGCGTTGTCGTCTTGATACAAGCAATCATCCATACCGTACGTTGCCCACAAGGTAGGAAGGACATGATTGTCTAGAATATCACAGTATCCATCGGCATTCATCATACCATCAACCTTCACCAGTGGGCCAGTCCCACTGGTGAATATTTGCTACATCCGATTTGATATTTATGGATTCGTGGATGCTATTTTTTAATATCTGCTGAGGATAGATTAAGAGAAACATCAGTGTTCAGAGTAGAGGACAAATGTATACGGGTTAGTGGCACTAAGCCTTAAAAAAACATCTGTGTAGAATATACCGGACAAATGTATTCCAGACAGTGACACTGAACCTTAAAAAAAAAACATCAGAATAGGGTATACCGGGTAAATATATACAAGGCAGTAGTATTTAATTAGTCCTAGCATATATTTCGGACATTTACCAGAAAGACTAGGTGATTGTTAACTTTCTAACCACTTTACTATACTAGTTTTGTATGACTATAGCTGTCATTGCTAAAATATAAAGCAGTTGTACTCGTTATTATTTTACGTAAATTGCTATGTTAAGAAATGTTTATGCATTTATTAATATTACGTAATTCAACTATTGCAATTAAACCTTAAATTTCATCCAGCATATGTAATTTATTGTTCGCATTTACGAAATTTTAAAATCCCTTTCGCAAAAAATTTGCTTCGATAAATTTTTTAAATATATAATTTATACCTGTACTTCCAAACGAAGCGTCAAAGAGGTGTAATTAAAACTTATTATAAGTTTTACAGAATTAAAAAATAAATCAAGCAACCTCATTAAAAGGCGTTCAAAAATTAAACAACCTTTCATATACACGGAAACTAACCCAAACAGCTCTTGAGAAGAATATAAATTGCAAATGAGCTAACAAGGTCTGGGCTTAATAGTCTTTCCAATGATTATGGCCTCTTAACTATTGTATAGGATAATTAACTACTTCGGCAAGTAAGTTCAGAGCATCCTTAAAACCATTAATGTCAAGAATGGCTAGCTTATCCCACCTTTAAACATTCGTTGGTACAACATTCAAATGGTAATAACATTTGTTTAGGAGTTTGCACAACCAGCCTAAGTAAAACAATTCGAATGATACTTGTTTATCAATGAATTTGAAACGAGACCAAAAAGAATTTAGATTCCGGTTTATCTAAAATCAATGCAGCTTTTGTTAGGATTCAGAAAATAAAAAGGCAATCAATGGAAATTTAAAGAAGTTCGAAAACTGGAAAGAGAGAAAAAGATATTTTCCTTTTTAAATTTGTATATGGTATAAAGATACAATACTGTGTAGGTACAGCTGAATATTAAATGTTAATATATATATACATACAAACTTTTCTCCATAAATCAAATGGTAACCACTTGGGCACGTCTCAAACGGTGGAAAAAATGGTAGCAGCTACTAATTTTAAACTTAATTCATATTTATGTTAAACGCACCAAATATTCGCAACGTGCCTAATAATACTTTTCTATATGAAAAAAATATTGTACATTATAATAACTTCACCTAGCTTTAGAATATCGAAATAACGAAATAGTTCAGTATATATTTGAAAATTAATCAATGTTGTGTAGGATACATTTTTTTTGGTGTATGATACATTCTATATTTCATAACCTTCAAGAAAATACACTTTTTTTACAGAACTATTTCATAAAAATACATAATAACTATTTACATGTTTGAACAATAATTTTAAGTATTGATAGGTTTGAACATTAAATGTAAGAGTGATAAATTGAGGCAAACAAAAGGCGGTTTTTGTCTACCAGGAAAATGGCGTGTGATTTCTACCAAATTGACATGAAACCGTTTTTTTTTTTTTTTTGGTAACCAGTGTATTAGCAATGATAATTGAAACAATATGTTAATTTGTAAGGAAAAATTTTCAAATTAATATTCTAAAACATATGAGTAAAAAAAAATTAGCTCAGCGCTCAGAATATTTGCGAAAATAATTAAATAATTAAACATAAATTCATTATATTTTTAAAACAACAAAAAAAATTATTTCAATAAATCAAAACTAATGCAAGCATAACCTCGTATTGGGTAGATAGTTTTCAATTGTTGATGAAAAATCTTATTGCTTGGCGCCATATTTTGGTTTCGTCGAATGGTCGACATAATTTAACACAAGTACCCAAAAAACCATTTGTTTAATATCACTTAAAGGTATAAAGATATTAATGTAATCTGAAGTAGAAATCTTTACATCATTGTAACTTGTAAAAGAAAAGAATTTGTCCAATCTTTGCATCCAAAGCTGCAATTGGCTACATTGACACTTCAATTAAAGGAAACTGATGTATCATGATGTTATAACTGATCAGGAGACATAAAAACCATCTGCTTTGGTGTTTTTCGACACTACCTCTTCTACTCCGGTTGATCTCTAGGGCTCCAAATGATAAGTTGCAATTGTCAAGATAAATTTGTCACCATACCTCAAATGGTAGTTACTTCGACGCGTCTGAAAAGGTGGGAGCAACAACGTTAGCGGCACTAATTCAGAATTTCACTAATATTTATGTTACATGCTCTACGTGTTCACTATTTATGCACTAATACTTTCCTATTTAAATAAAATTGCTAATATATATTTTTTCACCCAACTTTAGGACATCAGGTTATCTTAAACACATGTATGAGAAAAAATATCGACATTACACATAAAAAAAAACATTTTAAGAATTCGATATATTTTTGCATGCAAATGACATTTTGGTACAAAAATATTTCAGAAAAACAGAAAATAAATATTTAAATAGTTGAAAAAATATTTTAAGTAAGTAAAAACAAAATTGAAATACTTGAACTTAAAATTTAAAAAACACGTTTTTTTCCTAGTAAACACCATATCGAGCTTTTATATACAATTTAAAAAGTCTATGAATGCTCTAAACATTAAAAAGGAAAAAGTTTACACAGAAATCACTCGCTTTTACACCATACGTTAAATATTTTCGCTTCTAAAAATTGCATTGTTGGCGCGTTTTTAACTTCGTCTACAATATTGTTTAGAATTGATGGAGAGTTGGCGAGTGTTTGCGGCTGTCATTGAATGTTAATTTTCATCTACAGAAACTGATGTTTGAAGTTAAAAATATACAGGTATGTTTTTAGTTGTGTAATAAGGATGTTTTTATTTTAATCTTAAAATATCTGCTAACTATTAAATAATTTTATAGTGTATAACTTCTATTATATTATTAAAAATGTGCTTCTTTGAAAAGAAATATTTTTGCATTGAAGTCATTAAATTGATTCTACTGTGCTTAAAATGTGTATTGTCAGTAAATAAACGATTAAAAGAGAAATATTTCTATAAATAAATCTATAACAGCTTAAAAGTAAATAAAATACTTGCCTACATTTGTTGTGGCAAAATTAGTTTACCTCAACGCAAACAGTGGTGGCAACTATGCACCAAAATTTCTTGAGCGTTATCTTACTGTAATTATAAATTTCAGTGTTACCAATTATTAAAAAAGATTGCAGCTGCCTTACGTCAAGTATTGAAAAAAAAACACTTTATTGGCGCTCCACAACACCAGGAAATATCCTTGTCTCTTGATGCAGTGAAAAAATCAGGATAAGAGTTACCTGTGATGTTTCACCACTTAGGTGTTAAGTATGCACCACCATTTATGTTGTAATAATACACTAAATATTTTTACAGCGTATAAGTAACATTAAATATAATTACAATTCACTAATAATGTTTCTTTTCTTCGTGTATTTCAACTAGACTAGCTCTTCCTGACGGAAATGAATACTTCCTGATCCTTTCTGCAACAATTTTATCTAATAACGAATCTATGCTCAAAAATGTACCAAAAAATGATAACGTAAGCATCAAATATATTTGGATCCCCAAAATTTAATTTACTATTTTCCATTATCATATTTTCATGGGTTAGGGAAGAATAATTTAATTTGCATATTTAGAGACAAAATTTAAATAAAACATAGAAATTAATTTAAAGAACTTCTCTGAAAATAAGGAGATGAATCGTGATTTATAGAGAAAGAAGTATGATATCGATTTTATGATTAGGTTCATTTTCCTACTTTTCCTGTTCTTTTAAGAGTATATTTTTTTCTTCTATCAATACTGAATATCTAATTTAAAACTGTCGTCAAAACATTGGTGTATTATACTGTCTAAAATAATTTTTTTGCTTTTCGGTTTGCTAAATCTAATCACATAGGAATAAGTAAGTAGTAAGGTGAATAATTTTTGTTTAACTCTAATGTTCTTAGAATTTATGTAATTTCATGTTAAATGTGTAATGAGCCATTAAAAATTCAAAGGTGACCTTGCGCAACTATGAAAAAAGCACACTAATTAAAAATAACTTTCGCACGTTCAGCGAAATTTAACGGAAACTCTTCGGTTTTTACTTGAGGTTTTATAAAAAATTCACTGCTCAGAGAGCGTTTCATCTTACTTGTAAGTATTTAAGCCCTGTAAAAACGCAGAACAAAATACTGTAAAAACAAAAACATATATAATATAAAAACGTTATAAAACACTGCGGAAAAGTGGTACAATATCTCGCCGAATTTGAAGTGGAGCAACCTAAAAAATTTTGTTTGAAGTTGACACCAAATTCGTGATCATATATACTTTAAAAGGTCTAGTTAAATCAAAACGCTATTAATGTGAAATGCTTATTTCCAGCTCACGCGCATTCACACCATTCGAAAATTATTTCCATTTTAAAATTCACCAGTATTGACGTACTTTCCATATCGTTCGAAGACAGGTAACAGAAATCCTCCAGCATGGTAGTGGGCACTGCAAATTATGACAACATTAACAGATTTTTTTTCCACTCCAATCTCAGACTTGAAATAAATAAAATTAAATGACATTAATTATAAGATGCTAGTTAAGCAATATTCGTTATTGTTCTTTTTTTGTAATTAAATAAAATTTCCAAATAAAATAGAGGTTAATAAAAAGTAAAGAGTTTTCTATTCTACCCTCATTGATGAATGTATCTTTTTCCCTTTTGAAATCTGACACCCAAAACAATTTATCAGTGCCGGTCAGGTGGCCAAGCGGTTAGCGCGCCTGACTGCGAAGCCAATGGCTGCGGGTTCGAATCCCGCTCTGTGCATGGACGTTTCTCTCTCTTGTGTTGTCCTCTGATGTGTGTGAATGTGGCCCACCCTATGAACGGGTTTGTGGCAGTGTGGCGTGGGCAATGCTGCTCGCCTCCGTGACTTTGGTTTACAGGTGCCAACTGGGTAACGCGAAATGAGTAACAACTCTGGCATCTTCTAAGGCGAAACGAATAAAGTTCAGTGCCTGACATCCATTCGAGAAAAAAAAATCAATCGTATGCAACCCTAGTGTAATGCTCCGATAACGCAGTTGCAGAAACAAGTTTGCGGAAAAACAATTTAATATAAGGTCTGGTTCAACTATATTCATATTTAAAAGTTAAAAAAGGAGAGAAAAATTCTTAATTATTTTGTAAGAAAAAATAAAATTTTACCCACATTTTTAAATAATACTCCTCAATTCCAGTTTTAAATCTGAAATAATCTGATCTGATTTTCAGGCACAAACATTTTTCGTAAAAGTTTCCTTTCAAACATACATGTTTTGCTTATTTTAATTTAGTGAATTCCTATTGCTCTGATAAGTTCCATTTGTCTGATAACTATTTATAATTTTTTTAATTTGAAAACATTCTGAAATAAGTTTTTTCTTGAACAAATTTTAGTATAACTAATAAATTTTCTTTCCTTTTTGTCTCCGTTAATTAGTTTCTTTAAAAATATTATTATAATCTTAGATTATTGAGCGAAGGTAAGTGCTGGAATCCTTTTCAAAATTTTAATTTGCCTTAAGCGCATGCGAGTTTTCATTAGTAGATTTTGTAATTTTTCCTTTAATGAAAAGCCTTCAGATCGAATTTTTTGCTGTTCAGATGAATATTTTATGCTTCTGAAATAAGCATAATTAGTCTGAGTAGGAGAACTGGCGAATCTTAAAATAATAAAAATTTATTTAAAAACAAAAGTGAAAAATTTCGCTTTCACTTTTCTTTTCTTTCCGTTCACACGCTTCTGAAAATTTTGCATTTATAACTCAATTTTGTAGACATTATTTCTTTTTTTTAACTTCTCACTTTGACGAAAATATTTTAAAACGCAAGGATAATATATTGCATGAATAATATAGTACGCATGAATAATATATTGCAAAGTTGTTTTTCAAATTATTTAGATGATCAAAGTTGTTAGACTTTAAAAGAAACGAAATATGCTATTAACGTTTTTCTTTATTGATTCTACTTATCATCTGAATAAGTTCCAACTTAGGTAATATATGCAAATATGGAAAATTAAAAACATTAGTCTCTGAAATTGCTACCTTAGCTTAAATAAGTAATTATCTCTTTTGACTTATGTTTATATTCTAATGTTTTCACCGTCGAGCACTCGCTTCTTATGATTTTATCAAAGACTGTGTTTCAAAAGAAATACGAGGAAATAAATAACTGTTTTTGAGATGAAATATTCTGTGCTCCCTTTGAATAATTCAGAACAAAGAAATGCAAGCCTAATCGCATTATAAATAAATAAATATAATCTCATTAAAATTCTCGTAAAATATATCTTATATTTTAATTTGATTAAAATATGAAAATTAAAAAAAATCCTTTGAAGTAACTTTTATAAATTTTGTAGTCCTTAAGGCAATATCAGATGTTTCAATATTTTAATTGATATTTGATGTAATTTTAAATTAAATTAATTTTTACTTGTTTTTTTTTAACTTTCCAAGCATTTCATTCAACATGTTCACAGTAAACAAAAATTGGTCCATAGCTGCTATCATTTTTAATGTTGAGGTATACAAAAATTTTTACAGTACATGCAGACATATTTTTTATTTACTATTTTACTGTTGTAGTTTATTTATTTATTTATTGTTTGTTTGCTTACTGACAAAACGCATTAGTATCAATGATTAGCTTCCTTTCAAAAACATTCGATTAAGAAATAGACAAAGTTTTAGCAATATATTTGCATTATTTTTATAAAAATTGCTATTTGTTCCTTATTATAGAATTTCTTCTCTAAAACTACAGTTCTATACATAAAAATGTATTTAGTTTACACAAACACCAAAAATGACGACAACTATGCACCAGCATTTTTTTACACTATTGAATTACACACTGAGTAAAAATGTGTACGGAGAAAAAAAGTCTGATAAAATTATCGTGAAATATAGTATTGACTTTTCTGGTAAAAGAATAATAAAATGTTTCTGGTTAATAAAACTTAAATATAAGGCATTTAAACTATTCATATTGTGAGTGTTCTAATCATATGGTAACAGCTTACCGGAAATTCTGGTCTTCAAAACTATAGATCTTATTACAATTTAGTGAAAATTTCAAACCTTATAAGTAAATATAACCGAATAAATGGTTTTTATGCCATGCTCCAAGGTATCATGATAAAATTACCAAATTTTAACCTCATTTACAATTTTATGTCTCCTATTATAAAACCATATTTTATAATTAATTTTAAAATAATCAATAGCAAGGTACCGAGATCTTTGGTGTTGTTATAGAACCAGTTCATGGAAAATTTTACCATGTTCTATTAGTTTCGATCATACATTTTTTCCCACAGTGGCAAAATTTGCTAATTTTGTCATGATAAGCATGGCGTAAGGAAATCATTTACTCAGTAAATTTTATTTTTTAATTTTGTCTAAAAATGTGTTAATAAGATCTATGATTTTGAGAACCAGAATTTCAGATAAACTACCATATGAGAGGAAAAATTATCAAAATAATGGTTTAAACGTCGCAAATTTAGGTTTTTATAACCAAAAATTTTTTTTTTGCTTTTACCAGAAATTTGTATTCATCAGAAATTCCATTATTATACAGTACAATAACTTTACTATGTACAACAGTAAAAAAAAGTTATTTTCGGAGTTCTAGGGTGTTCTGTAATGCCCAATCTTCATATAGATTTCTACAATACTTGTCAACTTCTGAGTTTATTGAATTATACACATTGGGAGTTTCAAATTAATGTTTAAAAGAGGAAAAATAAAAGCTATTAGAATCTAATTAATTACTACTAAGGAAGGCGTGAATCTAAAAATCGAAACCTGTTTGATTACTGTCGGAAAAAAATGAGTAGTGGAAACTCGATGATTGAAAGGACCTTCTCGTTTCTTTAGACAAACTAAAGCTGTGTTTGTTGTTCACAGCTCTGTCTTCTACACTTAAAATCTGTTTGATTTCAACAGCGTTTTTTTTATTTCTCTTCTCTTAAATATTACGTTGTGAACTTTGTGTTTCTTTGATTCCATTTTTTTACAGAGAGAATAGTAAGAGCGGGAATTTCAATAAATTAATTTTCACAATAGACTAGTTCAAAGTGTTATGTGTAGTAGGTCCTAATATGTTATTATGCACGTCATAAAACACTAACAAAGCAATCATAATACACGAATACAAACGTAATTGCACCAAAATAAGCATCATAACATTTTGACATAAATCCCATAACACACTATTCTAAAGTACACTCATATACCTGCCATAAAAATAAATAGTAATGCTAAGGGGTACACAGAATTTGCTTATATAGAATATGTTTGAATATTGCACATTTAAAAAATTTAATTCCGTACCTCCTCCATGCCGGGGGGAACAGGGCAGCTTTTTTATTAATTTAATTAAATTATGCAAAATCAAATAAAACTGCATAATACAATACCGAAAGCAAACTAAAGGAAAGATGAAAAAGAATTTTATCAGCCTCATAATTTATCATGATAATATAAAGGTTTGAATATTTTATTTAAAATATTTTATTATTCCTTTGAAAATAAATTTCTTTTCCTTTTAGGTTTTTGTAATTTGTTGGCAACAGAAACGGAAATTTTATACTTTCTTAAATAATGAAATCAAAATCTAAGTTTAAGTATTAAGTATATGAATTTCAATTTAGTATTTTTCAATCTGCAACATAAACAATATAATCAGATTAAAATCTGAATTACAAAGTAAATGTTTATCTCATTTTTTGAAATACTTATTTCAAATATACGACGACAAAATAAATAAAGTCAATTGGATCTGCAGTTCAAGACTAAACCACAAACAGAATATATTATTTTTAAGTCTTCAAAAATTTCTTGAAGTATGCATTGTTTTTAATCAGGAAATTAGTTCGGGGTGCATTCTTATTATCTTTGTTAGAAATTCATTTTTATTTGTTGGAAAGTGAAAAGATAATAATTCTTTCAAAGAACGAAAAATTTCCTTCCGGTTTTATCATATCTGAATACACTTTCTTACGAACTTTTAATAACTAATCATTTAGGAAATGTGTTATTTAAATTTCGTTTTGACGAAATAACAAAAACTGCGAAATTTTCAAATAAGTATTTCGTTTGAAACTTTGTAAAAATAAAAATATGATCTATTATTGTTTTCCTAAATCTTGCAATGCAAATTAGAGTGTATAAATTTTGCAAACATGGAAATAGAACAAATGGTTGCTGAGATTTCAATGAAAGTTGTGAAAATGCAACCTGAGAGGAAAGTTGGAGAGAACAACAAGCTCACAGCGCTACACTGTTAGAATTTTCATTCTGAAATTATGGTAAAATAACCGACAGCAGTCTGTCCATCCAATTAACCATAAAGTTTACGGTAAGGAACATTTTTTACCCTTGCGGTTTCGAACTAGTATTCGAACAGTTACGAACAGTTTCGAACTAGTAGGGTTATAAGACCATGAATACAAAACTATACGGTTTTTTAACCATTGAGAACTGAAATGGTTTAAAACAGCAAAAAGACATTTAACTGACTTTTCTTTTTTGCTATGCATTTCATTAGATAATAAACGTTAGAGATTGTAGGACAAAAATTAAGGAGTGCAGGACACTGGAAATTCTTCCTTTGTTGAAGGTAATGTTCAGTCTGTCCATCCAATTAACCATAAAGTTTACGGTAAGGAACATTTTTTACCCTTGCGGTTTCGAACTAGTATTCGAACAGGGTCGAACAGTTTCGAACTAGTATGGTTATAAGACCATGAATATAAAACTATACGGTTTTTTAACCATTGATAACTAAAATGGTTTAAAACAGCAAAAAGACATTTAACTGACTTTTCTTTTTTGCTATTCATTTCATTAGATAATAAGCGTTGGAGATTGTAGGACACAAATTAAGGAGTGCGGGACACTGGAAATTCTTCCTTTGTGGAAGGTAAAGGATAAAATAGTGTGGTGTCAACGCTGGGATTCGAACCCAAGTTCTGTCGGTCATGAGATGGACAGATTTGCGCTCTCGGCTATAATATATATGCAGCTACAAGAAACAAAGCGGCTTCAGTAGGTGGGTTTAGTGGGTGCGATAAATTTCTGGTTGTTTAACCGTATTAAGTAAAAATAGTTATTAAATGATTTTTCTCATAGTTATTAGTTTTATTACCATCTTATTTATCATTATTTGACTGCTTTGTTGAAATACGGTAAAATAACAATTAAATAAATTGTTATTTAAGTATTTTTTTCGAGAAATTTCTAACAGTGTAGTCCATCAACTACAATAAGAGTGGAATGCTGCTCCATTCCTTTCGTAGATGCGTTTCGTAAGACACATTTCTATATTTTTCCCGAAAAATTTAAACAGAAGACAGTAATTATTTTCGATTTACTAATTTAGAAATCGAAAACTAAATATTATATTTTTTAATGGAAAAACGCATTTAAAAAGCGCTAAGAAGCTTTCACTTTGCATAACTTCATACCAATTTTTATTTTATATTATTATATTCATTCCCTTTTCTTCAGTAAGTGGAATCTTTTTTTCTTTAAAGTAGCTACAACTATCATAAAATTCGACTTCAGAAAAATATCGGTGTAGGAAATGCCGGACAATAACTCTTACGCTTAAAAAAGATGGAAGTAATGTATAGATGGCGAATTCATTTAAGGGGCTGACAATTTTCCTAAAAGTTACATGAATGTAAGAAATATCGTATATGAGCATATGAGGCAATGGAAACTTAAACCTAAAACCACAGTATTCGGAGTATCGGGCAATGGGACTTTACCTAAAAAAAGCAACAGTAATTGGAATAAAAAGATTTTTTTTAACTTTTCTAAACCTGTTAAAGAAAGGCAACAATCCACTGACCATAGAGAGGCAGCTCGAAATTGAAAAATTTTTATTCGTTGTGATCTAAATGATTTTAAATTGTTAATGCAGTTAAAATATATAAATTCCCACATTCTTCACTGTTACTCTGAATCAAATACTTAATTTAAAGATTACAAAATTTTGTAAACATGAAATGCACAGTGCGCGAAGACAAACTGAACATTTAATACAACTTATGTTGTAACGGTCAGATTTTAATGTAGTAGTGCTGATTCTCATTAGTTTAAGGTCCTAACCTCAAATATGCTAACTGATTAGCGTAAACAATATATTAAAATAGCGAAATAAGACACAAGAAGGTACTTAATCTTAATATATATACCTTTTTTCGATGCATTCATATATCAAAATCCCAAAGGGGTCTGAACCTCAAAATATAGGGGGTAAACCACAATCCGGAAAATATGGTCCCAACAGTTTGGTCAGGAGTACGGTATAAATAACTTTTCTTTTCGTATATTTTACTATATCACGAGCACACTCATTGCACACAATTACTAAATTCATTTATCCAACGATAATTCCATGCAAAAAATAACTTTTAGATAATATTTCTGCTTTTTTAGTATCTCATTTGATAATAGTCGTAAAATTTTTGAATTGCAAGGAATCCAATTTTTCACTTCATTCCAAAGAATATAATTTTGGATGGCAAAATAAAAAAAATGATAGAAATTAGTCAAATAGCTCCTGAGAAATCGAATTTTAACTATACGAATTAACTATTCGACCAATTTTGCTCAAATTTTGTAATTTGCAATGTAAAATTGTATCCTTTGAAATAATGTAAAAAATGTGTACCCTACAATTTAAAATTTTTTAGTCAATTATTATATAAAATAATAAAAAAATTAGAAACATTTACAAAAAAATTATTTTTTGAAGGAAAATAAATTTTTTAATTGTGTGCATAATTTTTCACCTCGCTTAAAATGCTCTCGAGACATACTTAAATACAAAATTTAATATGAAGAGGTCACATTAAGAGGTCCTTGAATTACACTCTTGTTGATCCCATTCTAATTTCTCAAATATCCCCTATATTTCGAGTGTTTGAAATCAAAATTAGTCTAAAAAAATAGATGTTTATTCTGAGAAAGTACGCTCTTGTGTCTTATTTTGTAACTCAAAATATCGCCCTCACTAAATAATTAGCTTGTACAATGTCACCCCTCGAACAATTAAGATTAGGTTTAGAACGCAAAGATCCAATCATTGGATAAAAAATTATTCAGAGTGATCCGTTTTTTTTTCGCGTTCCATATTAAACCCTGTTTAAAAACACTTCTACCAGAAAATTAAATCTAATTATGTTCTTCATATCAAAATAGAATTTTATTTTTTAATGAACCTTTTCCAAAAGAGATAAATAAATTTATTAATTTCCGTTGTTCAATAAGAAAAAAATAAATATTTAGTTGATCTTTGTCAGCCTCTCTTTCAAAAAAAAAGTATCTATGAGGAAATGCTACTTGAGGAACTTAAGATATTATTCGGTAATGAGGGGAGTTATCAAAGGGAGTAATCCATAAACATTATAAAGATGGATTCCGGAGGGAAAAAAAGCATCATAATAGGGAGAATAAGGAAGTAATCGATATCTTTGTGCATTACAGAGCCCTTGAAGAATAAGATAAGGATATCATACCGTTGTTAGGAGAATATGGATCTCGAAAAAATAAGAAAAATTCTTTATAAAAACAGTTCTAGAGTTTAGAATAAACTCAGTTTTATAAACATATTACATTTTCTTGCTGAAGACATAGTTTAGAATGCAAAATATTGAGTAAGAAGTATTCTTCATATTCACTAAGCAAAAAAAAAGAGGAGAAAAATGGTATAATCCGTGAATAATGGTTTGTGGACCTTACATCAAGTATTCAAATTAATTTGAGCAAACGATATTTCAAGTTACGACACAAAACACAAAAGTGCACTTTTTTATATCAGAAATTGATATCCTACATTTTAAGTGTAGCCGATAACTGGAAAATATGGTTCAAATGGTTTGGTCAAGGAAGTAGTCAAAAGTTTGGATTCCTTAATCATAATTTCCCATTTAGCGTATTTCCTCCTATATCCGGAACTTATGAAATAAACTTATGAAGTGATGAAACAATTTTTAAATAGGATTATAAAACCTATGTATTCAAAGCTAATCTCCTACAAAAAACCTATTATCTCTTTTTTCAGTATTATTTTATTATTTATTACATTAATTATTTATTTTATTATATTAATTATACATTATATTATATTAATTATTTATTATGTTAACTATTTATTTTAATAATGAGCTAAGGAAATTTAAATTCTTAGATCTACAAATATTTGCACTTAATTTTTCTTTTGTCGACGGATATTGATTAATTTTAATCAACAATACGATTTTGAAATAACAAAAACCAAAATTTGAATGTAATCGGTCAATTAGTTCTTGAGAAATATAAATTTAAATATACGACTCCTTTGAGATGAAGAATTACGTAAATAGTGATATTAACATTAAAGTGTCCAAACTTTGAAGCGCTCTCCTAACCAACCTATTGGAAATATGTAGTGCAAATTGAGGCCCTTCCTAATATTTTGAGGGTCAAGAATCCAAATCCGTCGACAAAAGAAAAAAAGTTAAAAAGTTATTTAAAAGTTTATTTATTTTATGATTAATATCTTAATTTACTTTAATCACCTGAACTAATTAATATGCATTTTTAATGCATTGTAATGCATGTTTAGTATTAATATGCCTTAGTAACGCAAAATAATGCATGATTAATATTAATATGCATTATTAATGCATTATAATGCATGATTAGTAGTAATATGCAATATTATACATGAACTAATTAATATGCATATTTAAAGTTAAACCTTCGTTCCATCAGATTAAATCATTTAATCACTCGCATCATTACATCAAACATTAATCTGAGTATTTTTTTTTCTGTTTACTGTACTGTACAGTATATGAATTGTTTCACCATTTTTCCACGTTATTAAAAACATAAAAAGATTTCAAAAAGGATTTTAATGTATGTTTTAGACTTCAGGTAGAACTATTGATTCAGTATTATTTATAATTTGGAATATAAGTTTATGAGTAAGTTTTAGAGCTTGCGTATGATAATCCATTGCATCCGAAAATAGAATTGTCAATAGATGTAATTGGCATTTTTTATGCAAATTTTCCGAGACTTCGGCAAAATTGAATTGGAACTTGTTGCGTAAATTTTTATATTAGCTGTTTTTTGCACAAACATATGAAAATAGTAATTTAAAAAGTAGTTTCAATAATATGATCATTAAGGCAATAATGAAAATACGTATCTTCATCAGTTTAAAGAGTAAAATTTAAATTAAATAAAGTAATAACGGAACAGCAATGCTTGTTTTTAGGAACAATCAATGTTTCTGAGTCACCAATCCGATAATAATATCTCTTTTTTTAATATTTATTTATATTGCCTTACTTTATTTATTTTTCCTTTGAAATTCAGTTAATATTAACAGTAATAAAGTTAACTAACTTAGTTGCTAAAAACAATTAAAGAAGTCGTATTATGTTTGTATTTAATAAAATGTTTCATATTATTACAAATTTTAATGCTTAAATATAACAATATAATTTTTTTCAATTCGCTTCTGTTAATTCATAATATAATTCGTCTAATTCAAATAATAAAGGAAGAAAGAATAAGATTTAATGATGGTATGATTTCTAATCGTAAAATTTACAGCAATAATTGTTTTCTAAGCTTTAAAATGAAATTTGTATAATCGAGTTCCATACATTTATTATCCATTTTGTGGTGTGCATACTAGAGTAATGTGCTGGATCTACTCCAAAATCTATAATGATATTAGAGACGGGAAATGCGCAATAAATATTAATGAACGGATGTAAATAGAACAGATAAAACTCTTGTCGCTTTCAACATCCTTACACTTCCTATTTACGTCAAAACATCTTATTTAGTTACAAAAAATACCTTATTTTCAAAGACAATTGCAAATAATGAAAAAAGATTTTAATTGTAAACAAAATCGCTCTCGGTGAATCAATTTTTATTCGAATTTAAATAGGTATTTTCACATATTATGGTCATAATCGCAAAATGTAAGTTTTTTTCTTTGAATAAATAGGGTTTTTTTAAAATTGGGTTTTTTTTTCTTCATAAAAGATATCTTGTTATCATTACTTATGCAATGGTAATTTGTAGCATTAAGGAATACAAATCTTATTTGATTCAGCTTATAAGCTTCTGTTTTGGTGTCTTACGATGATATATTTTTATTTGCTTCTCAAATTATTTTTTAAAAAAGGGATAAATTTCTTCCTTCCACATATTGAAAATTAGATAGGAAAGAAACATGGATTCACCTTACTTTTTTTAAAAATATTAACAGATATTTTAAATGATAAAGCGATTCAACATAACTTTTGCAGAGAGATTGAATCACTGCTGTATTCAATAAGACTGATCTACTGAAATTAATAAGAAATTACAGTCAGAGATTTTTTACAGACTCATAATAGAATCCTGTGGTTGTTAAAAAATGACGAACATATCTGTAGTGCACTTTTACATAAAAAACACTTTTTGTGAATATTACGCTATTCTCATAGCTGCTGTGAGTAAATTACAGTTATTCATGACTGCTAGATCACGTTTAGCTAAACTTTAGCCAGCATCTTCTATGGTGGCACAAAATGCTGACAAGCAGATATATCACAGTTTTGTCGAAATGGAAAGTATCTGTCATCTAAGTTTTTAGTAATTAATTAGTTACTCCAACACTGCATCCTGTATCATTCGGGCACATAAAAATTTACAAAAAATGAGGATTATTCATTGCTTTTGATAATTTTGAACTAGATGGAAAACTTTTGACATATTGGTGCTTTCAAGAAGGTTCAATAGCTTTTAAATTATTTTTCTATTCTAAAAGCCCAAATGATTTTTAAGGGCATGATGATATAGGAAATTTAAAATTATAGCTTTGCCTCAAATGCAAAATACTTCAACTGTGTATTCATTATTATTATTTTTTAAAGATCTTCGAAAAATCACTGCTAATCTATATTGAAAAGAGCCTCCAGTTTGCCTGATGCAGTTACCTATTGCTATATATATATATA